>NC_090319.1:131440728-132040728 GCF_040869045.1 Eurosta solidaginis
TTCCATTTTGGTGATTTTTAGGACCCCCTCTGCCCCTACAAATCAAGAAAACTTTGAAAATCGGGGCACCTTATATAAAATCCAACCCTGCATTTTTGTCGACCTGCCATCACCTTATGATGTTCCCACAGAAAAACACAAGCAACTTTTATTGTTTGCGGAACTGGCAACACTATTTACCACCTTCATATGTTTTCGAATTGTAAAGGTCTACAAGATATGTTGCAGCATGCACATACACAGCCACGCTCACCTGATAAAATGCTTTGTTCTTGTTGGTTTTTTTTGGGGAATGCTATTTGGCCCTGTTGTACCTCTTCTTAGGTCCAAGAAAAGTGTAGTAGCTGCTAACGAAAACTGTGTAAAATTTTTATCGTAAAATTACAAAGAAATATCCTTAATTACTTTCAAACGAGCACTTAATTACATCTTTCTTTAAAAATCCATATGTTTTGGACAATTTTAATTAACCAATTGTGATACTTTATTACAGGGGACGATTGCTAAAACACGGCCAAACCCGTAGGGAGGGTTATTAATAGACGCGTTTTTACTTCGCTTCCAATAACTGGAATACTTTTTCGGCCTTTGGACTATTGATAATAGAACAAAAAACGCGTCTTTTCATTTCTCCTTCAAAATTTTTTGACGGGTTATTGCGGTCGACCTCGGGTTCAAACTGTTTTTCGCCGAGAACTCTTGAACGGGTAGAAAAACTTAGCACCCGTGTTTGTATTCTCAATACTGGAATAATTGCGCGTCCCTCAGATACCTTAATTCAAGACTTTTGTACAATTTTCTGTAGGATCCTGTTATGGATTCGCATCTTTAATGGAACAGTAAGGAAGGCAGTCGGCAAGATCTAGTGGTGCTCTGTGGCTAGTCATGTCGGCTGGGCGGGGTTCTTGCCAACCTTACCGTCCTGCGCACTAAACAGAAAAAAAATTCCTATCATGCCTTTAAAAAAAACTAACAAAAAAGCCCAGAGACGACTCAAAACGCTTGAAATTCAGGATAAAACAACAACCGATCGAACCGGATGCCACGGACAGACCGTTAAACATTCAAAATTTTAAATTAAAAAAAAAAAAAGAAATTCATGAAAAATCTAACGCAAAAAAATTAACCGAACCGGCAATGACCGGTTACTAATCGCAGAAAATCAAAAAAAAGCTGAAAATTGGAAGAAGAAAATTAAAACAAACAAAAAAAGGCCGAATATACGTAGGGGGCGCCGCGGGTGTTGTTGCGACGTCCGGTGCTTTACTCACCCTCAAATCCATGGCCACCGACGCATCTATTTTTCGGTGGCCCCTTACCTGCATACCCTATGTGCCTTCTAAATAAAAGTAGACGCCAGCATTCCCATTCTATAAATATTTATTTACAAGTCAGAAAAGGAAATACCAAGTTTATATTAACGCTTACTTTAAGTTAAGTGCGAAAAATACTGAAAAAGAAAAATAATTATGACCAACCATCATTCCTGTAAGAGGGTTCTGTTTTTTTTTTTAATTGATTCTAGTTTACTTTAAGTTAATTTAGATTAACCTCTCCTATCACTAGCCAACTGGTACGTTCCAAAGTTGACTCTTCCAAGTGGACCATAACAAACCTGCTTCGCTTTGAAGACCTGACGATGAAGCGAACAGGAAACCGGTTCATCTGTGGGAAGCCACTACCAGGAATCTTCGGTGCCAAGCAACGTGGGGCACGACTCACCCCTAAGATAAGAGTCTCAAAGTCATACTGCGAAGCTAACCGGGCAACAAGGTCCATTAAAAAAAATCAAGTTATGTCAAATAGTGAAGTAATTTTGTTTCTTAGTTTAAAAGGCTTTGCGGAAATTAGACATTTGTTATGGAGAACTCCTCAAAACTCCTTATGGTTCTAGTGGTTATTGCCCCCACAGAAAGGCCAAAAAAAATATGTGGATGTAGACATTTTGGTAAAGGAAAACTCGTCCAAACTCCGTAAGGCTAGTCCCATCCCAGCGTGGACTGCCAGGCAGTTCACGGTTCTCGGTGAGAACGCGTGTGAACGCCCTATGAGATCGTTGCTCGGGGAGAATACTGGGCGAGATGTCCCCGACAGCCAAAACGCCCAGACAGGGTAAAAAAAGTCCAATTGGTAGGTTTATAAGAAAAATCTATTTATAAATTTGGTAAAAAAAAATGGCCCCTACTCCTGGACGGAGTGTTTATGGTGGGCATTCGCCTGAACGATTGGTCATGCTACTTTACAAACAGAAGAAAAAATTGTAAAGTGTTAGCTTAAGTAATGGTGTGAAAAAAAACTTCTATCTAAAGCAAAACGCAAGGCAATTAGGGGCTATAAAAAAAGTCAAAATTCACCCCCTTCACCCTATATTATAGACAATGATTGGTAAAAACAAGTATATATATAAAAAAAAATTTTGGGCGGGGGAACAAAAAAAATTCGCGAGAATAAATACAATAATGTTTGTTCGATAATCGTATCAACAAAAAAAAGATTCGAAAACTGTAAAAAAAGTGATTAGTCAAATATATACTACAGGTGGTGATGGGATGCTGACATCCCATCATTAGAAGGCACAGGAAAACGATTTTGTTACATATAAAAAAAAAATTCACTCACACTTGTCCCTAGTGCTCCCAACCGCAGCGCATAAGGGGGTCTTGAGAACCTGCCTCTGGGACTGGTTGGGGCCACTAGGGTCAATTTCCTACACACACAGTTTTGTTCCAACACACTCAGCCGCAACGCAGAGGCGGTCTCCAGAGACTCGCTAGTGGGACTGGCTGGGGGTGTTGAGGCCTCCCGTCCATTCACCCTGGACACCCCTCCCGCCTTCCCCGCTATGGGTGGAGCGGCTTCAAGGGCCGCTCCCCAGACTGGTGGGACAGGAAAGGGTGCCGCTTTTAATCCCAGCTCAACCCGTCACAATCCAGGTGGTATTCTGTGGTACCACCTGAGACGTTTGCTGAGCTGGGGTCCTACTATTCACACACACGCACTCTTACACTAGACAACACAAATTCCGCAATAAAAGAGGAAAAAATTATAAAATTTTAAACATTACAAAAAAAAAAAAAACCCCAATTAGCGGACCTATATGTACCAAAGCCGACTAACGGACAACATCCGGTAACATAAACCCCAAATCTACAAAAAAAAAGTGCGTGCAGCACTGCCTCATCGGGTGAATACCAAAATCCGGAGGACTGACGTTAAGTCCCGTGGCTCCTTCGGCCACTGCCCCCGATGACCACTCCGGACAACTTGATCCATCAACCATTCCACCGCAACGCAGGTGGCTGCTCCTGCGGCTGCTCACCTCGGACTGGTTGGATAGTCAACTTCACAAGTTGACCCGGAATGACCCTCGCGAACAGCACCTCAGGCGCCCCGTTGGGCGCCATCTGTTATGGCGCCCTCAGCAACTGTCAACGATGATCACTCCGGACAATTTGATCCGTCCAACCATCCCACCGCAACGTGGGTGGCTGCTCCTGCGGCTGCTCACCTCGGACTGGTGGAATGGTCAACTTCACAAGTTGACCAGGAATGATCAGCGCTTCAGGCACCAAATCCCGTTGGGCGCCATCTGTTATGGATTCGCATCTTTAACGGAGCAGTAAGCAAGGCAGTCGGCATGATCTAATGGTGCTCTGTGGCTAGTCATGTCGGCTGGGCGGGGTTCTTGCCAACTTTACCGTCCTGCGCCTTAAACAGAAAAAAATTCCTATCATGCCTTTAAAAAAAACTGACAAAAAAGCCCAGAGACGACTCAAAACGGTTGAAATTCAGGATAAAAGAACATCCGATCGAACCGGATGCCACGGACAGACCGTTAAACATTCAAAATTTAAAATAAAAAAAAAAAAAGAAATTCAAGAAAAATCTAACGCAAAAAAATTAACCGAACCGGCAATTACCGGTTACTAATCGCAGAAAATCAAAAAAAACTGAAAATTGGAAGAAGAAAATTAAAACAAACAAAAAAAAGGCCGAATATACGTAGGGGCGCCGCGGGTGTTGTTGCGACGTCCGGTGCTTTACTCACCCTCAAATCCATGGCCACCGACGCACCTATTTTTCGGTGGCCCCTTACCTGCATACCCTATGTGCCTTCTAAATGAAAGTAGACGCCAGCATTCCCATTCTATAAATATTTATTTACAAGCCATTATACTAGAAAAGGAAATACCAAGTTTATATTAACGCTTACTTTAAGTTAAGTGCGAAAAATACTGGAAAAGAAAAATAATTATGACCAACCAGCATTCCTGTAAGAGGTTTCTGTTTTTTTTTTCTTTTAATGTAACTTAAAGTGGACTTGCCGCTGAAAACAGATTAGTATATGTATACGCTTGTATATGAGAGGGAATGGCTGCATCTATACCGATTCTTAGATTTGTAGACTTGCAATCATTCTTAATTTAATGTAGGTACGAAATTATGAAGTAAAAAAAATTTACTGCATACACTATATGGTAATACTATTAAAATAAAGGATATATCAAAAAAAATATTTTGTCTTGACAACACTTCTGAAAACCAGTAGAGCTAGTTGTCTCTCAAATTCTTCCTACTACTTTAAGTTCTATTACTATCGAAGGCTAGGGATTGGAAATCCTTTAGTTATTCACCTCCGTTTATTCGTACTTTTATAATTGGCCTTTAGGTTGTTATTCGTTTTCCTTTTTTTTCCTTATTTATTCATTAGTTTTTTATTTATTTAATGTATTTATTTAATTTTAATTTAACTTGATTCTAGTTTACTTTAAGTTAATTTAGATTAACCTTAATTTTAGTATTTCTTTAGTTTTTTTTTCTTTTTTATGTTAAGTATATAAGGTTGTACTTTCGCTAAAACAACCAAAAAAAAATGAAAAATTTTAGGTTTATGTATATAGCTGCCACGCCTAACGCTATTTAATTCATAAATGTTCAGTAAGGCAGTTAAGGACCTACTAGAAAATCTTAGGATCAAATAGGAAATGCCGATATTTACTTTGGTCGTAGTGTTCATCAAAAAAAATTATAGGCTACATCATCTATGCAATTATATAAGCTATTACATTTTATCAATTTATGTACGCGCTTGTAATAACCGACGTTCTATTTACTTTTAATTAAACATTCCTTTAACTATCATGTATACAATATATTCTTATTAAATCCCAGTGTGTAATTTTTTTTGTTAATTACATCTCCTGCTTACGTCTAATGGCTCACTTCATTAATACGTGTACAGATTATAGCTGCGATATGCATACACGTATCGTTCATACAATTGTGTATATATATATTATGTAGCTTATCTAAATGTTTCTTATTTTGTCCTTCATTTATTTAATATTTGAACCGATAGCTAGGTTGGATGAATGCAGCATAAAATTCGGATAACTAAAATTTTCATCCCTCTCAGGCTTTCACTACGCATGTAGCTGCATACATACGTACACAATTATATGTATATATGTAAAGTCAAACTTACAACTCGGATACAATTTAAATCGTTCTTAATATGTATTTTAAGTATATTATGCATAATTTTACTATTAGAGAAAAAATGGAAGAGATTCATATGGAATCAGCTTTCTTAAAAAGAACTCACTTTTAACGCTACGCAGCATAAGCACGACAACAATAAGTGACCCAGCTTACGTGATTCTGCTCGACTTTAACAAACTTTTCTTGAAATATGTACTAATTTGTCGTTACGCGTTAAATTCTGGTAGGGGATAACCAGTTTAGAGCACAAAAAAAACTGAACGAAACGGAGATTATGCTAGGGTTTGGAATTTCTAAATACCTTGAACACGAACTCTACAGCTCAGTCTCGGAAGTGGATAGTCCTCTTGCATCACATAAGCTGGATGCAAAAATCGTTTGTTGGTTGGCTGGGTTGCGGTCTGCGGTAGGCATTGAACTGTATATGAATTTAATATTTCGTGTATTGTTATTTAAAATATATGGGTTAAGAAAAGCAAGGCCCGTACATAATCAGTTAGTTGCGTATGAAGTAGCACGCGTTCAAAAAGACAAAAAGAAATTTTAGTGAGCTACTAATACATCTGATTACCGAGGTTACATTTGTTCAATAAAAGTAAAAAAAACAGAATCTCAAATACATCAAATGTTGATGCAACCCGCTTATGCTGAGATTAAGATAATTCAAATTTCCTGATTACAAAAAACTACTTATATTAAACTAAGAGTTTACAAGGTAGTACTATTATTATTAAGTTGTCCGTAGTACGGAACGAACTCACGCGTTGGTTCAAACTCGTTGTTATTGTGGATGGTGTTGCAGCAGGCCTATACTCGGTGGCCCTGCTGGTTGCTGTTACTAAAGCTGGTGGTGTTGCAGCAGGCCTATACTCGGCGGCCCTGCGGGGAATATTTTGAATAAGGTGCCACGATTTTTCAACTTTTTTTTCGAGGGGTGGCAGGGGTCCTAAAAATCACAAACTTATCATCCGCAACTCTAGGAAACTCTTAGTTTATGAAATATAAGCTTTTTAATTTCCAAATTTGGCAAAATTTCAACTTAAGTCCTGCACTTAAAATTCGGGTCGCACATGTCGATAGCGATATCAGAAGACGCGTACTTGGGTCAAGATTCAGAATCCGAAAGAAGAAACTATATTTTTTATGTCGTTTAAAAGTTATTCGCGGAAAACACGTCGGTACTATTGTCGCTTTTTTCGTTGTTACAATTAAACAAACGAAAAGAAATGAAGGTGGTGAATAGCGTTGCCAGCTCCGCAACAATATCTTTTTATCTTGGTAGAACATTATAAGGTGGTGGCACGTCGACATAAATGCCAACAAACTTACACTATCAATGTATTTTGTTTTGTTATTCTCTGAATAATTTGAAATTAATGTAGTTAATTGGAACAAGTGCAGAATACATACATTTGCAAAAAAATCGGATTTTATAGAGATTTTTATGCTGATTCCAACGGTAATTCTGCGTAGAACACCTTTCTGCATAGGAAGCCTTCGGCCGCGCTTATAAAAAATAACTCTGGGCTACGCCATGCCAAGTCCGGGTGTGTGGTATAACCGTGGCTACCGCCACGGTGATGTCCTTCTGCGTAGTACACCCTTCTGCGCAGCACCCCAAATATTAGACTACAAATTATTAGAAGTGTTTTACAAAAACGAAATACATTGATAGTGTATGTTTGTTTGCATTTATGTCGACATGCCACCACCTTATAATGTTCTACCAAAATAAAAAGATATTGTTGCGGAGCTGGCAACACTATTCACCGCCTTCATTTGTTTTCGTTTGTTTAATTGCAACAAAGAAAAAAGCGACAATAGTACCGATGCGGATGATAATTTAGTTACTTTTAGGACCCCCTCTACCCCTACAAATCAACAAAATTTGAAAATCGCGGCACCTTATATAAAATCTAACCCGGCCCTGCTGGTGTTGTTGTTGTAGCTAGTGGTAGTGGTAAGCCTGGTGGTTGCAGTTCGTTTGGTAGGCGCTGCCGATGCAGGTTGCGGTTGTGGTTGAGCGGTCGAAGTGGTTGCTGTGGCCACTGGCGATGGTGGTTGGCGCAGTTGGTTGGCACTGACAGTGGTGGTTGCGCTCGAGGTGCTCGCGCTATTGATGGTGGTTATTGGCGCGATTACGTTGGCGCCGTTTATGGTATTAATTGTTGCGCATTTGGTGGTCCGGCACGGTTGCTGAGGATATCGCGCGGGGCGGGCGTGCGGCATTGGTGGTGGCGCTCATACATACATACAAGAACGTGCTTTATGGTATTTCTCAATTTTGTTCGCTATGAAAAAGTGCGAGCTCAATTATGTGATTCCACCATGCTCGATTATATTTGCCCATATTCACGTAGATATAAATGTCTATTGAAATGCGAATTGCGTTTAATTGTTATACTGGGAAAAGGCTGCCACACTTTTGCGTGGCTTGCAAAAACGTTAAATCGTTTTATCCGGTGGGACTGTGTCTTAACATTTAACTCCGAATAGCAGGTATTTAAACGGAGCACAATTAAAATTTAGCTTTTCTCAAATTTTATGGCTCAATTTGCTGCTGATCTACAGCTAAAACTTGAAATATTCCTCAGTTTATAATTTTGCCTGCTGCTGCTGCTAACTAGGGCTCCTTTGAACACACGCGTATACACCAGGACTGGAGGCGTAGAAATGTGTTATTAAAATTTCCTCAATGATTTTCGTATACACAACGCTTTTCACAATTTGAGTTGTTATGTAACCCCCAGTTATCACCCGCACAAAACTTTTCGCAACTTTTTTTCCAATATTGCCTTTAACACATTATACGTGAAATCTAGTTGCAATTTCAGCAACAGCAATCAAGCAAAATTTTCACAGTTCTTCTCCAGCCAATTTTCAACGTTCTTTTTCGTACACGATTTTTTCCACCGTCAACCACTTATTTCTACCCTCACGCTTGCAAGCAAAAAACCTCTCTACCAAAATGGCCGCACACGCCATGGTATAGTCGAAAATTTTTTCCATTCTATCCAGGGCTGGAAAAACGCAGTTATCTAACTGTGGCGGCGATTATCGATTGGTTCATTGTTATGGTTAGCTCATCCCTACAGCATTATATATGTCGCGTTCCGGCTGTCAAACCTTTGTGCTGAGGTTAGGTGAATGGAACGTAGAGAAAGCGTAAAACTTTGCAACTTTTGTGTGTTGTGGGAACGTTTTGCGCTAAATTAGGTAAAATTTTACCACAACGACAGCGCATAGTTGCTAATGCATCGGTAGTATTTTGCGTTGCCATCTCGTTTTGACAATCTCTAGGCCATTACAATGAAACGAATAAAATCAGCTGATGAGATGAGCCACCTACACAATTCAGCCAGGTGTTATTGAAAATTCGTCAATGTCATGGGAATTTTTGATGATGCCACCCGCACGAAACTAACAAAATCTTGTTTTAACCACCCCAGGCAGACATGAGTGAGGGTGAATCCTATCTTTTCCCTATCACTAGCCAACTGGTACGTTCCAAAGTTGACTCTTCCAAGTGGACCATAACAAACCTGCTTCGCTTTGAAGACCTGACGATGAAGCGAACAGGAAACCGGTTCATCTGTGGGAAGCCACTACCAGGAATCTTCGGTGCCAAGCAACGTGGGGCACGACTCACCCCTAAGATAAGAGTCTCAAAGTCATACTGCGAAGCTAACCGGGCAACAAGGTCCATTAAAAAAAATCTAGTTATGTCAAATAGTGAAGTAATTTTGTTTCTTAGTTTAAAAGGCTTTGCGGCAATTAGACATTTGTTATGGAGAACTCCTCAAAACTCCTTATGGTTCTAGTGGTTATTGCCCCCACAGAAAGGCCAAAAAAAATATGTGCATGTAGACATTTTGGTAAAGGAAAACTCGTCCAAACTCCGTAAGGCTAGTCCCATCCCAGCGTGGACTGCCAGGCAGTTCACGGTTCTCGGTGAGAACGCGTGTGAACGCCCTATGAGATCGTTGCTCGGGGAGAATACTGGGCGAGATGTCCCCGACCGCCAAAACGCCCAGACAGGGTAAAAAAAGTCCAATTGGTAGGTTTATAAGAAAAATCTATTTATAAATTTGGTAAAAAAAAATGGCCCCTACTCCTGGACGGAGTGTTTATGGTGGGCATTCGCCTGAACGATTGGTCATGCTACTTTACAAACAGAAAAAAAAATTGTAAAGTGTTAGCTTAAGTAATGGTGTGAAAAAAAACTTCTATCTAAAGCAAAACGCAAGGCAATTAGGGGCTATAAAAATTCAAAATTCACCCCCTTCACCCTATATTATAGACAATGATTGGTAAAAACAAGTATATATATAAAAAAAAATTTTGGGCGGGGGAACAAAAAAAATTCGCAAGAATAAATACAATAATGTTTGTTCGATAATCGTATCAACAAAAAAAAGATTCGAAAACTGTAAAAAAAGTGATTAGTCAAATATATACTACAGGTGGTGATGGGATGCTGACATCCCATCATTAGAAGGCACAGGAAAACGATTTTGTTACATATAAAAAAAAAAAATTCACTCACACTTGTCCCTAGTGCTCCCGCGGCGCATAAGGGGGTCTTGAGAACCTGCCTCTGGGACTGGTTGGGGCCACTAGGGTCAATTTCCTACACACACAGTTTTGTTCCAACACACTCAGCCGCAACGCAGAGGCGGTCTCCAGAGACTCGCTAGTGGGACTGGCTGGGGGTGTTGAGGCCTCCCGTCCATTCACCCTGGACACCCCTCCCGCCTTCCCCGCTATGGGTGGAGCGGCTTCAAGGGCCGCTCCCCAGACTGGTGGGACAGGAAAGGGTGCCGCTTTTAATCCCAGCTCAACCCGTCACAATCCAGGTGGTATTCTGTGGTACCACCTGAGACGTTTGCTGAGCTGGGGTCCTACTATTCACACACACGCACTCTTACACTAGACAACACAAATTCCGCAATAAAAGAGGAAAAAATTATAAAATTTTAAACATTACAAAAAAAAAAAATATAAACCCCAATTAGCGGACCTATATGTACCAAAGCCGACTAACGGACAACATCCGGTAACATAAACCCCAAATCTACAAAAAAAAAGTGCGTGCAGCACTGCCTCATCGGGTGAATACAAAAATCCGGAGGACTGACGTTAAGTCCCGTGGCTCCTTCGGCCACTGCCCCCGATAACCACTCCGGACAACTTGATCCATCAACCATTCCACCGCAACGCAGGTGGCTGCTCCTGCGACTGCTCACCTCGGACTGGTTGGATAGTCAACTTCACAAGTTGACCCGGAATGACCCTCGCGAACAGCGCCTCAGGCGCCCTCAGCAACTGTCAACGATGATCACTCCGGACAATTTGATCCGTCCAACCATCCCACCGCAACGTGGGTGGCTGCTCCTGCGGCTGCTCACCTCGGACTGGTGGAATGGTCAACTTCACAAGTTGACCAGGAATGATCAGCGCTTCAGGCACCAAATCCCGTTGGGCGCCATCTGTTATGGATTCGCATCTTTAACGGAGCAGTAAGGAAGGCAGTCGGCATGGTCTAATGGTGCTCTGTGGCTAGTCATGTCGGCTGGGCGGGGTTCTTGCCAACCTTACCGTCCTGCGCCTTAAACAGAAAAAAATTCCTATCATGCCTTTAAAAAAAACTGACAAAAAAGCCCAGAGACGACTCAAAACGCTTGAAATTCAGGATAAAAGAACATCCGATCGAACCGGATGCCACGGACAGACCGTTAAGCATTCAAAATTAAAAATAAAAAAAATAAAAAGAAATTCAAGAAAAATCTAACGCAAAAAAATTAACCGAACCGGCAATTACCGGTTACTAATCGCAGAAAATCAAAAAAAACTGAAAATTGGAAGAAGAAAATTAAAACAAACAAAAAAAAGGCCGAATATACGTAGGGGCGCCGCGGGTGTTGTTGCGACGTCCGGTGCTTTACTCACCCTCAAATCCATGGCCACCGACGCACCTATTTTTCGGTGGCCCCTTACCTGCATACCCTATGTGCCTTCTAAATGAAAGTAGACGCCAGCATTCCCATTCTATAAATATTTATTTACAAGTCAGAAAAGGAAATTACAAGTTTATATTAACGCTTACTTTAAGTTAAGTGCGAAAAATACTGAAAAAGAAAAATAATTATGACCAACTATCATTCCTGTAAGAGGGTTCTGTTTTTTTTTTAATTGATTCTAGTTTACTTTAAGTTAATTTAGATTAACCTCAATTTTAGTATTTCTTCAGTTTTTTTTTTTCTTTTTTATGTTAAGTATATAAGGTTGTACTTTCGCTAAAACAATCAAAAAAAAATGAAAAATTTTAGGTTTATATGCGTATGTATATAGCTGCCACGCCTAAAGCATTTTAATTCATAAATGTTCAGTAAGGCAGTTAAGGACCTACTAAAAAATCTTAGGATCAAATCTGAAATGCCGATATTTACTTTGGTCGTAGTGTTCATCAAAAAAAAATTATAGGCTACATCATCTATGCAATTATATAAGCTATTACATTGTATCGATTTATGTACGCGCTTGTAATAACCTACGTTATATTTACTTTTAATTAAATATTCCTTCAACTATCATGTATACAATATATTCTTATTAAATTCCAGTGTGTAATTTTTTTGTTAATTACCTCTCCTGCTTACGTTTAATGGCTCACTTCATTAATACGTGTACAGTAGCCCGTTTCTGTATCCTTGCGATACGAATTATATCGCAAAAAGCAACCCTGATGCATTGTTATCGCAAGGTAGTGTTTCTGTATGAGTGGTGAATATGTATTTTCGTTATTTCTTGCGATATTCATATCACTAGCTCCGAAGGTGGTGATAGCATACATTTTCTGTAATTTAAGTTTTTTGTGTGTTAAGCAGCTTTTCATTTTTTCATTCTTGAGTTTGTCAATTTTAGCATTTAAAAAAACTGAAACACCAAAAATATTTCACGGTGAACGTGTGAATACTTAATAGAGAGCAGAAATTTGTTTTTTTGGGCGAGATTGAGCAGAAAAGTGAAGGATTGTCTCTGAAGAAGTGTGAATTTGGAGGAAGAAATATTGATCACTTTATTATATACATCTAAGAACTGTCCATACATATATCAGCAATAGAGTTGGATGCCAATCTTTTAGTTTTAAAGAAACTATTGCACAAAACTACGCTCATATGACGTGATGAACCAATTTTCGTATACGCCGTTTATTTGGACAGCGAAGTCGATATTAAATGGAAGATTTTACAGAAAAGCTTTTCCGGCACTTATACGAAATGATGAAGACCTTTTCTTATTCTGTTAATATGCTGCACTTATACAGCTAGAAGAAAAACGGAAAGGATTTTTAAAAAATATACAAAAGAATTATAGGAAGGGGGACTATCTGAGGTAAATGTACATAAATATTCTCGGTAAAAACGTCGGAACCCAAAGGTTCAAAATAAGTTCGGCAAGGCGAATGTTTTTTTGGATTGTGTCGTGAATCCAAATGTTTTTTGCTGCTTGTTTATGTATACTAACATTTTATGTTTTTATTTACAGACAAATGAAATAAAAGATAACCTAGAATTTTTGGATCTTACTAACCAAACTCCAAAAGTGACTTCAAGGGCGACTCCACAACCAAAGACAAACTCTACCGTACTCGATCCAGCTACATCTCAATCGAACCCACGTGGTTATAATACTTTCAGCGGTGCTTACGCCGAAAAAAAAAACATATAGAAGACCAAGACGAAAGGCAAAGAGAATTTAATAAATTAACTTGCGAAATTTTAAATACGCTTAAAGCCATACACGAAAACCTCAAGTCAATAGAAATGTCGTTAAAACCACAGTCTATTAATGATAAAATTACCATTATACACATTCTCACAAGCCATTACAACTTAAAAATTCCCAGCATCAGCGTTTTTCTATAAACTGGTTGAAAGAATATATCTCTAGCGACCGACAAAAAACCGTGGCCGTAGTTAAAAATATAGGAGCAAAATTTAAACACAAATATATGTAAATTTTTTTTCATAATTTAATATCAACAAGCATAGTAATTAATTTGGAACACTCCAAATTCGAGAAACTTTTTAAGTCACCCCAAGCTTTAAATTGTTTTCTTAGAAATCTTAAAAACTTTCTGAATATGCATTTTTTTAGCCCCATTTCTCTATATAAACTTATTTCTTTTGTTTGGGAGAATATGCTAAACACTTCAGAAAAAAAAAATTGTCAAAAATAAGCAGAAATTTTAGGATTAAAGTCGAATTTTGTTTAGCTAGTATTGATGGCTTTCTGGAATTTTCTTTAAATTTGAATAAAGTGTTTCAAATTAATTGCAATGCTTTGTACATACATATAAAGTATCTATTTCTTACAAAACTACTTATGAAATGAATTTAATGAAGAAATATTGAATATTGAAACAATAGTCGCAAAGTAGTTTATATAGTAGTGCATACATATTAATTATAATTAAATAAATCAGCATTCAAATAGATAACGTTTTCTTTTTTCTCTAACTCATTACACAATATAAATATAAACGTAATAACGCACCTAAAAACACATTACAACTTCCATTATATTTAATAATTATATTTACAAAAAAAAGAAATATCATTTATATATACTAATAATTATAGTTAAAAATTGTTGTTCTTGTTATTGTAGCGATAAGGTTGCTCCCCGAAGGCTTTAGGGGGTGTTATCGATGTGATGGTCCTTTGCCGGATACAGATCCGGTACGCTCCGGTACCATAGCACAATTAAGGCGCTAGCCCGACCATCTAGGGAACGATTTATGTGGCCACATTAAACCTTCAGGCCATTCCCTCCCTCCCCACCCCAAGTTCCATGAGGAGCTTGGGCGCCAGAGCCTCGTCTGTTGGTGAAACAGGATTCGCCGCGGATAGGTGACAAATGGGTTTGGAGGAGCTATATATTGCGCTGGCCACCTGAAAGGTTGCGCTACACAGCCCCTTTAATCTTGTATTTTAGTCGCCTCTTACGACAGGCGGGTATATTCTGGTCACCTAACCCGTTGGGGGTGTTCTGTGCATATATGTAATACTCCTATATTGCTACAAAAGGCTAGGTACATTCCCAAACATCAGAGTGCCGATATATTGATGTTTAAACGTTTTTGTTTTTGTATTCAACATTCGAATGTACCTAAATTTAAATTGTTTCTTGTCACACTTATGCTGATACAATCACAAAAATTTTATAGGCGTTCTTGTTTTGATTTCGAATTCAAAACACATTGCGAGCATTTTCTATTAGCAATATAGGAGTATTACATATATGGTTCTGTGAGAACTTTATTGAATGGTCTCATTCTGTCTGCTGTGTATAATTTTATGCAACTTGTTTGCCCTTTTCACCTTGGTCGCTAATTTTGTTCTTGCTAGTCTAAATTGTACAATTATCCGTACCCAATCAACGGCCAGTATCCTCTTTTCTACAATCCCAGGGAAACGTATTCGCCGGCCTGCGGCTCAACCAAATCCTTTTTACGGTCTGGAAGGGAATGAAAGTAAATTAATGCTATTTGGATATTGAGAAAGATACAGAGGTAGATAAAAGTAGACAAGCCAACGAATCCTATTTATTTCGCAGGCCAGGATAAAGCCATCCCAAGTTCCTTTCGGAAAGAGGGTAGAAGGGTTAATGTGGTTTCCCGAGATGGTCGCGCAAGTACCTTAATGGTGGTATTTTCCGGAATGTACCGAACAATATGCTGTCCACATCGACAACAGCAAAACTCCCGAAAATCTTCAAGGAGTCTCCTTATCGCTAGAGTGAAAATAGTTTTCGATCCGTGATCTTGAGCGGGAAGCTATTGTTATACTGGTTATTAACACCGACTGTTGATTCTACCTTAACATTTTGCAAATAATATCATAAACCATTTGTAAAGAGTCATATCCCTGTATTATTTACCCATCGGTTAAGAGCCAAAAGTGATTCTTCGTCAGGAATCTGGCCACCACGTTTCTCTGTATACTTCAATGTCAGCTTAGAACGAGCCAAGGTGTATCTATGCCAAGTTAAAACCTTTAATGCCAAGTTTTCACAACCCGGTAACGGATGAATATTAGCCATACTAAAGACCATATTACATTGGTTAACCGCAGACAAGCAATTAATTCTGGCAGATGATGTTTGCGCGCAGAAGCATCATGTTCATACCAACGTTTTACAGCATTAAAAACACCTTTCTCGCACCGTATATGCAAATTGTCTCTTTCTATGATAGGTTGCAACTTTTTGGCGTCAAAATCTAAAAATTCACTGCTCTGGGTTACCTGCGAGATAATAAAACAATAAATTTAATGCTCAAATAATCGCACACGTTAATTTACATGCATAAAGTTTTGTGTTTCGTAAGCCATAATTTTTCATTTAGTATCTCACACTGAGTCTACTTCTCCAGACTATATGCTGGCTGCAATGTGAAATCGGTTATATTCTCTATTATAAAATCAGCAGTTTGCAACAGCGGCCTTCAATTGTAGTATTAAAGCCGCTTTTAACATCCGATCCACATTGTCAATGGTTATGAGCGTTTTGCCGGTATAGTAAAAGGTGATTAAGCGCTCGAAAGTGTCGCTGTCGATATTGGTGGTTTCTATAAGTGGACAAATCCCGTTGTGCCTTTTGAACAGTTCACTGAATAAGGTCTTGCCGCCGAATGAATTAGACGATGAGCCGTAATTCTGTAAATAAATATATAACAAGCGTAGTTAATGTATTTGACATACAAGCTGCAATAGCGTTAATTCAAATGAAAGTTTACTTACAAGGAAGATGGATTTGTTAATTTGAATGTCACATCAACTAAATTCTGGTCGTCAAAGAGTTCATATATTTGAAACAAAAGGTTTTCAATAAAGTACTTAGCTCCATCTGAGGCGTTGCCGTGTGATGTTACATGCTGCCATTGCTATTGCGTGAGGAAGTATAGTTTTTTGTAATTTTGAATTTTAGAATGTTAGACTACTTACTTGGATACTCCGTGGTGTATGCTTTTAGTTCGGAAGGTTGTCGTTGTTGTATTTATGGACGTTTTTGAAGTAGTTGCAATATATCCCGGAACTGCCCGATCGAGATAAAAAAACTGTATTTTTTCCGGTTTTGGGAATTGAATATTACAATTCCAATAGATGGCAAGAGGACGCTTAGATTGCCTCTTAAATCGCAAGGTTAACAAACGTATAACGGTAATATACTTGCTACATTCAGACGTGCCTAAGCAACTAACACGTCGCAAAGTAAATACCTGTAGCACAATATTTTTCTTTTATTATTATAGTCAAGGGATGAGTGTAAATCACTTATAATACCAGTTTAAGCAAAAGTTCACAATTTATATAAAGACCAATTCTAAATATTCTCGCGGAATTTTGTTCTCGCGGATTTTTTTATTCCCGCGGAAAAATTCCTCCAATTCTTTTCTCCTAGGGAGAAGAATAATTGGGGAATAGGAATTTCGAATTTTCGAAGTCAGCTGTTTTGTTAATTGAAATTTCGTTGCGCATTTCTTATTTTGTTTAAAATATTGTAAAGTTTAATTATTGTTGCCAATTTGTTTGAAATTAAGAAATAAGGTGTAAACAATGCACATTATTGTATTTCATGTGGTATTCACTGAAATGAGTAATGAATTGGTGCCACAGCAACATCAACAGAGCATAAAATAAGACCGGCGGGATAACACAAATCCGCCGGAGTTGCCTGCATTCATTCTGCAAAGCAATTTTCTGGCGGCCAAGTCGAATTGAGTTTGCCTTTCGCCATATGCAGTCTTCTTAAAAAATCCTCGCGAAATTTCTGGATGGCTGCATCAAATATGCGAAGAGCTCAACCGTTGCTTATGATATATTTTTCGACAAAGTATATTGTGGTTGTTGTTGTTGTCCTATTAACAGTGAGAATTTTGTGGTAGAATGTA
The DNA here is from genome assembly GCF_040869045.1 of Eurosta solidaginis. Taxonomy (NCBI): domain Eukaryota; kingdom Metazoa; phylum Arthropoda; class Insecta; order Diptera; family Tephritidae; genus Eurosta; species Eurosta solidaginis. Next base: position 131,458,187 of record NC_090319.1, read on the forward strand.
AATACATATTGTTGCACAAATTTGTACAAATAAGTGTTCTTTCTTAAAATAACCAATTTCCTTTAACTATTTTGATGCATTCCCTTTAATTTAACTAGTGAAAAATCTCATGAAATGGCAGAGAAATCTCCCTCTCCGTCACATTCATAATACCTACTTTTCTCCCATAACCGGGTTCCGCATTGTTCAGAATAGGAGGAAAGGGAGAAGTGAAAAAACTCACAAGGAATTTTTATTTAGAATACAAGGAATGGGAGAAGGGAAAAAACTCGCACGGAATTTTCTTTTAGAATTGGTCTGATAATGAATCTTGAACTTCTTCTCTTGCGATTAAAAAGAATTTGTGTTTGTTATTATATCTTTTTCGCTATTGGTGACAGATCCTATGTTCCATTTCGATTGTTCCATCGATATGATAAAAACTCACCACTATTATATCGCAAGGTGAATTGAGTGCGTTACAGAAACACTTTTCATATCGAAAGCGATACTTGCCTTGCGATAGCAAATCGTTCGTTATTATAACGCAAGGTTACAGAAACGGGCTACAGATTATAGCTGCGATATGCATACACGTATCGTTCATACAATTGTGTATATATATATTATGTAGCTTATCTAAATGTTTGTTATTTTGTCCTTCATTTATTTAATATTTGAACCGATAGCTAGGTTGGCATGAATGCAGCATAAAATTCGGATAACTAAAATTTTCATCCCTCCTAGGCTTTCACTACGCATGTAGCTGCATACATACATACGTAATTACATGTATATATGTATAGTCAAACTGTCAATTCGGATACAATTTAAATCGTTCTTAATATGTATTTTCAGTACATTATGCATAATTTTACTATTAGAGAAAAAATGGAAGAGATTCATATAGAGTCAGCTTTCTTATAAAGAACTCGCAGCCTAAGCACGACAACAATAAACCGTCACACCCAGCTTACGTGATTCTGCTCGACTTTAACAAACTTTTCTTGAAATATGTACTAATTTGTCGTTACGCGTTAAATTCTGGTAGGGGATAACCACTTTACAGCACAAAAAAAACTGAACGAAACGGAGATTATGCTAGGGTTTGGAATTTCTAAATACCTTGAACACGAACTCTACAGCTCAGTCTCGGAAGTGGATAGTCCTCTTGCATCACATAAGCTGGATGCAAAAATCGTTTGTTGGTTGGCTGGGTTGCGGTCTGCGGTAGGCATTGAACTGTATATGAATCTAATATTTCGTGTATTGTTATTTAAAATATACGGGTTAAGAAAAGCAAGGCCCGTACATAATCAGTTAGTTGCGTATGAAGTAGCACGCGTTCAAAAAGACAAAAAGAAATATTAGTGAGCTACTAATACATCTGATTACCGAGATTACAGTTGTTCAATAAAAGTAAAAAAAACAGAATCTCAAATACATCAAATGTTGATGCAACCCGCTTATGCTGAGATTAAGATAATTCAAATTTCCTGATTACAAAAAACTACTTATATTAAACTAAGAGTTTACAAGGTAGTACTATTATTATTAAGTTGTCCGTAGTACGGAACGAACTCACCCGTTGGTTCAAACTCGTTGTTATTGTGGATGGTGTTGCAGCAGGCCTATACTCGGTGGCCCTGCTGGTTGTTGTTACTAAAGCTGGTGGTGTTGCAGCAGGCCTATACTCGGTGTCCCTGCTGGTTGTTGTTACTAAAGCTGGTGGTGTTGCAGCAGGCCTATACTCGGCGGCCCTGCGGGGAATATTTTGAATAAGGTGCCACGATTTTTCAACTTTTTTTTTCGAGGGGTGGCAGGGGTCCTAAAAATCACAAACTTATCATCCGCAACTCTAGGAAACTCTTAGTTTATGAAATATAAGCTTTTTAATTTCCAAATTTGGCAAAATTTCAACTTAAGTCCTGCACTTAAAATTCGGGTCGCACATGTCGATAGCGATATCAGAAGACGCGTACTTGGGTCAAGATTCAGAATCCGAAAGAAGAAACTATATTTTTTATGTCGTTTAAAAGTTATTCGCGGAAAACACGTCGGTACTATTGTCGCTTTTTTCGTTGTTACAATTAAACAAACGAAAAGAAATGAAGGTGGTGAATAGCGTTGCCAGCTCCGCAACAATATCTTTTTATCTTGGTAGAACATTATAAGGTGGTGGCACGTCGACATAAATGCAAACAAACTTACACTATCAATGTATTTTGTTTTGTAATTCTCTGAATAATTTGAAATTAATGTAGTTAATTGGAACAAGTGCAGAATACATACACTTGCAAAAAAATCGGACTTTATAGAGATTTTTATGCTGATTCCAACGGTAATTCTGCGTAGAATACCTTTCTGCATAGGAAGCCTTCGGCCGCGCTTATAAAAAATAACTCTGGGCTACGCCATGCCAAGTCCGGGTGTGTGGTATAACCGTGGCTACCGCCACGGTGATGTCCTTCTGCGTAGTACACCCTTCTGCGCAGCACCCCAAATATTAGACTACAAATTATTAGAAGTGTTTTACAAAAACGAAATACATTGATAGTGTATGTTTGTTTGCATTTATGTCGACATGCCACCACATTATAATGTTCTACCAAGATAAAAAGATATTGTTGCGGAGCTGGCAACACTATTCACCGCCTTCATTTGTTTTCGTTTGTTTAATTGCAACAAAGAAAAAAGCGACAATAGTACCGATGCGGATGATAATTTTGTTACTTTTAGGACCCCCTCTACCCCTACAAATCAACAAAATTTGAAAATCGTGGCACCTTATATAAAATCTAACCCGGCCCTGCTGGTGTTGTTGTTGTAGCTAGTGGTAGTGGTAAGCCTGGTGGTTGCAGTTCGTTTGGTAGGCGCTGCCGATGCAGGTTGCGGTTGTGGTTGAGCGGTCGAAGTGGTTGCTGTGGCCACTGGCGATGGTGGTTGACGCAGTTGGTTGGCACTGACAGTGGTGGTTGCGCTCGAGGTGCTCGCGCTATTGATGGTGGTTATTGGCGCGATTACGTTGGCGCCGTTTATGGTATTAATTGTTGCGCATTTGGTGGTCCGGCACGGTTGCTGAGGATATCGCGCGGGGCGGGCGTGCGGCATTGGTGGTGGCGCTCATACATACATACAAGAACGTGCTTTATGGTATTTCTCAATTTTGTTCGCTATGCAAAAGTGCGAGCTCAATTATGTGATTCCACCATGCTCGATTATATTTGCCCATATTCACGTAGATATAAATGTCTATTGAAATGCGAATTGCGTTTAATTGTTATACTGGGAAAAGGCTGCCACACTTTTGCGTGGCTTGCAAAAACGTTAAATCGTTTTATCCGGTGGGACTGTGTCTTAACATTTAACTCCGAATAGCAGGTATTTAAACGGAACACAATTAAAATTTAGCTTTTCTCAAATTTTATAGCTCAATTTGCTGCTGATCTACAGCTAAAACTTGAAATATTCCTCAGTTTATAATTTTGCCTGCTGCTGCTGCTAACTAGGGCTCCTTTGAACACACGCGCATACACCAGGACTGGAGGCGTAGAAATGTGTTATTAAAATTTCCTCAATGATTTTCGTATACACAACGCTTTTCACAATTTGAGTTGTTATGTAACCCCCAGTTATCACCCGCACAAAACTTTTCGCAACTTTTTTTCCAATATTGCCTTTAACACATTATACGAGAAATTTAGTTGCAATTTCAGCAACAGCAATCAAGCAAAATTTTCACAGTTCTTCTCCAGCCAATTTTCAACGTTCTTTTTCGTACACGATTTTTTCCACCGTCAACCACTTATTTCTACCCTCACGCTTGCAAGCAAAAAACCTCTCTACCAAAATGGCCGCACACGCCATGGTATAGTCGAAAATTTTTTCCATTCTATCCAGGGCTGGAAAAACGCAGTTATCTAACTGTGGCGGCGATTATCGATTGGTTCATTGTTATGGTTAGCTCATCCCTACAGCATTATATATGTCGCGTTTCGGCTGTCAAACCTTTGTGTTGAGGTTAGGTGAATGGAACGTAGAGAAAGCGTAAAACTTTGCAACTTTTGTGTGTTGTGGGAACGTTGTGCGCTAAATTAGGTAAAATTTTACCACAACGACAGCGCATAGTTGCTAATGCATCGGTCGTATTTTGCGTTGCCATCTCGTTTTGACAATCTCTAGGCCATTACAATGAAACGAATAAAATCAGCTGATGAGATGAGCCACCTACACAATTCAGCCAGGTGTTATTGAAAATTCGTCAATGTCATGGGAATTTTTGATGATGTTACCCGCACGAAACTAACAAAATCTTGTTTTAACCACCCCAGGCAGACATGAGTGAGGGTGAATCCTATCTTTTCCCTATCACTAGCCAACTGGTACGTTCCAAAGTTGACTCTTCCAAGTGGACCATAACAAACCTGCTTCGCTTTGAAGACCTGACGATGAAGCGAACAGGAAACCGGTTCATCTGTGGGAAGCCACTACCAGGAATCTTCGGTGCCAAGCAACGTGGGGCACGACTCACCCCTAAGATAAGAGTCTCAAAGTCATACTGCGAAGCTAACCGGGCAACAAGGTCCATTAAAAAAAATCAAGTTATGTCAAATAGTGAAGTAATTTTGTTTCTTAGTTTAAAAGGCTTTGCGGCAATTAGACATTTGTTATGGAGAACTCCTCAAAACTCCTTATGGTTCTAGTGGTTATTGCCCCCACAGAAAGGCCAAAAAAAATATGTGGATGTAGACATTTTGGTAAAGGAAAACTCGTCCAAACTCCGTAAGGCTAGTCCCATCCCAGCGTGGACTGCCAGGCAGTTCACGGTTCTCGGTGAGAACGCGTGTGAACGCCCTATGAGATCGTTGCTCGGGGAGAATACTGGGCGAGATGTCCCCGACCGCCAAAACGCCCAGACAGGGTAAAAAAAGTCCAATTGGTAGGTTTATAAGAAAAATCTATTTATAAATTTGGTAAAAAAAAATGGCCCCTACTCCTGGACGGAGTGTTTATGGTGGGCATTCGCCTGAACGATTGGTCATGCTACTTTACAAACAGAAGAAAAAATTGTAAAGTGTTAGCTTAAGTAATGGTGTGAAAAAAAACTTCTATCTAAAGCAAAACGCAAGGCAATTAGGGGCTATAAAAAAAGTCAAAATTCACCCCCTTCACCCTATATTATAGACAATGATTGGTAAAAACAAGTATATATATAAAAAAAAATTTTGGGCGGGGGAACAAAAAAAATTCGCGAGAATAAATACAATAATGTTTGTTCGATAATCGTATCAACAAAAAAAAGATTCGAAAACTGTAAAAAAAGTGATTAGTCAAATATATACTACAGGTGGTGATGGGATGCTGACATCCCATCATTAGAAGGCACAGGAAAACGATTTTGTTACATATAAAAAAAAAAAATTCACTCACACTTGTCCCTAGTGCTCCCAACCGCAGCGCATAAGGGGGTCTTGAGAACCTGCCTCTGGGACTGGTTGGGGCCACTAGGGTCAATTTCCTACACACACAGTTTTGTTCCAACACACTCAGCCGCAACGCAGAGGCGGTCTCCAGAGACTCGCTAGTGGGACTGGCTGGGGGTGTTGAGGCCTCCCGTCCATTCACCCTGGACACCCCTCCCGCCTTCCCCGCTATGGGTGGAGCGGCTTCAAGGGCCGCTCCCCAGACTGGTGGGACAGGAAAGGGTGCCGCTTTTAATCCCAGCTCAACCCGTCACAATCCAGGTGGTATTCTGTGGTACCACCTGAGACGTTTGCTGAGCTGGGGTCCTACTATTCACACACACGCACTCTTACACTAGACAACACAAATTCCGCAATAAAAGAGGAAAAAATTATAAAATTTTAAACATTACAAAAAAAAAAAAAACCCCAATTAGCGGACCTATATGTACCAAAGCCGACTAACGGACAACATCCGGTAACATAAACCCCAAATCTACAAAAAAAAAGTGCGTGCAGCACTGCCTCATCGGGTGAATACCAAAATCCGGAGGACTGACGTTAAGTCCCGTGGCTCCTTCGGCCACTGCCCCCGATGACCACTCCGGACAACTTGATCCATCAACCATTCCACCGCAACGCAGGTGGCTCCTGCGGCTGCTCACCTCGGACTGGTTGGATAGTCAACTTCACAAGTTGACCCGGAATGACCCTCGCGAACAGCACCTCAGGCGCCCCGTTGGGCGCCATCTGTTATGGCGCCCTCAGCAACTGTCAACGATGATCACTCCGGACAATTTGATCCGTCCAACCATCCCACCGCAACGTGGGTGGCTGCTGCTGCGGCTGCTCACCTCGGACTGGTGGAATGGTCAACTTCACAAGTTGACCAGGAATGATCAGCGCTTCAGGCACCAAATCCCGTTGGGCGCCATCTGTTATGGATTCGCATCTTTAACGGAGCAGTAAGGAAGGCAGTCGGCATGATCTAATGGTGCTCTGTGGCTAGTCATGTCGGCTGGGCGGGGTTCTTGCCAACCTTACCGTCCTGCGCCTTAAACAGAAAAAAATTCCTATCATGCCTTTAAAAAAAACTGACAAAAAAGCCCAGAGACGACTCAAAACGCTTGAAATTCAGGATAAAAGAACATCCGATCGAACCGGATGCCACGGACAGACCGTTAAACATTCAAAATTTAAAATAAAAAAAAAAAAAAAGAAATTCAAGAAAAATCTAACGCAAAAAAATTAACCGAACCGGCAATTACCGGTTACTAATCGCAGAAAATCAAAAAAAACTGAAAATTGGAAGAAGAAAATTAAAACAAACAAAAAAAAGGCCGAATATACGTAGGGGCGCCGCGGGTGTTGTTGCGACGTCCGGTGCTTTACTCACCCTCAAATCCATGGCCACCGACGCACCTATTTTTCGGTGGCCCCTTACCTGCATACCCTATGTGCCTTCTAAATGAAAGTAGACGCCAGCATTCCCATTCTATAAATATTTATTTACAAGTCAGAAAAGGAAATACCAAGTTTATATTAACGCTTACTTTAAGTTAAGTGCGAAAAATACTGAAAAAGAAAAATAATTATGACCAACCATCATTCCTGTAAGAGGGTTCTGTTTTTTTTTTTTTAATTGATTCTAGTTTACTTTAAGTTAATTTAGATTAACCTCAATTTTAGTATTTCTTCAGTTTTTTTTTTTTTCTTTTTTATGTTAAGTATATAAGGTTGTACTTTCGCTAAAACAATCAAAAAAAAAAAATGAAAAATTTTAGGTTTATATGCGTATGTATATAGCTGCCACGCCTAAAGCTATTTAATTCATAAATGTTCAGTAAGGCAGTTAAGGACCTACTAAAAAATCTTAGGATCAAATCTGAAATGCCGATATTTACTTTGGTCGTAGTGTTCATCAAAAAAAAAATTATAGGCTACATCATCTATGCAATTATATAAGCTATTACATTGTATCGATTTATGTACGCGCTTGTAATAACCTACGTTCTATTTACTTTTAATTAAATATTCCTTCAACTATCATGTATACAATATATTCTTATTAAATTCCAGTGTGTAATTTTTTTGTTAATTACCTCTCCTGCTTACGTCTAATGGCTCACTTCATTAATACGTGTACAGTAGCCCGTTTCTGTATCCTTGCGATACGAATTATATCGCAAAAAGCAACCCTGATGCATTGTTATCGCAAGGTAGTGTTTCTGTATGAGTGGTGAATATGTATTTTCGTTATTTCTTGCGATATTCATATCACTAGCTCCGAAGGTGGTGATAGCATACATTTTCTGTAATTTAAGTTTTTTGTGTGTTAAGCAGCTTTTCATTTTTTCATTCTTGAGTTTGTCAATTTTAGCATTTAAAAAAACTGAAACACCAAAAATATTTCCCGGTGAACGTGTGAATACTTAATAGAGAGCAGAAATTTGTTTTTTGGGCGAGATTGAGCAGAAAAGCGAGGGATTGTCTCTGAAGAAGTGTGAATTTGGAGAAAGAAATATTGATCAATTTATTATATACATCTAAGAACTGTCCATACATATATCAGCAATAGAGTTGGATGCCAATCTTTTAGTTTTAAAGAAACTATTGCACAAAACTACGCTCATATGACGTGATGAACCAATTTTCGTATACGCCGTTTATTTGGACAGCGAAGTCGAAATTAAATGGAAGATTTTACAGAAAAGCTTTTCCGGCACTTATACGAAATGATGAAGACCTTTTCTTGTTCTGTTAATATGCTGCACTTATACAGCTAGAAGAAAAACGGAAAGGATTTTTAAAAAATATACAAAAGAATTATAGGAAGGGGGACTTTCTGAGGTAAATGTACATAAATATTCTCGGTAAAAACGTCGGAACCCAAAGGTTCAAAATAAGTTCGGCAAGGCCAATGTTTTTTTGGATTGTGTCGTGAATCCAAATGTTTTTTGCTGCTTGTTTATGTATACTAACATTTTATGTTTTTATTTACAGACAAATGAAATAAAAGATAACCTAGAATTTTTGGATCTTACTAACCAAACTCCAAAAGTGACTTCAAGGGCGACTCCACAACCAAAGACAAACTCTACCGTACTCGATCCAGCTACATCTCAATCGAACCCACGTGGTTATAATACTTTCAGCGGTGCTTACGCCGAAAAAAAAAACATATAGAAGACCAAGACGAAAGGCAAAGAGAATTTAATAAATTAACTTGCGAAATTTTAAATACGCTTAAAGCCATACACGAAAACCTGAAGTCAATAGAAATGTCGTTAAAACCACAGTCTATTAATGATAAAATTACCATTATACACATTCTCAAAAGCCATTACAACTTAAAAATTCCCAGCATCAGAGTTTTTCTATAAACTGGTTGAAAGAATATATCTCTAGCGACCGACAAAAAACCGTGGCCGTAGTTAAAAATATAGGAGCAAAATTTAAACACAAATATATGTAAATTTTTTTTCATAATTTAATATCAACAAGCATAGTAATTAATTTGGAACACTCCAAATTCGAGAAACTTTTTAAGTCACCCCAAGCTTTAAATTGTTTTCTTAGAAATCTTAAAAACTTTCTGAATATGCATTTTTTTAGCCCCATTTCTCTATATAAACTTATTTATTTTGTTTGGGAGAATATGCTAAACACTTCAGAAAAAAAAATTGTCAAAAATAAGCAGAAATTTTAGGATTAAAGTCGAATTTTGTTTAGCTAGTATTGATGGTTTTCTGGAATTTTCTTTAAATTTGAATAAAGTGTTTCAAATTAATTGCAATGCTTTGTACATACATATAAAGTATCTATTTCTTACAAAACTACTTATGAAATGAATTTAATGAAGAAATATTGAATATTGAAACAATAGTCGCAAAGTAGTTTATATAGTAGTGCATACATATTAATTATAATTATATAAATCAGCATTCAAATAGATAACGTTTTCTTTTTTCTCGAACTCATTACACAATATAAATATAAACGTAATAACGCACCTAAAAACACATTACAACTTCCATTATATTTAATAATTATATTTACAAAAAAAAGAAATATCATTTATATATACTAATAATTATAGTTAAAAATTGTTGTTCTTGTTATTGTAGCGATAAGGTTGCTCCCCGAAGGCTTTAGGGGGTGTTATCGATGTGATGGTCCTTTGCCGGATACAGATCCGGTACGCTCCGGTACCATAGCACAATTAAGGCGCTAGCCCGACCATCTAGGGAACGATTTACGTGGCCACATTAAACCTTCAGGCCATTCCCTCCCTCCCCACCCCAAGTTCCATGAGGAGCTTGGGCGCCAGAGCCTCGTCTGTTGGTGAAACAGGATTCGCCGCGGATAGGTGACAAATGGGTTTGGAGGAGCTATATATTGCGCTGGCCACCTGAAAGGTTGCGCTACACAGCCCCTTTAATCTTGTATTTTAGTCGCCTCTTACGACAGGCATACCTACCGCGGGTATATTCTGATCCCCTAACCCGTTGGGGGTGTTCTGTGCATATATGTATTACTCCTATATTGCTACAAAAGGCTAGGTACATTCCCAAACATCAGAGTGCCGATATATTGATGTTTAAACGTTTTTGTTTTTGTATTCAACATTCGAATGTACCTAAATTTAAATTGTTTCTTGTCACACTTATGCTGCTACAATCACAAAAATTTTATAGGCGTTCTTGTTTTGATTTCGAATTCAAAACACATTGCGAGCATTTTCTATTAGCAATATAGGAGTATTACATATATGGTTCTGTGAGAACTTTATTGAATGGTCTCATTCTGTTTGCTGTGTATAATTTTATGCAACTTGTTTGCCCTTTTCACCTTGGTCGCTAATTTTGTTCTTGCTAGTCTAAATTGTACAATTATCCGTACCCAATCAACGGCCAGTATCCTCTTTTCTACAATCCCAGGGAAACGTATTCGCCGGCCTGCAGCTCAACCAAATCCTTTTTACGGTCTGGAAGGGAATGAAAGTAAATTAATGCTATTTGGATATTGAGAAAGATACAGAGGTAGATAAAAGTAGACAAGCCAACGAATCCTATTTATTTCGCAGGCCAGGATAAAGCCATCCCAAGTTCCTTTCGGAAAGAGGGTAGAAGGGTTAATGTGGTTTCCCGAGATGGTCGCGCAAGTACCTTAATGGTGGTATTTTCCGGAATGTACCGAACAATATGCTGTCCACATCGACAACAGCAAAACTCCCGAAAATCTTCAAGGAGTCTCCTTATCGCTAGAGTGAAAATAGTTTTCGATCCGTGATCTTGAGCGGGAAGCTATTGTTATACTGGTTATTAACACCGACTGTTGATTCTACCTTAACATTTTGCAAATAATATCATAAACCATTTGTAAAGAGTCATATCCCTGTATTATTTACCCATCGGTTAAGAGCCAAAAGTGATTCTTCGTCAGGAATCTGGCCACCACGTTTCTCTGTATACTTCAATGTCAGCTTAGAACGAGCCAAGGTATATCTATGCCAAGTTAAAACCTTTAATGCGAAGTTTTCACAACCCGGTAACGGATGAATATTAGCCATACTAAAGACCATATTACATTGGTTAACCGCAGACAAGCAATTAATTCTGGCAGATGATGTTTGCGCGCAGAAGCATCATGTTCATACCAACGTTTTACAGCATTAAAAACACCTTTCTCGCACCGTATATGCAACTTGTCTCTTTCTATGATAGGTTGCAACTTTTTGGCGTCAAAATCTAAAAATTCACTGCTCTGGGTTACCTGCGAGATAATAAAACATTAAATTTAATGCTCAAATAATCGCACACGTTAATTTACATGCATAAAGTTTTGTGTTCCGTAAGCCATAATTTTTCATTTAGTATCTCACACTGAGTCTACTTCTCCAGACTATATGCTGGCTGCAATGTGAAAGCGGTTATATTCTCTATTATAAAATCAGCAGTTTGCAACAGCGGCTTTCAATTGTAGTAGTAAAGCCGCTTTTAACATCCGATCCACATTGTCAATGGTTATGAGCGTTTTGCCGGTATAGTAAAAGGTGATTAAGCGCTCGAAAGTGTCGCTGTCGATATTGGTGGTTTCTATAAGTGGACAAATCCCGTTATGCCTTTTGAACAGTTCACTGAATAAGGGCTTGCCGCCGAATGAATTAGACGATGAGCCATAATTCTGTAAATAAATATATAACAAGCGTAGTTAATGTATTTGACATACAAGCTGCAATAGCGTTAATTCAAATGAAAGTTTACTTACAAGGAAGATGGATTTGTTAATTTGAATGTCACATCAACTAAATTCTGGTCGTCAAAGAGTTCATATATTTGAAACAAAAGGTTTTCAATAAAGTACTTAGCTCCATCTGAGGCGTTGCCGTGTGATGTTACATGCTGCCATTGCTATTGCGTGAGGAAGTATAGTTTTTTGTAATTTTGAATTTTAGAATGTTAGACTACTTACTTGGATACTCCGTGGTGTATGCTTTTAGTTCGGAAGGTTGTCGTTGTTGTATTTATGGACGTTTTTGAAGTAGTTGCAATATATCCCGGAACTGCCCGATCGAGATAAAAAAACTGTATTTTTTCCGGTTTTGGGAATTGAATATTACAATTCCAATAGATGGCAAGAGGACGCTTAGATTGCCTCTTAAATCGCAAGGTTAACAAACGTATAACGGTAATATACTTGCAACATTCAGACGTGCCTAAGCAACTAACACGTCGCAAAGTAAATACCTGTAGCACAATATTTTTCTTTTATTATTATAGTCAAGGGATGAGTGTAAATCACTTATAATACCAGTTTAAGCAAAAGTTCACAATTTATATAAAGACCAATTCTAAATATTCTCGCGGAATTTTGTTCTCGCGGATTTTTTTATTCCCGCGGAAAAATTCCTCCAATTCTTTTCTCCTAGGGAGAAGAATAATTGGGGAATAGGAATTTCGAATTTTCGAAGTCAGCTGTTTTGTTAATTGAAATTTCGTTGCGCATTTCTTATTTTGTTTAAAATATTGTAAAGTTTAATTATTGTTGCCAATTTGTTTGAAATTAAGAAATAAGGTGTAAACAATGCACATTATTGTATTTCATGTGGTATTCACTGAAATGAGTAATGAATTGGTGCCACAGCAACATCAACAGAGCATAAAATAAGACCGGCGGGATAACACAAATCCGCCGGAGTTGCCTGCATTCATTCTGCAAAGCAATTTTCTGGCGGCCAAGTCGAATTGAGTTTGCCTTTCGCCATATGCAGTCTTCTTAAAAAATCCTCGCGAAATTTCTGGATGGCTGCATCAAATATGCGAAGAGCTCAACCGTTGCTTATGATATATTTTTCGACAAAGTATATTGTGGTTGTTGTTGTTGTCCTATTAACACTGAGAATTTTGTGGTAGAATGTAAATACATATTGTTGCACAAATTTGTACAAATAAGTGTTCTTTCTTAAAATAACCAATTTCCTTTAACTATTTTGATGCATTCCCTTTAATTTAACTAGTGAAAAATCTCATGAAATGGCAGAGAAATCTCCCTCTCCTTCACATTCATAATACCTACTTTTCTCCCATAACCGGGTTCCGCATTGTTCAGAATAGGAGGAAAGGGAGAAGTGAAAAAACTCACAAGGAATTTTTATTTAGAATACAAGGAATGGGAGAAGGGAAAAAACTCGCACGGAATTTTCTTTTAGAATTGGTCTGATAATGAATCTTGTACTTCTTCTCTTGCGATTAAAAAGAATTTGTGTTTGTTATTATATCTTTTTCGCTATTGGTGACAGATCCTATGTTCCATTTCGATTGTTCCATCGATAAGATAAAAACTCACCACTATTATATCGCAAGGTGAATTGAGTGCGTTACAGAAACACTTTTCATATCGAAAGCGATACTTGCCTTGCGATAGCAAATCGTTCGTTATTATAACGCAAGGTTACAGAAACGGGCTACAGATTATAGCTGCGATATGCATACACGTATCGTTCATACAATTGTGTATATATATATTATGTAGCTTATCTAAATGTTTCTTATTTTGTCCTTCATTTATTTAATATTTGAACCGATAGCTAGGTTGGCATGAATGCAGCATAAAATTCGGATAACTAAAATTTTCATCCCTCTTAGGCTTTCACTACGCATGTAGCTGCATACATACATACGTAATTACATGTATATATGTATAGTCAAACTGTCAATTCGGATACAATTTAAATCGTTCTTAATATGTATTTTCAGTACATTATGCATAATTTTACTATTAGAGAAAAAATGGAAGAGATTCATATAGAGTCAGCTTTCTTATAAAGAACTCGCAGCCTAAGCACGACAACAATAAACCGTCACACCCAGCTTACGTGATTCTGCTCGACTTTAACAAACTTTTCTTGAAATATGTACTAATTTGTCGTTACGCGTTAAATTCTGGTAGGGGATAACCACTTTACAGCACAAAAAAAACTGAACGAAACGGAGATTATGCTAGGGTTTGGAATTTCTAAATACCTTGAACACGAACTCTACAGCTCAGTCTCGGAAGTGGATAGTCCTCTTGCATCACATAAGCTGGATGCAAAAATCGTTTGTTGGTTGGCTGGGTTGCGGTCTGCGGTAGGCATTGAACTGTATATGAATCTAATATTTCGTGTATTGTTATTTAAAATATACGGGTTAAGAAAAGCAAGGCCCGTACATAATCAGTTAGTTGCGTATGAAGTAGCACGCGTTCAAAAAGACAAAAAGAAATTTTAGTGAGCTACTAATACATCTGATTACCGAGGTTACAGTTGTTCAATAAGAGTAAAAACAACAGAATCTCAAATACATCAAATGTTGATGCAACCCGCTTATGCTGAGATTAAGATAATTCAAATTTCCTGATTACAAAAAACTACTTATATTAAACTAAGAGTTTACAAGGTAGTACTATTATTATTAAGTTGTCCGTAGTACGGAACGAACTCACCCGTTGGTTCAAACTCGTTGTTATTGTGGATGGTGTTGCAGCAGGCCTATACTCGGTGGCCCTGCTGGTTGTTGTTACTAAAGCTGGTGGTGTTGCAGCAGGCCTATACTCGGTGGCCCTGCTGGTTGTTGTTACTAAAGCTGGTGGTGTTGCAGCAGGCCTATACTCGGCGGCCCTGCGAGGAATATTTTGAATAAGGTGCCACGATTTTTCAACTTTTTTTTTGAGGGGTGGCAGGGGTCCTAAAGATCATAAACTTATCATCCGCAACTCTAGGAAACTCTTAGTTTATGAAATATAAGCTTTTTAATTTCCAAATTTGGCAAAATTTCAACTTAAGTCCTGCACTTAAAATTCGGGTCGCACATGTCGATAGCGATATCAGAAGACGCGTACTTGGGTCAAGATTCAGAATCCGAAAGAAGAAACTATATTTTTTATGTCGTTTAAAAGTTATTCGCGGAAAACACGTCGGTACTATTGTCGCTTTTTTCGTTGTTACAATTAAACAAACGAAAAGAAATGAAGGTGGTGAATAGCGTTGCCAGCTCCGCAACAATATCTTTTTATCTTGGTAGAACATTATAAGGTGGTGGCACGTCGACATAAATGCAAACAAACTTACACTATCAATGTATTTTGTTTTGTAATTCTCTGAATAATTTGAAATTAATGTAGTTATTTGGAACAAGTGCAGAATACATACATTTGCAAAAAAATCGGACTTTATAGAGATTTTTATGCTGATTCCAACGGTAATTCTGCGTAGAACACCTTTCTGCATAAGAAGCCTTCGGCCGCGCTTATAAAAAATAACTCTGGGCTACGCCATGCCAAGTCCGGGTGTGTGGTATAACCGTGGCTACCGCCACGGTGATGTCTTTCTGCGTAGTACACCCTTCTGCGCAGCACCCCAAATATTAGACTACAAATTATTAGAAGTGTTTTACAAAAACGAAATACATTGATAGTGTATGTTTGTTTGCATTTATGTCGACGTGCCACCACCTTATAATGTTCTACCAAGATAAAAAGATATTGTTGCGGAGCTGGCAACACTATTCACCGCCTTCATTTGTTTTCGTTTGTTTAATTGCAACAAAGAAAAAAGCGACAATAGTACCGATGCGGATGATAATTTTGTTACTTTTAGGACCCCCTCTACCCCTACAAATCAACAAAATTTGAAAATCGTGGCACCTTATATAAAATCTAACCCGGCCCTGCTGGTGTTGTTGTTGTAGCTAGTGGTAGTGGTAAGCCTGGTGGTTGCAGTTCGTTTGGTAGGCTCTGCCGATGCAGGTTGCGGTTGTGGTTGAGCGGTCGAAGTGGTTGCTGTGGCCACTGGCGATGGTGGTTGGCGCAGTTGGTTGGCACTGACAGTGGTGGTTGCGCTCGAGGTGCTCGCGCTATTGATGGTGGTTATTGGCGCGATTACGTTGGCGCCGTTTATGGTATTAATTGTTGCGCATTTGGTGGTCCGGCACGGTTGCTGAGGATATCGCGCGGGGCGGGCGTGCGGCATTGGTGGTGGCGCTCATACATACATACAAGAACGTGCTTTATGGTATTTCTCAATTTTGTTCGCTATGCAAAAGTGCGAGCTCAATTATGTGATTCCACCATGCTCGATTATATTTGCCCATATTCACGTAGATAGAAATGTCTATTGAAATGCGAATTGCGTTTAATTGTTATACTGGGAAAAGGCTGCCACACTTTTGCGTGGCTTGTAAAAACGTTAAATCGTTTTATCCGGTGGGACTGTGTCTTAACATTTAACTCCGAATAGCAGGTATTTAAACGGAACACAATTAAAATTTAGCTTTTCTCAAATTTTATGGCTCAATTTGCTGCTGATCTACAGCTAAAACTTGAAATATTCCTCAGTTTATAATTTTGCCTGCTGCTGCTGCTAACTAGGGCTCCTTTGAACACACGCGCATACACCAGGACTGGAGGCGTAGAAATGTGTTATTAAAATTTCCTCAATGATTTTCGTATACACAACGCTTTTCACAATTTGAGTTGTTATGTAACCCCCAGTTATCACCCGTACAAAACTTTTCGCAACTTTTTTTCCAATATTGCCTTTAACACATTAGACGAGAAATTTAGTTGCAATTTCAGCAACAGCAATCAAGCAAAAATTTCACAATTCTTCTCCAGCCAATTCTCAACGTTCTTTTTCGTACACGATTTTTTCCACCGTCAACCACTTATTTCGACCCTCGCGCTTGCAAGCAAAAAACTTCTCTACCAAAATGGCCGCACACGCCATAGTACAGTCGAAAATTTTCTCCATTCTATCCAGGGATGGAAAAACGCAGTTATCTAACAGTGGCGGCGATTATCGATTGGTTCATTGTTATGGTTAGCTCATTCCTACAGCATTATACATGTCCCGTTCCGGCTGTCAAACCTTTGTGTTGAGGTTAGGTGAATGGAACGTAGAGAAAGCGTAAAACTTTGCAACTTTTGTGTGTTGTGGGAACGTTGTGCCCTCAATTAGGTAAAATTTTACCACCACGCCAGCGCATAGTTGCTAATGCTTCGGTCGAATTTTGCGTTTGCCATCTCGTTTTGGCAATTTCTAGGTCAGTACAATGAAACGAATAAAATCAGCTGATGAGATGAGCCACCTACACAATGAGCCCGGTGCTATTGCAAATTCGTCAATGTCATGGAAAGTTTTGATGATGCCACCCGCACGAAACTAACAAAATCTTGGTTTAACCACCCCAGGCAGACATGAGTGAGGGTGAATCCTACCTTTTGCCCTATCACTAGCCAACTGGTACGTTCCAAGGTTGACTCTCCCAAGTGGACCATAACAACCCATATAGGTGTACTACATATTCATACTAAATTCGTTCAAAAAAATTTACCATTACAGCAACCCATATTTGATATTCCGCTCCTTTATTGTTTCCCTTCGTTGCTTTCCACGACAGCAACCCTGGTAATTTTGACACTTCGTTCAGTGTCAAACGCATGTTCCACGCAGGTTCCACAATAGTTTGACACTGACCGAAGTCAGTGTTAGAAAGAGAAAGGAATTGTTTCCGTCTAACAGATATCATACATGTAAACTTGCACTATGTGTTTTCGTTTGTTTAATTGCATCAACCAAAAAAGCGACAATAGTACCGACCGGTTTTTCGAGAATAACTTTTAAGCGAGTGAAAAAATACAATTTCTGCTTTTGGAGTCTGAATCTTGACGAAAATACGCGTCTTTGGGTACCACTCTCGAGTAGTCTGGCGCGAATGTCAGGTGCAATACTTAAGTTGTAATATTACCAAATTTCGGAATTTAAAAGCTTTTTTTAATAAACTAATAGTTTCTAGAGTTCGGGTGATATTTTGGTTATTTTCAGGACCCCCCACCCCTTAAAAAAAGTTGGAAAATCGTGGTACCTTATTCAAAATATTCCCATCGTGTACCGTGTAGACATATTATAATGAACGAATTTCAAATGACTATCGAATGAATGAAAATGAGTAAACTATCGAATAACACGATAGCTTTCATTCGATAGTTCCCAACACTAATTTCCTAGTATTTTTCATCCCTCCCTTAGTATGGTATATATATACTTTAAGAGTCAAATTACTTTTGGGATAAACAACATAGTATAACAATCGCATCAAAATTTAAAAGATTTTATAAATATCTCACGACAGGGGTACAATTTTGTTTTCTGATTGCTGATAATGCTGTTTTGTTTGCATCACAATGCTCTGTAAACAAACTTTTAATTTGTAATAAACATTTCCATTTGAATTCTCATCGATTTGTTTAAATAGTATTTAATACTGAAAATTTGGTGGCCATCCCAATAAAATTTTAATATTCAATGTGGCATAACGACATGTGCTTTAACAACGACAAGGCAAAATAAGGAATTGTCTGAAGACATTATTTTCCATTAATATGTTTATCTCTATAGCTATTGCTGCTGTTATAATCAATATATTGGAAAAAGCTGGAGCCGACCATACACCAGTTGCTGAAACCCCTTATTTGCATTTAGATGAACCTGCAGCCGGCATCCCATATTGTGACTTTAACGCTGATCGCGCAAGTCGACACAGGTAAGTGTATTCTGCTGACGGTAATAGTCTAGTTGAGGGGTCGACTGCTAATACGCTACCAAAAATATCGAGAGAGGTGTCAAACGACTCGTATTGTCATCAGTATTAATAATCCGAAGGCGGAAAATAAAAATATTAACTCGTTCAAAAGATATTAACGAAAAACCGAAAAAAGACCCTCGGGTACCTCCGAAACCGGAGGTCGGATCCATAGTATTTTTGCGCAGAACACCTTTCTGAGTTGGCGGCCGTCGGCCGCACTTATAAAAAATAACCCTGGGCTACGCCATGCCAAGTCCGGGTTGTGGTATAACCGTGGCTACCGCCACGGTGATGCACAATTTTTTTGGTGGGTACAAACACAACAACAACCACATGAAAATCGCCAACTTCACTGCAAATATCTCCGGACAGAGATAAAATTTTTGGCAATAGTGCGGTTTACGGTACCCACCCAAATTTGGCCCAAAATTTTCGAGTGAGGTATCAAAAGACGCGTATTCACGTCTAGATCAAGAATCCGAAAGCGGAAGTTATGGTACCCACCGAAATTTGGGCCAAGATTTTCGAGTGAGGTATCAAAAGACGCGTATTAATCTCGAGAACAACAATCCGAAGGCGGAAAAGAAAAATGTTTTCTCTGTCCGGAGATATTTGCAGTTGAAGTTGGCGATTTCCATGTGGTTGTTGTTGTGTTAGTACCCACAAAAAAATTGTGCATCACCGTGGCGGTAGCCACGGT
Organism: Eurosta solidaginis; assembly: GCF_040869045.1. Taxonomy (NCBI): domain Eukaryota; kingdom Metazoa; phylum Arthropoda; class Insecta; order Diptera; family Tephritidae; genus Eurosta; species Eurosta solidaginis. Next base: position 131,477,452 of record NC_090319.1, read on the forward strand.
TATACCACACACCCGGACTTGGCATGGGGTAGCCCAGGGTTATTTTTTATAAGCGCGGCCGAAGGCCGCCAACGCAGAAAGGTGTTCTGCGCAAAAATACTATGGATCCGCCCCCCGGTTTCGGAGGTACCCGTGGGTCTTTTTTCGGTTTTTCGTTAATATCTTTTGAGCGCGTTGAAATTTTTATTTTCCGCCTTCGGATTATTAATACTGATGTCAAGACGCTTCGTTTGACACCTCTCTCGATATTTTTGGTAGCGTATTAGCAGTCGACCCCTCAACTAGACTATTACCCAATTTTTCTTTTCCGCCTTCGGATTATTGTTCTAGAGATTAATACGCGTCTTTTAATACCTAACTCGAAAATCTTGGCCCAACTTTAGGGTGGGGCCCCTAAACTGCACTACTACCGACGCTTTTAATACATGTCCAAAAATAAGGTAATTCTTTACTTTAGCTCACAACCGCTAATAATATCGGGAGAGATGTCAAAAGACGCGTCTTGATACCAGGACCACGAATCAGAAAGCGGAAATTAAAAATTTTATTTCTGTGAAAATATATTTCCAAAAAACCGAAAAATGGTCCCGGAGCGCTCCGAAACCGGGGTGGGACCCACAGTATTTCTTCGCACAACACCTTTCTGCATTGGTGGCCTTCGGCCGCGCTTATAAAAAATTACCCTGGGTGAGTCCACCATTCGTCCAAATTTCGTTAAGTCTAGTTGAGGGGTCGACTGCTAATACGTTACCAAAAATATCGAGAGAGGTATCAAACGACGCGTCTTGACATCAGTATTAATAATCCGAAGGCAAAAAATAAAAATTATAACTCGTTCAAAAGATATTAACGAAAAACCGAAAAAAGACCCGCGGGTACCTCCGAAACCGGGGGTGGTATCCATAGTATTTTTGCGCAGAACACCTTTCTGCGTTGGCGGCTTTTGGCCGCACTTATAAAAAATTACCCTGGGTGTGTCCAACACCGGTTTGGAGGCCAACACTATATCCGCACAAAACACTTGTTCACAATTTTTTTTGTGGGTACACCAAATTACAACAACCACATGAAAATCGCCAACTTCAACTGCAAATTTCTCCGGACAGAGATAAAGTTTTTATATTCCGCCTTCGGATTATTGTTCTCGAGATTAATACGCATCTTTTGACACCTCTCTCGATATTTTTTGTCGCGTATTAGCAGTCGACCTCAACTAGACACAAGTCCCCCCAGCGGGTAAGGGGGTAAGAATATACCCGTGGTAGGTATGCCTGTCGTAAGAGGCGACTAAAATACCAGATTCAAGGGATGTGTAGCGCAACCCTTCAGGTAGCCAGCGCAATATATAGCTTCTCCAAACCTAATTGTCAACCTCACCTATCCGCGGCGAATCCTGTTTCACTAACAGACGAGGCTCTGGCGACCCCAAACTCCTCATGGAACTTGAGGGTGGGGAGGGGGGATGGCCTGAAAGTTTAATGTGGCCACATAAATCGTTCCCGAGATGGTCGGGCTAGCACCTTAATGGTGCTGTGGAACCGGAGCGTACCGGATCTGTATCCGGCAAAGGACCATCACATCGATAACACTCCCCAAAGCCTTCGGGGAGCAACCTTTTCGCTACAACAACAACAAGAACAACCTCAACTAGACTTTTACCAAAATTTTCAATTTCCGCTTTCGGATTCGTGATCCTGGGTCCAAAGCGCATCTTTTGACACCTCTCCCGATATTTTTGGACGAGTTTTAGCAGTTGTGAGCTAAAGTAAAGAATTACCAAAACTTAATGTTAATAAAACCCATTTTATGGTCATATGCAGAGCAATGAATAAAGAATCTTATAATATCGAGCTAAAAATAATGAACTCAAACATTAACGAAGGTAAAACTTTGTAGTACTTAGGGGTTTAGATTGATAACAAATTAAAATTTAATGATGATATTGATTATGCAGTTGCCAAAATACAACATACCTCAGCGAAAAGCTTATATATGTAAATGATACACATTCATACGTAATGAGAGAAAACAATAATTTTAGAAGGTAAAACTTTCTAGTACTTAGGGGTTTAGATTGATAACAAATTAAAATTTAATGATGGTATTGATTATGCAGTTGCCAAAATACAACACCTCAGCGAAAAGCTTATATATGTAAATGATACACATTCATACGTAATGAGAGAAAACAATAATTTTAGATTACCTCTTTTCAAAACAGAAGTGGACAAGGAAAATATATTTTACAAATATCTGAAATATCTCAATGAACTTCCGAATTGCATAAAAAGTAGTAATAACTTGGCACTCCGACAGCATATTCAATAGAACTAAGTGATTGTAATAATGAATTGTATTTAGCAGTTTAAGTTTTTGGCCTAAACAGCCATAATAATAAATAAACTAACGCTTGCCGACCATTCAGATAATTTGCTGTACATCTTTTTAGACAAGGGAAAAGGTGTGTGTAGAGGCACCCTGTACCTCTATGTTATGAGTTTCACACCGCTGCATTCCTGCATTTCTGCAATGTCATTTTATACCAAAACGAAAGACAAGTTTGCCGGCTCGCACATAGCACAAATACATACATACTTTTGATATACATTTTGGGTACGATTCCTTTTTGCATTATAACAACGAATCAGAGGCAAAATATTCATCGTCAAGAACAGCAGCCGACCAGGAAATACAATTTGGAAACTGCACTGCACTGCATAACAATCTGCACAACTACATGCAACTGTGCATAACATTTGGAAATAAAAAACCATGTCATTTTAATATTTCAGTTTAATGGCGTTATTATGTATAACGCAAAGCGATGCGAAGAGTCACTTTCATCCAAGTGAAACCAAATTCGTATCATATAAGAGCATTCATTCACTTCGGTGACTCTCCGTGACTGTAGGTGATTGTCTTACGTTTTTTCGTGTTATATAGCGACGCAAAGTGTCACGGACACTCATTTTTGCTGTCAAAATATTCACTTGCTTTTGGGTCGCGTTTGAGGTATTCACTTGGGTGAATATTTGCTCGTTATGTTCAAAAACATGAAAAAGCAACATAAGTTTCGCTGTAAAAAGTAAAAAATTGTAGTATCCTTTGGCACAGATGAGGTATGTTCAAACTAATAGCAGTTACAGGTTGAATTGCAACCCTGCTAGCTGTTGTGTATGTCAAATTAAAATAAGTGTGGGAAAACAATAACTGAAAGCCGGAGTAATTATTAAAGTTAAAATATTATTCAAAATTCAATGAAAAACACAATATAAAAAGAAATGAGTGGCTTAAAAACCGGAAAAATGTAAGTAAATTTATAAGTTTGTATACTTATATGAAGCGTGCATGCAAGGTAAAGGTCTAGAACAGCGGCTGACTACTAATACCCGTCCATAAATATGGGCAGTGACCGGAATACGACTTGAAACTCGTCCAAAAATATCGGGAGAGCTGTTCAAAGACGCGCAATGAACCCAGGATCAATAATCGGAAAGCGGAAATTTAATTGTATTTCCTTAGAGCGAAAGAAATTTGGAAATTTTCATGTGGTTAAATTTTGATGGTTTTTACCCACAAAAAAACCGTGTGTAAAAGTGTTTTGCGCGGATTTAGTTTTGATGTCCAAACCGGTGTTCGACCCACCCTGGGTAATTTTTTAATTTTGATGAGAGGTGTTCTGCTCAAAAGTATGTTAATAGTCTAGTTGCGAGGTCGACTGCTAATACGCTACCAAAAATATCGAGAGAGGTGTCAAACTACGCGTCTTGACATCAGTATTAATAATCCGAAGGCGGAAAATAAAAATTTTAACGCGTTCAAAAGATATTAACGAAAACCCGAAAAAAGACCCGCGGGTACCTCCGAAACCGGGTGTCGGATCCATAGTATTTTTGCGCAGAACACCTGTCTGCGTTGGCGGCCTTCGGCCGCGATTATAAAAAATAACCCTGGGCTACGCCATGCCAAGTCCGGGTGTGTGGTATAACCGTGGCTACCGCCACGGTGATGCACAATTTTTTTTGGGGGTACGAACACAACAACAACCACATGGAAATCGCCAACTTCAAATGCAAATATCTCCGGACAGAGATAAAATTTTTCTTTTCCGCCATCGGATTATTGTTCTCGAGATCAATACGCGTCGTTTGACACCTCTCTCGATATTTTTGGTAGCGTATTAGCAGTCGACCCCTCAACTAGGCTTTTACGAACTTTGGATACAGTCAACCCCGGCACGTTACTGCAAGACTCGGAAGGCTCTCCTCTTCCTCCTAGTCTCAAAAAGTGGATCGCCAATTATCTATGTGGTCAACAGGCATCGATGCAATTCAGGAACGTAACCTAAACCCAGAAGAATAAAACAATGGGTACACCAGGGAGAAAGCTCGGCTACTCGCCTGCCTGGTTGGAGGAGACTAAAGTGGAACACTCAGGCATATCACTTTTCACAAAATCAGTAATATGTGTGTTTTTTTATAAAAATTTATTTTTCCATGTTCACAAATAAATCGATCTGCTTATTATTATTTACAATCACTGCACATAAAAATATTAGCAAGCAATCAATTTAACAAACAAGCGATTTAATTATTTGTTTACACTGTTTTCTTTATTTATTTTTGTCAGGTGTTTCCCTGCAATATTGCCAGGTAGTTAAAATGATGTTATTCCGAAAAAATTGCACTGCAAACTTTTCCGAAATAACAAAAGTAATAAGTGGCTATACTGGCTACGTATTGGGCTTGACAGTCTCAGTGAATACGCAGTGAATACGTAGTGACTACGTAAGAGAACGAACGCGAATACGTAAGAAGTTACAAAATACGAATTCTGAGTGAATGTGAGTGAATGCGACGCAAACATTCACGGTGACATACATAATAAGGGCATAATAGTTAAATGTGACTTTCATGAAGTGTAATTGTTTAATATTCAAATAAATCTTGTCTTAATGTTATACAAAAGCTCCTAACTTCAATAGCTCGTATGCCTATACAAAATTCTTTCCAAATTTGCTGTCCTCCAAATTATCAATGTCGGCTAGCTGTAAAACAAAAGCATAGAAGTTGGAGTTGCTGCAAAAAGCCGTAAGTAAGTTGAACAGTTACATGAAAAAGTTTATGCCATAGACTTGATCACGCTATATGGCCGAGAGTGAAGAGAATTTACTTTTTGCGGAAATTAGCTGAAATTTGATTTTTGGTACTATTTGCTGATTATGGCGACAGTGGGTGGCAGTGGTTACAACTTAAGATCGCAAGGTGACCAGGTGGATGCAGATGCTGAGAGCATGGATGGTGTGCCAATTGCACAATTTTCCGCGGTTGTTGCCAGTGTTAAGGCATTAACGGACGCTGTAACCCAGTTAAGAGCAGCCACAGAGGAGAGTCAGCGTGACATAGAGCGCCTTCGAAATAACATCACGTCAGAATTGATGCTGCTACACAAGTGTTTAGTTGGCCGAGCAAAAGAAACGGTAGCTTCGATGTTGATATATCCAGAGGATGGGCCAAATGCCATTGCCGAACTTGAGTTATGGTCGTCCAGACCTCCTAGTAAGAAGCCAGCTCACCAAATTCAATAGTTTCCGAACATTGCCGAAAATAAGGTTGAGCAAATTCTGTCGTTTTCAACAAAGACCCGCAATCTCGTAGCGTTTCTAACCTCAGCTAAATGTGAACACCACCTGAATAACACCACGCTCTTAGAGCAACTTGTTACCAGGCTGCCACCTAGCAAGCAATACGAGTGGACCAGACATGCGGTGAATATAAAGCCATATCCGACAGCAAAAGAGTTTTCGCAATGGCTGAGTGATCTTGCCCGAGTGGTTTGCCTAATGCCACAATCAACCATTGCTAGGAGAAGTCAACAGCCATCACCGCATCCACAGTCCTCGCGGCGCTTAATGTTAGTTGGCAGCGAGCGTCAACAAGAGCATACAGCCAGTGTAAAGTGTTACGTGTGTGATGGGGCACACGAGAATTAGCGATTGTCAAAACTTTCATCAGTCAATGAGTGCACGTGATCGTTGGGAAAAGGTGAAAACCTTACAACTTTGTTTCTCGTGCTTGCGTAAGGGACATAACACATCTAATTGCCGTTCCAAAAAGCCTTGTGGTGTGAACGCATGCCGCCGATATCATCACAAAAGGTGAAGCTCCGATATCAAGCTCTACCCCGCCAACAGTTCAAAACAGTGGTGCACCTCAGCCGCTACTTAATTGTACAGAAGCCATGTACAAAAATAGCCAATTTTTCAAATATGTACCAGTGTCGTTGTTTGGGCCGATTGGTAAAGTAGACACCTATGCCATGATAGACGAAGGATCAGCCATATCCTTACTAGAAGACAGCGTAGCCACGAAATTGGGCCTCAAGGGCCGTAAGCATCCATTAACGTTACAATGGTATGGTCAAAAGTATACGACTGAAGAGTCTTCGAAAGTGAGCTTCAATATACGGGGTATAGGTGCACCTGCGACGTACAGCCTCCAAAATATACGTACTATTCGGAATCTCGATTTGTCAGCGCAATCCTTTAGCAAAGCGGAGTATAACCATTTAAAATTTTTGCCATTAGAAGACTACCATCAAGCTAAACCATCGTTACTTTTGGGCCTAGACAATACATATTTAAGTGTGCCATCTACAACCGTGCAAGCCAACAGCCGAAGCCCAGTAGCCATTAACACGAAACTGGGGTGGATAGCATACGGTTCAACCCGAGCACCAACTACAATGCCTGTCGTGCTGCATATACGTGAAAAGCACAGTTTGTCATCGCTACATGAAATGGTCACTGAATATTTCGCCGCTGACAATTTTGGTGTCCAAAACGAATAACTAAGCTACTCGAGTCCGAAGATAATGAACAAGCACGTCATATGCTGGAAGACAACACGCGGTGCATTGGTAAGCGTTTCGAAAGCGGTTTGCTGTGGAAATGCGTTCCGCCAGCACTACCAAACAGCTACGCTATGGCATACAGTCGTCTCTTGGGTATTGAGAAGAAAATGCGTTTGGATAAAGAGTTCGCCACCAGATACAGAGAAGAGATAGCCAAATATATACGAAATGGTTACGCCAGGTCACTTTCCAAGGACGAAGTAGGTATGCATACATGTTTTAATTGGTATTACCTCATTCTGCAGTTCAGAGCCCCCCAAACCGGGAAAAATGAGGATCGTGTTCGATGCAGCTGCGAAGGTGGATGGAATATCCCTAAATTGTATGCTACTAAAGGGCCCGGAACAAGCTTCAAGGGGCTGTGTAGCGCAACCTTTTAGGTTGCCAGCGCAATATATAGCTTCTCCAAACCCAATTGTCAACCTCACCTATCCGCGGCGAATCCTGTTTCACTAACAGACGAGGCTCTGGCGACCCCAAGCTCCTCATGGAACTTGGGGGTAGAGAGGGAGGGAATGGCCTGAAGGTTTAATGTGGCCACATAAATCGTTCCCGAGATGGTCGGGCTAGCACCTTAATGGTGCTATGGTACCGGAGCGTACCGGATTTGTATCCGGCGAAGGACCATCACATCGATAACACTCCCCAAAGCCTTCGGGGAGCAACCTTATCGCTACAACAACAACAACAACAACAGCCCGGAACAAGCCAGGCCGTTGCTGGACATATTATTCAAGTTTCGAGAAGGCGCAGTAGCTGTAGCGCAGACATGCGCGACATGTTTTCGCAGGTGGTAATAAAGCAGCCAGACCAATATGCCCAAAGATTTTTATAGCGTAATGGCGATTCCCATCAGCCAGTGCAGCACTACGTTATGACGTCAATGGTTTTTGGTGCGATTTGCTCACCGTGCATAGCAGAGTACGTGAAGAACAAAAACGCCGGGGATTTTTGCCTACAATACCCAGACGCAGCTGCAGCAATCATTGATAGCCACTAGGTAGACGATTTCGTATCCAGCTTTCACAACATAGAGGATGCAGATCGCATATGCAAAGAGGTCAAGTTTGTCCACGCTAAAGCCGGGTTTCAACTTCGATCGTTTGTTTCTAATATTAGAGAACTTGAAACCAAACTTAACTCGGACTCTAAATCAATATCTCAACATGTAACGCTAGAAGGGCACAGTAGCTGCGAAAAGGTTCTGGGGATGTATTGGAATACGGCAACTGATTCATTCGAGTTTACATTCAAGTTTCATCGCATTTCAAAAGCAAAACGCGAACTTTTGAGCATTGTAATGTCAGTTTTTGACCCTTTCGGCCTTCTCGCCGATTTCTTGTTATTCGCCAAAATACTGATCCAAGAAGTTTGGAAGACTCGCATCGAGTGGGATAAGCTACTGCCACATGAACTTCACCATAAATGGTTTGCTTGTTTTAGGCTCTAGGTGATATGTATCTTCATTGTTGCAATCATCCGTCTCTTCTTCAAGGTGGTAAATACTGGCGCATTTATTACATATTTTTTCGTTTTTGCATATTTTTGCTGTGTGGCCGAACCTAAGGCAGTTTTTGCATTTTAATGGGAGTGGAATGTATGGCCGGATTTTTTCGGCTATGAAAATGTTTGTTCCTTGGTCGAGCGTTATTATAAGTAGTCCTGTTTCGACGAGATCGTCGTTAACTTTCTTTAATATTTTTTTTATTTCGGTAACATTTTGGGGTTTCAATTCTGTTAGCATGAGTTCCTCTGTCAAGCCTATAAGGGCATTGCAGCAGATAACCCCTTTGGAATGGTTGAGTGTTTTGTGTTGTGTAATTTCCACATTTGTGTTGTTGTCGAGTTGTATTAATGTTACTAGCCTATTTGCTTGCAAAGCGTTTTTTGTTTTAATCCGAATTTGTCCACTTCACGATTTTTTGCACTCATCAATTTCGCTGCCGCATGTTGCGTCGATCGCTTTTTTTATTAGGAAGGGAGAAGTGTTTGCTAGGGTTTCATCGCTGTTTACTCTTGCCATTATTAGGTATACTGGCCCGCTGGTAGCTAGATTCAATGCTTTGGTTTTGTCCATTGTAGGTTATAATTAAAAATTCTTTTTTTTTAAACGGATTTTGGATTATATTTTATTTTGACCTTTTTAATTCTTTTGCTTTACCAACTTCAAACAATGAAACTTTTTGATAATTGAATAATCAATATTGAAAATTAAAATATTGATAAAACATTTTAAAATTACAAAGTCCAAAGTAACTAAAATACAAAGTTAAATAAATATAATAAGAACCCTACATTACTCCCCCTTCATTTAACATTAAACAAATTGAACGTAACTCTCTTTTTATGTAAATTCTTGGTGTTTTTTGTGTCTATTGTTTCAATTATTGCAGGTTTTAATCTATCAATAGGAATAGTTTCAATATTATTATCTATTTCAAGTTTAAAACATTTTTGGTCTTTTTCTACAATTTTGTAAGGTCCTTTATATGGTTGTTGTAATGAATGTTTATTAATGACTCGAACAAATGCAAATTTACAAGTTTGAAGATCTTTTGGAACGTAAATTCCAGTATCAGAATCTTTATGGTGACTTAAATTTGATCTAACATTTCGAAAATGTTCACGAGAATGAATGTTGATGAGAAATTTTTAGCCGATGGCACAACAAGTTCCCCTGGCAAACATAAATTCTGACCGAAAACCATTTCCGCTGGTGTAGCCGAAATATCTTCTTTGTAAATAGATCGCAAACTAAGTAATATGACAGGTAACTCGTCATACCAATTACACAGTGCTACAAAAAAAAAATATCTCAAGAACTTTTGTAGGGACCTAGTGTGCGTTGTAGGTCTTGATGAGTAGATCAAGATGCCGTGTTTCAAAATTTTCTAACACCCCGAAATTTTCAAGTTATTGTTGAAAAACTGTTTTTCTTGTACCTCTCGCATTCAAAAATTCGTTACTCCGTCATTTTTCCATCAATTTTTGATTGCTTAAAAGTTTTAGAAAGCTGAAAGATAGGGCTTTAAAAACATATATATTTGTCTACACTTTTAATAGCAAATTTTTGAGATTTTTTAAAAGTTATCTAAAATTTTCTCGTTTTTTTTAATTTTTCAAAGTTTGACGGCTTTTTAATGTATCATTTCTGTAATGAATTATTCTTTTTCTTAAAGAGGTTGAGAGAACATTCTATTTCGAGTAAAAAAAGTACTGGTTGATCAAATTCGGTTGAGAATTGTTGAAATGACAACACTTTTTGTGAACAAAAAAATTTTGCTCTCATCGTAGAATCGATGTCGCGCCATGTCAGGATTGAATGTGTGATTTCAGTATATCGCTGCCATCGTATTGAACATTCTTATCGTTTCTTTTATTCCACCCATTATTTTTTGTTATAACAAAATTTGAATTATTGACTTTAATTATTACAATTTCGATATTTTTTATTTATCTACATATATCATCTCTCGAGTAATTTTATTTCGCTCCTATGTTGGAGAGAAAAAATAAAGAAATAAATAGTTGCAAATATATTTACATAAAATTTTGTTTTATATTATGTACTTAATACAAAAAAAAACTTCGAATTTCGATAGCTGTTAAAAATGTTTGCTAGATCTTCTACGTTTATAAGCCACATCGTCAGTATCGCGTTTTAGAGACCAGCAATAATTTGCCAGCATTCTGATCTGACTTTTTCCGACAAAGCGTTTTTCGATCTCTAGTTCCTGATGGAACCGTTCTCCCTGTTCATCACTGAATTGTCCAAGATTTTCAGGGAAGAAATCCAAATGCGAATGCAGAAAATGGACTTTGTGTCGTTGATTTCTAGGCCGTCAGAATTTTCTTCATCATCAGCTTCTAATGAATTTTGCAGTTCGGAAATTGCATCACGAATAGTCGATATTTCTCCCTTGATTGGATGAGATACAGTTAACACATTAGCATATTGTATACGGCCACGGGTTTTGTAGTGATGACCAACAGTATTTGTTTTGCAGAAGTAGCAATCTTCTGGCTTATGGAAAAGTTGACGATGCCATATCATTGGAGTTGAGAATGGTAAAGGTTGTTTGTTTCATTTCCCAGTTTTCCATTTTTTGAGTGCGCTGCAGCACTTCACACAAGCATACTCTGGTTCATACCAAACATTTTCACTATACACGCGATTAAAGATAGATGTGAAAGCTTCTGTGAGAGCTGCATTGGTTTTTAATTGTATACGATGTTTCGTATCAACGAATAACCCGCAGACGTAACAAAACTTATTACGCTTATCACACATTTTTAAAAAAGTACTTTGTAGCAACACGTACAACCACTGACTGATTTGATTCTACCAAAATGACAGTATCCTGACTTTCGTCTTGTCATTTATCTTACAGAGGCAAAGAAGCAAATGTTTCGGAGAGCAATTAAATAACTGTGGATCTCATTTCCACAAACAAGAAAAACCGTTGTCAAAACCGTGGTCATATCAATTTTTCCTAACACATGATTTGATGATAAAAGTAAATAATTTTCTCTTTCTTTCTTGGTTTCATAATTAAATCATAAAAAAGAGGTTAAACGGAGCATAGAGAATACTCAAAACAACGGCGACGATATACTGAAATCATACATTCAATCCTGACATGGCGCGATATCGATTCTACGATGAGAGCAAAATTTTTTTGTTCACAAAAATTGTTGTCATTTCAACTCAACCGAATTTGATCAACCAGTACTTTTTTTACTCGAAATAGAATGTTCTCTCAACCTCTTTAAGAAAAAAAATAATTCATTACAGAAATGATACATTAAAAAGCCGTCAAACTATGAAAAATTAAAAAAAAACGAGAAAATTTTAGATAACTTTTAAAAAATCTCAAAAATTTGCTATAAACAGTGTAGACAAATATATATATTTTTAAAGCCCTATCCTCCAGCTTTCCAAAACTGTTAAGCAATCAAAAATTGATGGAAAAATGACGGAGTAACGAATTTTTGAATGCGCGAGGTACAAGAAAAACAGTTTTTTAACAATAACTTGAAAATTTCGGGGTGTTAGCAAATTTTGAAACACGGCATCTTGATGTACTCATCAAGACCTACAACGGACACTAGGTCGCTTTAATGTTCAAAATCAATGTAGCACAGTGTTATTTGTGTCCTCTCTAGCTATTATAGTAGTCTTTAATTGCCTATGTAACCTTTTAACCAAACCATTTCCTTGAGGGTGATATGCGGATGTTGTAATTTGGTGACTACCAAGTAATTTAGTTAACTCTGAAAACAATTTCGATGTAAATTGGCTACCTTGATCAGTTGTTATCTTTAACTGAACTCCAAACCGAGAAACATATTCTCTAAAAAACTAATTTGCAATTGAAGTTGCTGAAATATCTTTTAATGCATACGCCTCAGGCCAACGGGTAAATCTTTCAATAATCGTTAAAGTATAGCGATGTCCTTTTGAAATAGGTAATGGTCCAACTATATCTAAATGGATGTGTTCAAATCTATTCTTGGGAATTTAAATTTTGACAACAGAGGATTTTGTATGACGATAAACTTTAGATTTTTGACAATAAAGACACTTTTGACCAAATATTAATATCCTTATTCATATTAGGCCAATAATATTTTTTAACTATGAGCCGTCGTGTAGCTCTTGTACCCGGATGTGCTATTCCATGTAAAATATCAAATACTGTATTTCGCAAATAACTCGGTACAAATGGCCTAGGAGTTTCTCCTGAAATTTCACACCAAATATTAAAATTTAAAATGGGAATACTAATTAGTTTTAAATTTAGATATTGAGAATCAGATACAAGTTGATTTAAATCATCATCTTTTTGTTGTTCAGTTTGTAAAATTTTAAAATTCAGTTCTGTATTATATATTGCATTAACCTCAAAAGCTCTGCTACAACATTGGATTCTCCTTTAATGTATTGTATGTCATCAGTAAACTGTGCTATAAATTCCAAGTGTCTCGTTTGTCTAGGACTTCGTGCTGTTTTTGAATTTAAAGCAGTAGTCAAAGGTTTATGGTCCGTATAAACTGTAAATTGTCGTCCTCCCAAAATATATCTAAAATGTTTTATATTTAAATAAATCGCCAATAATTCCCTATCAAAAGCACTATACTTAATTTCAGTTGGAGAAAGTTTTTTAGAAAAGAATGCAATGGGCTCAATTTTATTATTGTAATTTTGTTGTATAACGCGCCCAATCGCTGTGTAAGATGCATCTACTGTTAAAGATAATTTAGCATCTTTGTTAAAATGATTTAACAATATCGTAGATGCAAATTTATCTTTAATCCATTCAAAAGCTTCATTCGTATTTTCGTCCCATACCAAAGTTTTGTCACGTTTCTTACTTACTTTGTTAATTAGATCATACATTTTGTTTGTAAATGCTGCTAGTTTTGGAATGCATCTATGATAATAATTTACCATACCAATAAATTTCTGTGCCTTCTTAATTGATTTGGGACGTTCGATATTGCGAATAGCTGATACCTTTTCATCAGAAGGTCGAATGCCTGTTCCAGAAATGTTATGTCCTAAAAAATCTATATTTGTTACACCAAAAGTATATTTACTTGGTTTAATATTTAAACCGTACTCTGTAAGGTGTTGAAAAAGGATACGTAAATCCTTTAAATGTCGGTCTTCGTCTTTACTTGCAATAAGTAAGTCGTCAATGTAAGCATATACAAAATCTAAGTAACCTACTACCTCATTTATGAATCTTTGAAAGGTTTGTGCAGAATTTCTAAGTCCGAAAGGCGTTCTCATGAATTCAAACATACCGAAAGGAGTTGTAATAGCAGTTTTATAAATATCTTCTTCTGGAATTTGGTGATATGCCCTAACTAAATCTAATTTTGAAAATATATTTTTATTATGAAGGTTCATATTAAAATCCTGAATGTGAGGTAAGGGATAACGATCGGGAGCAGTTACAATATTTAATCTTCTAAAATCACCACATGGACGCCAATTATTCAACTCTTTTTTAGTTACAAGGTGACGTGGTGATGCTACTGAAGAATTTGAAGGCCGACAAATGCCTGTTTTAACTAAGAAATCAAACTCCGTTTTCTCGAGTTTTTATTTTACCGGATCTAAGCGCCTGGGCTTCGAAAATGGAAGACTACCTTCTGTTGCAATTCGATGTACTGTTGTGTGTTTAACAGGTTTAGTATAATCTGGCTCTGAAATAAGTTACGGAAACTCTTAATAATTTTGTAAATTTATTCTCAACCACAAATAATTTAGGTAATGGAATATCACAAAAGTAGGATACTGTATTAACTGAGTGAGTGATTAATGGATCTACTAAACCTTTATGTTTAATGTCTATAAGAAGACCATATTTAAAAAGAAAATCAGCACCACTTATTAGCTTGGCTATAGTTGCAATCAAAAATGTAAAGGGAAATTCACGTCTTAAACCTAAATTTACTTTTAAAAGCCTTTTCCCGTAAGTGGCAATTGTTGAGCCATTAGCTGCAGTGAGAATTATGTCTGAACGTTTCGTATGAGGAAATTTAGACGCGGGTAATACCGAAATTTCTGCTCCACTATCAATTAAAAAATTGTGTTTGTTTTCTCTATCAAAAATAAATAAGCGACGCGTCGAAAATTCTAAATTTCCGTTGTTCGTCGCTGCAACAACGGAAGAATTTAGTTTGTTGAATCTTTGTTTTTGTTATAAGAACAAGGTTGTTCACAACTTCTAGCATTATTTCCAAATTTGTAGTGAAATCTACACAACCAATTTGGATTATTACGCGAGTTAGAACGATGCCTAAAAGAATTTCTAAAATTATTCCTAGAATTAGAACGCGACCTAGATTTATTCCGATACACTTCTGTTTTAATTTCTGCTAACTCCAAAAAAAGTTTCTGAAAACTTTCACACATTAAAGAAGTGGTCTTAACTAAATTTTCAACAACCAAATTTCGAACTTTTCTATCTGAATTTGTATTTACTGAGAAAACTTCGTTTTTATTCATAACTTCTAAAATGTTATCTGCTAATTTTGTTAACTCATTAATATTGTCACAACTTGAGCTAGCCAAAATGGCATTTAAATTTTTGGGAAGTTTTCTCAACCAAATTCTCTTTAAAATATTTTCACTAAAATTTGAACCGGCTAATAAAATTAATGACGGATAAAACTCAGAGAGCTTTCGATCACCCATTTCTGAATCACTTAAAATTTTGTCTAGCTTTGCATTTTCACTAAGCGAATGTCTTTCTATCAAAACTTTTTTAAGTTCACTAAACTTGTTAGTAAGGGGATGATTTTGGATAAAATCTAAAATTGTTACTATTACTTCTTGTGGAAGTGCTGTTATAATGTGTTCGTATTTGGTATTCTCTTGTATTATATTTTTGGTACTAAATTGTGTTTCAGCAAGTATAAACCACGCTTCTGGACAACTAGTCCAAAATTGTGTAAGTTTTACTGAAGTGGAAAAAATTTCGTTATTGTTAGGATTCGCATATGGATTTATTAGGTCATTTTGCGAAAAAGCCCCTTCTAAATCAATAAACGAATCGTTAACCCGATGTGTTGGTGTAGACATATTTCTATCGTTTGATCGCGTGCGAAGCATAATTAAAATTGACTGTCAGAAATTTATTTTTAAAATACGGTTTAAAACAACGTTATTAAATGCAAAATATTTGTTTAAATCTCCTGAAGAGAGAGTTTGCAACTATTTAAAATGTATTAAATTTTAATTTCAGATAAATTTTGATTAATATAGCTATGTATATATATATTTAAAATATATGAAAATTTATATAGTTTTGAATGTTGTTGTTGTTGTTGTTGTTGTAGCGATAAGGTTGCTCCCCGAAGGCTTTGGGGAGTGTTATCGATGTGATGGTCCTTTGCCGGATACAGATCCGGTACGCTCCGGTACCACAGCACCATTAAGGTGCTGGCCCGACCATCTCGGGAACGATTTATGTGGCCACATTAAACCTTCAGGCCATCCCCTCCCTCCCCAACCCCAAGTTCCATAAGGAGCTTAGGGTCGCCAGAGCCTCGTCTGTTAGTGAAACAGGATTCGCCGCGGATAGGTGAGGTTGACAATTGGGTTTGGAGAAGCTATATGTTGCGCTGGCAACCTGCAGGGTTGCGCTACACAGCCCCTTGAATCTGGTATTTTAGTCGCCTCTTACGACAGGCATACCTACCGCGGGTATATTCTGACCCCCCTAACCCGCTGGGGGGATAGTTTTGAATAATATGATACAGCTCACCATTTCTTTCTAATTTTGATTTGTTGTTGCCTGTTATATCTATCATTGTTGTTATTGTTGTGACTTACGTTTCTTCTTGTTTTTGTTTATGTTTGTTATTTTTCTGCTACTATTCGCTGTTATTTAATTTTTTCGAGTTGTCCTAGTTGATGTTACTTGTTGTTGTTATTCGTATCAATTGGTTTACTTCCTACACTGTTGCTGCATACACAAATGTTACGTTGCCTTTAACTTTATAATTTTCGCATAAAAGAAATATGATTTTGATCTGTAGATTTTTTTTTGGTTGTAATGAACGTAGCTTAACGTTGTAGCTACAATGCGTTTAAGCCTTTACAAAAAAAAGGGACGGCGGTTGATGGTGTCAGTGCTATTAATGTTGATTGGGCTCTTGTATAATTAATCGCTGAATGTTGATTCATTTATGTTAAAGTAAATGCGCTTAGTGCTGTTGCATATAAAGTGTGATATTTTGTTCATCTTTATATTTGAAACCGTTAGTTCAATTCACTGATACATATATGTATTAATGTTTATGATTATTTAGTTAAGTGCACTGGTTTAAAGTTTAATGTTTATTCAACACCGCACAATTTTGCTTTAATACATGAGTTGATATGCACTTAATTCAAAAGTTGATCTATCGGCAATACTCATTTTGTTTATTCTTGATATTTTACACTTAGTGAATATGATGTTCTTTTATCACACATGTGCGACTCCTAATAAATACAAGAAATTGTGTACAGAAAACGGAAACTTATAAATTGGTGGCTTATTTGGTAATATTTCAAAAAGCGTCTACACTTTCGTTGTAAACACGCGTTGTTGTTGTTGGCCAGTTGTAGGTTATAATTAAAAATACTTTTTTTTAAAACGTATTTTGGATTAGGTATATTTTATTTTGACCTTTTTAATTCTTTTATTTTACCAACTTCAAACAATGAAAATTTTTGATAATTGAATAATCAACATTGAAAATTAAAATATTGATAAAACATTTTAAAATTACAAAGTTCAAAGTAACTAAAATACAAAGTTAAATAAAAATAATAAGAACCTTACACCCATTTTAGCATGGGGGTGTTATAATTTATTTTGTCTGGGGGTTGACCCATCTTTAGGGTCTTAAGGCTTTAAAAGCCTTTAACAAGTATTGTCTAGGTGTTCTACTCGAACATTTTAAAATTAATCGCATTGCCTTGTTTTGCTGTATTTGAAGTTTTTTATCTGTGTATCATTTGCTAATATATGTAGGACAGTAGATAAAATGATGTTCAATGATGGATCTGTATACTAATATTTTATGACGTTGGTTAATATGTTTACATGTTCGGTACATGAAGCCTATTTTCTTTGCAATTTAAGCTTCTAAATTACTTCTCCAAAGTTCAAGTTCATATCAATCAAGACCCCTAAATACTTCACGTTGTCGACTCTTTGAATTTTACTGTTCCTTATTTTCAAGTAAACATTGCTTGGATAATTGATAACAGTGGTACTTAGGTTTTTCGAAAATACCATAAACTTGGTTTTATCCACATTTACTTTCAACTTTCTGAGGCACAGCCATTTGTATAAGGTTTCCAAATCCTCTTGAACCTTTGACATAGCACAGTGCGTATTTCTTTCACTGATGGTAACCAATGCATCATCGGCAAATATACGAATTTTGCAATGTTTTAAGAATGATTTAATATCGTTAATGTATATTGTAAACACTATTGGTGCCAGTACTGAGCCTTGCAGTAGGCCAATGTTTACATCAACAACCGATGATATTGAATTTGCAATTATCGTTCTTTGCTTCCTGTTGCTCAGGTAACTTCGGAACCATTCCAACTCCTTTCCCATTATACCAATTTTAAACATGACATCCAACAGAATATCTCTATCAATTGTTTAGAAAGCCCGTTTTAAGTCTAGGAAGACCGACAACATAACTTTTTTGTCACTTACATCCTCTTTCCATTCTTTCCAATTACCATATTCAGTGCTGTTTCACAAGAATGACTTTTCCTAAACCCAGATTGCTCAGGCATAATTACATCGTGTTTTTCTTAGTATACTACTAGTTGATTTTTAACCACTGTTTCCATTATTTTTTCATCTGCAGGTAACGTATTGATTGGACGTAGCTCCTACGGCTTCACTGTATTTTTAACTTTTTCCACAGGTACTATTGTAGATATTTTTCAGAAATTAGGAACAATGCTGTTATTTAGTGAATCGTTTATGACTTCTTTGTAAAAGTGAGCAGTATATACCATGGCATCTTTAAATACACCTTCCGACAAAAGCTTTTTCCCGCCATATTTGTTTTTAAATTCCTTAGTGATATTTATTATACCATCTAATACTATGTCTGTGAATTCAAACGCTTCAATTTGGTTTTTTACGCTTATTTCGGCAGCATAAGGAATTATTTCGATACTTTCATTAATTTCGACTGTGCTCTTAACAAAAAAATTGTTCAGGGCATGGCTATATGACATTCCTTCTCAATGCATTCATCATTAATTATTATTTTGGTTTTGTGTTTTTTGTTATCAGTTATCTCTGCGAGATTTTCAAACACTTCCACACCCGTTCATGTCTCCAAGATTATCGAGCACCCTATCTTCCATATATTTCTTCTTTATACTTGATAGTTTTTTTATTTGTTCTTTTAGCTGTACCTATGATAATCATCCCAGTGTCCTGTGTTTTTAGCAACATTATAGGAGTCGAGTTTTATTTTGTGCAATATTCTCAGCTCGCGGTCATACCACTTATTTCTTAGCTTTATTTTTATTCTCTTCTCATACGTCAATACTTGCATGGCTTCAGCTAGGATATCGTTCAGTTGTATAACTCCATTTTCTACTCCAGTATTATACAAAGAGTGTCAATCGCTTGCTGGCAGCAGTAATAAGATTTTCCGCACTATAGAACTCCCAGCTAGTTACGGTGTCGAATTTCCTCATTTTGACAAATTTTGTTGTTGGTATCTTGAACTGTATTGTCTCGTGACCTGAAATTCTATGATCACTCAAATTTTCAGTTAGTATTTGGTCGTTATTACTAAAGAGTAAATAAATTTTTGTGGCGGCCGCCGTGGTGTGACGGTAGCGTGCTCCGCCTACCACACCGTATGCCCTGGGTTCACACCCCGGACAAAGCAACATCAAAATTTTAGAAATAAGGTTTTTAATTAGAAGAAATTTTTTCTAAGCGGGGTCGCCTCTCGGCAGTGTTTGGCAAACGCTCCGGGTGTATTTCTGCCATGAAAAGCTCTCAGTGAAAACTCATCTGCCTTGCAGATGCCGTTCGGAGTCGGCATAAAACATGTAGGTCCCGTCCGACCAATTTGTAGGGGAAATCAAGAGGAGCACGACGCAAATTGGAAGAGAAGCTCGGCCTTAGATCTCTTCGGAGGTTATCGCGCCTTACATTTTTTTTTTAAATACATTTTTGTAGCTGAGTACTCAGTTATTCTCGTATTGAAAGTAATCCTCTGCAACATAGCCATTTGTGCAAATAAACTTGTTGGCTGATTTGAGTATGTTGACGATACATTCATATTTATGTTGAAATCCCCCATCATTATATACTCAGTGATGATGTCATTGAGATATAAAATAAACTCGGCATCACTGCTACTTGGTGAGTGATAGAGTACAACTATTTGTCATTTTAATGCACATTTCTTGATTTTTATGATAGTGTACCACACATTCATGTCAATGGTTTTATTGAAGACTACACTCAACTGTATATTTGGGAGTCGCAAGGAATGTATTTGTATGTCGAGATATTCAGCTCGGTATCCATTATAAGATCCGTTGTACAAGTTTCTGCGCATAAGACAATACCAGGCTTTCTTATTACAACGAGCCTCTCCAACTCAGTTTTGTTTACAGTTATACTGCTGATGTTAAGATAAATACACTCCAATATGAGTAATGAATTGGTGCCACAGCAACATCAACAGAAGAGCATAAGCTTCCCAAGGCAGTCGGTTCTATGTACCATAAACTAATAAATATGATAAGTTTGGATTTATTTGTAAAACGCTATAAAAAACTTTTTATTCAATATTTATCCTAACATTAATGATCGAAAAATTCAAAAAAACTTCAATTGTATTGATTTTTCCTTAAGACTAATTCGTTGAAACTAACTCTATCTAATATATGTATATGTGTAATTAAAAATAATAAAGATGGGGATAAAAGTTGCTAAATGGAAGATAATAGGAACAAGGAAGTTTATTTTTGAGTTTATTTAATGGCAATATTGTGAATGAAAACAACTTAAAACAAGTAAGGAAGGTTAAGTTCGGGTGTAACCGAACATTACATACTCAGAGCTATGGAGACAAAATAAGGGAAAATCACCATGTAGGAAAATGAACCTAGGGTAACCGTGGAATGTGTTATGGGTATCAAATGAAAGGTGTTAATGAATATTTTAAAAGGGCGTGGGCCTTAGTTCTATAGGTGGACGCCTTTTCGAGAAATCGCCATAAAGATGGACCAGGGGTGACTCTAGAATTTGTTTGTACGATACGGGTATCAAAAGAAAGGTGTTAATGAGTTTTTTTAAAAGGGCGTTGGCCTCAGTTCTATAGGTGGACGCCTTTTCGAGATATCGCCATAAAGGTGGACCAGGGGTGACTCTAGAATTTGTTTGTACGATATGGGTATCAAATGAAAGGTGCTAATGAGTATTTTAAAAAGGAATGGGCCTTAGTTCTATAGGTGGACGCCTTTTCGAGATATTGCCATAAAGGTGTACCAGGGGTCACACTAGAATTTGTTTGTACGATATGGGTATCAAATGAAAGGTGTTAATGAGTATTTTAAAAGGGAGTGGGCCTTAGCTCTATAGGTGGACGCCTTTTCGGAATATCGTTATAAAGGTGGACCAGGGGTGACTCTAGAATGCGTTTGTACAATATGGGTGTCAAACGAAAGGTGTAAATGAGTGTTTTAAAAGCGAGCGGACCTTAGTTCTATGGGTGGACGCCTTTTCGAGATATTGCCATAAAGGTGGACCAGGGGTGACTCTAGAATTTGTTTGTACAATATGGGTATCAAATGAAAGGTGCTAATGAGTACTTTAAAAGGGAGTGGGCCTTAGTTATATGGGTGGACGCCTTTTCGAGATATCGCCATAAAGGTGGACCAGGGGTGACTAGAATTTGTTTGTACGATATGGGTATCAAATGAAAGGTGTTAATGAGTATTTTAAAAGGGAGTGGACCTTAGTTTTATAGGTGGACGCCTTTTCGAGATATCTATCATCTAGAATGCGTTTATACAATATGGGTATAAAAAGAAAGGTGTTAATGAGTATTTTAAAAGGGAGTGGGCCTTAGTTCTATGGGTGGACGCCTTTTCGAAATGTCGATATAAAGGTGGACCAGGGGTGACTCTAGAATTTGTTTGTACGATATGGGTATCAAATGAAAGGTGTTAATGAGTATTTTAAAAGTGAGTGGGCCTTTGTGCTATAGGTGGACGCCTTTTCGAGATATCGCCATAAAGGTGGACCAGAGGTGACTTTAGATTTTGTTTACGATATGGGTATCAAATGAAATGTGTTAATGAGTATTTTAAAAGGGGGTGGGTCTTAGTTATATAGGTGGACGCCTTTTCGAGATATCGTTATAAAGGTGGACCAGGGTTGACTCTAGAATGCGTTTGTACATTATGAGAATCAAACGAAAGGTGATAATGAGTTTTTTAAAAGGGAGTGGGCCTTAGTTCTATAGGTGGACGCCTATGTAATTTGCGTCGTGCTTCTCTTGATTTTCCCTACAAATTGGCCGGACGGGACCTACATGTTTTTATGCCGATTCCAAACGGCATCTGCAAGGCAGATGAGTTTTCACTGAGAGCTTTTCATGGCAGAAATACACCCGGAGCGCTTGCCAAACACTGCCGAGGGGCGACCCCGCTTAGAAAAATTTTTTTCTAATTGAAAAACCTTATTTCTAAAATGTTTGATGTTGCTTCGCCCGGGGTTTCAACCCAGGGCATCCGGTGTGGTAGGCGGAGCACGCTACCATCACACCACGGTGGCCGCCATTTGTTTGTACAATATGGGTGTCAAATTAAAGGTATTAATAAGAATTTTAAAAGGGAGTTGTGGTAGTTGTATATGTGAAGGCGTTTTCGAGATTTCGACCAAAATGTGGACTAGGGTGACCCAGAACATCATCTGTCGGGTACCGCTAATTTATTTATATATGTAATACCACGAACAGTATTCCTGCCATGAATCCAAGGACTTTCGATTTCGCCCTGCAAAACTTTTTCATTTTCTTCTACTTAATATGGTAGGTGTCACACCCATTATACAAAGTTTTTTTCTAAAGTTATATTTTGCGTCAATAAACCAATGCAATTACCATGTTTCACCCCTTTTTTCATATTTGGTATAGAATTATGGCATTTTATTTCATTTTTCGTAATTTTCGAAATCGAAAAAGTTTGCGTGGTCATAGTCGGATTTCGGTCATTTTTTATACCAATACAAAGTGTGTTCAGATAATTATGTGAACTGAGTTTAGTAAAGATATATCGATTTTTGCTCAAGTTATCGTGTTAACGGCCGAGCGGAAGGACAGACGATCTACTGTGTATAAAAGCTGGGCGATCTCGCCCTTTTTCACAGAAAACAGTTATCGTCCTACAATCTAAGCGCCTACCAAATTCCACAAGGATTGGTAAATATTTGTTCGACTTATGGCATTAAATGTATCCTAGACAAATCAAATGAAAAAGGGCGGAGCCACGCCCATTTTGAAATTTTCTTTTCTTTTTGTATTTTGTTGCACCATATCATTACTGGAGTTGAATGTTGACATAATTTACTTATATACTGTAAAGATATTACATTTTTTGTAAAAATTTCACTTAAAAAAAATTTTTTTTTAAAGTGGGCGTGGTCGTTCTCCGATTTTGCAAATTTTTATTAAGCATACATATAGTAATACAAGTAACGTTCCTGCCAAATTTCATCATGATATCTTCAACGACTGCCAAATTACAGCTTGCAAAACTTCTAAATTACCTTCTTTTAAAAGTCGGCGGTGCCACGCCCATTGTCCAAAATTTTACTTATTTTCTATTCTGCGTCATAAGTTCAACCCACCTACCAAGTTGCATCGCTTTATCCGTCTTTGGTAATAAATTATCGCACTTTTCGAAAAATCGAAAAAGTGGGCGTGGTTATAGTCCGATGTCGTTCATTTTAAATAGCGATCTGAGATGAGTGCCCAGGAACCTACATACCAAATTTCGTCAAGATACCTCAAAATTTACTCAAGTTATCGTGTTAACGGACGGACGGACGGACATGGCTCAATCAAAATTTTTTCGATACTGATGATTTTGATATATGGAAGTCTATATCTATCTCGATTCCTTTATACTTGTACAACCAACCGTTATTCAATCAAAGTTAATATAATCTGTGAGCTCTGCTCAACTGAGTTTAAAAAGCCAAAGGAAAATCAGAGGTAAAAAAACTTGGGATTGAAAACTATTAATGATACAGGAAAAGGACTTTAGCGTAAAAAAGGAGATTGGAAATGAGATGAGAAATGAGGAGATTCAAAATTATTAAATAGGAAAGAGAAACTTTATCGTAAAAAAAATTAAAATGGAAATTAATTAAGTTTACGAACTAGCAAACAACAATATTATATATTAAATAATTTATACCTCATTTATTGACAATAAGCTAGCAAACATTCCCGTTTCTCGGAACCGGACGCAGCTTTAAATTTTTTTTGCGGTAATGAATTGCCAATAAATATAATATCAATTATTCAAGTCGTTCAGAAGCTGTAAGTTGTGTTTTGACGAAGTTTCTGCTGGCTTGAGTCTTAAGCTAGCAGACACTCCCGTTTCTCGGAACCGGACGCAGGTAAAATTTTTTTTTAGGTAATAAATTGCCAATAAATGTAATATCAATTATCCAAGTAGTTCGGAAGCTGTAGGTCGTGTATTCACTTAAGCTTAAGAATCTAGCCAGCAGACACTTCGTGAAAACACGACCTGCAGCTACCGAACGACTTGAATAATTGATATTACATTTATTGGCAATTTATTACCCCAAAAAAAAATTTTAAGCTGCGTCCGGTTCCGAGAAACGGGAGTGTCTGCTAGCTTAAGACTTAAGCCAGCAGACACTTCGTGAAAACACGACCTGCAGCTTCCGAACGATTTGAATAATTGATATTATATTTATTGGTAATTTATTACCGCAAAAAAAAAAGCAGAAAAATCAAACGGAGAATAACTCTTGCCAACAAGAGCTACTTTGGACTGAGTAAGTAATTGAAAAGTGAGTCCTCTCTCGACGAACAAAAATCACGCTCTGCAAGTCGCTCACCATACCTGTCCTGGTGTGTTGCTCGGAATCATCGACGGTGTCGGGAGAAGATGAGATGGCTCTTGAAGTGTTGGAGAGAAGAGTTCTCCGGAAGGTTTATTATCCTGTGCGTGATGCCGACGGCGAGTATCGAAGGAGGTATAATGATGAGCTGTATGAGCTTTACGCAGATATAACTATACTGCAGCGAATAAAAACCCAAAGGTTTCGCTGGCTAGGTCATGTTATACGAATGCACGAAGACGCTGCGGCCATGAAAGCATTGGGTCGACTGCAGTTTGGAAGTGGCTGGCGTGACTTGTTGCGAAACGTACAAAATCACTTACGCGTCTAAGCGTCAATTAATGTATGACTAAATCTATGGATTCCATACTGAGAGAATTTCCCTAACGTTTTTAATGTTTACTACTGAGTGTTATTTATGCATAATAAAACAACTGAAATTGAACTCTAGAACTAGATATCTAGAGTTCAATTTCACTTCCAAATCGGACATGTACCATAGCAGTCATTTTGTGTAGCTTTACAGTCCCAACGTTTATGCTACTGAAAAAAAAACAGTTTCGTTGTGTTTAATATTTTATCTATCACTTACATCCTAAAGCTTACAAATAATATACTTGACGCTGTCATTAACTTGCTAATAGAACATAGTTTTTAAATGACTTGAGGCAACTACAAAACATACTTCCAAATTCATGTAACGTAACAAACATCGTTCAAATCGTAGTAACTTGTAAAAAGTGAACAGTATAACATTTTTGTAAGAACCATTGTGAGTTCATACAAGTGAAAAATCTTTCTATTCCTCCATTGCCATACTTCCCTAATTGTTGACAGGGAGAATGGCTGTCGCTAATGGCTAGATAATGGAGGAAAGGTTTGTTTTTTTGTTGCCGGTAAATAATTAAGGTGGCATGAAGTGCCTATTTGCGTTTCAAATCAACTTGTCTTTCAAATGTGTATTCAGAAAATCAGGCTACATATTAATATTCACTTTTAAAATCTAGTAAATAGAGAAGATATGAGCAGCCAGCAAACATTTTAAAATATGTTAAATAATGCAATATACCAGTCCTTTTCAATGTTTTTAACACGCTTATATTAGCTTCACTTGTATGTTTGTAGCTCTCTAGGCTAGGCGCGCAAAGAGACCCATCTAGCGGCAACTATTGAAGAAGGCAGTGGTTACATAACTCGCTACAAAACGAGATACGAACCTCTGTGCTACGGCGTGTTGTTTAGGTTTTTTTTTTTAAACTATATTATGTTATTTTCAAACATTCGCCACTTGTATGAAATCACAATGGTAGGAACAAAAAATTTCAGTTAAGGTATTAACTTTTAAAATCATTTATACAAAATAATCGATGTATCAAACTCTATGTATTATCAAACCATTTTTGTCAAAATGCACTTACGAATGTAACGTAACAGCCCGTGATTTGGGCCATATAACAAACGGGTTAGTTTACATAATTAAAAAAATTTGCTAAAATTACATTTTTTGCTTCTAGACTTTTGTTTATAACAACTCTGGACGGTCGTTTATCAGCGATTGATGGCAGCAGAGCTGGCATTTTACATTGGAGCATTCCTACAGGTCCCGGACCTCTCATATCATCCACCATTCATCGCCTTGAATTAACAAACAATGGGCAATTTGTGCGCATGATACCATCGTTAAGTGGATGTATATATAAATTTGATGGCGAATCTATTGATGCTACACGAATTACCACCGAACGACTGCTCAGTTCCTCAGCGAAATTCTCAGATGATCTGGTCATTTCGGGAGGTAAAGAGACACGTACATATGGTGTGTCCGTGCGTACTGGTCTATTATTGTACGAGTGTTCCATGCATGGATGTGTCAACTCAACAGAAAGTAGAAAAGATTTGCACTTTGGAGATAGAATTAGGATTGAAACGAAAACAGATCATGATGCGCTGCTAGATGATATAATCGTTATACGTCGCCATACACAAACTGTACGTGCTGTGGAATCGAGAACCGGTGAAGAGCGTTGGAATTTCAGTGTGGGACAACATGAATTAAATTTAAAGAAATCGGCCGAGTGTCACGATAGTTCATATAGCGACATGAATATAGCTATGTTAGATTTGGAGATCAGAGTAGTGATACCAGAGGGTCTAATCTGTGCATTCAGCAAGTCAAATCCCAAAACAATGTTGTGGAAATTTAAGGTAAGCATTAGAGTGATTCAAAATACAATTTTTTCCAATTCATATTCGGCAAATCGAAATCTTTAGAACATCAATTTTACAAGCGGACCACCTAAAATAATTTTTCCTCGGATGAAATGAATGCCCCTATTAAGGCTTACAACTCATCTCTCTTTCATTTGAAATTTTGCCGTTTACAACTCAACCTACCAAAAAAAGTTCTGTTGAAGTTGCCAAATCCAAAAACTTCTTGTAACTTTATCGTTTACATCCTCTGGTAGTGCGGTTGTCAAAGGACGCTAAAATCTGAAACAGATGACCAGCAGTTGTCACAGAACTTTTGTAGAATGAAGTTTTGCGCGGATAAAAATTTTATCTCCAAACCGGTATTAGAAGTCGACCCTAGACTATCGCCAATAAAGCAAAGTAAAAGAACGAAACATCTATGAAAAAACTTATTGAGCGATATCCAAAAGTTGGGTTTTGATCCACAAATATCCTCAATAATACAGCGACCCATTCTTATAGTTATTATTACAATTTTTTTTTTCAGTCGAAAAAGTCCGGGTCAAAAGATTGTCCAAGAAGGCAGTGCCCAGTCAGAATTTCCGTCTTGAGTCTACAGTCCTCTCTTTTTAATTATAGGATTAACTTTATTAGTCTACGGTTGTAAGGCCTACACATGATCTTCGACACTTTACACCCCAGCGCTTGGGTCCACGCCTTTCCCGCTTGATCGATCATTTGCAACTCTCGTCTTCTCTTAATATCGCTTAATCTAATTTGAACGTCTGCGGAGTAAGCTGGAGCGAGGGATGCGCCCTTTATAGCTAGTTCGATCACTCTTTCCTTCTCATCTATTTCCACGTGCCCCGTGACCCAATATAGATATGCTTCTCCCTATCTCGATTCTTTCCAAGCGAGATTATTGCCTTAATTGCTGCTAAGCTGTCAATATAAAAGTTGACGCGTTTGTACTGCTTTAGTTACGTCCACTAATTCCGCTAAAACACTACAGCGATCTATCAGCTTGTAGGATATGTTTATTTCCGGATCAACACAATAGGCGTGAGGGAGTGACTTCTCCACGTTGAGCATCCACGACAACTTGCTGTCTATATTGATTCCTAGATATTTTGTGTAAGGCTTCTCCTGCAGGATCACCCCTCCTACTTTTGGCCTGGTTAAATTTGGGGCCTTGTACCTCTTAGTAAACAAGACCATATCCGTATTATCTGCGTTGGCCGTCAACCCGACATGAGGTGCCCAGGTATGTATAACCATAATCGCTTGATCCGTCAAAGAGCTAGTTGTGTGAAGGCACTTTCCTTTTGTGATAATTGTAACGTCATCTGCGTAACTACGCCGTAAGTCTCGTAAGTCGATTTAAACTTAGAGAAAGTCTTCACCACCCATTCGATCCGGTTATTGGTGACCAATCCCGGCAGTACCAGCTCCGTTATCGAGGTGTTATAGCTGTCTGCTGGCTCTTCTGAATATCTTCTGATGGGAAATTTGCGTCGAACAGTGCCTCAAGGGACTTCTCAATATTGTGTGACCATACGCCGTTCTCTTTCTTTATTAGTCCCTGGACTATTTTTCCCAGCGCTAGAACCTTCCGCAATCTCGCTGTGTCGCTGGAGCTCTAGGTGTCCGCACATACACTTTTTCATGTGACTATTTTCACCCTTAAAGATTCATGCCTGTAGATCCTCAGCAGATCCCTATGCTCGCCCCAGCACGCTTTGCTTTCCGCAACCTTTGCCATCTTAATCGTATCTTTTACCTGTCTTCTAAGAAGACTCAGTTCATTGGTCCACCATTACGGCGTTGCTTGTCCTCTGAATCTTCTTAGAGGGCAAGCTCTATTATACTTAGTTTTAAGCGTATTTGTTAGGAAATCATTGGACTCCTCCAGTTCCTCCACGTTGGCAACCCCTTTGGATTGTCTTGTAGTGTTCGGGAACTGCTAAATTCCTTCATCGGCAACGTTTAGGCGCCGCTGCTATAACCATTCAGCCACCACAGCGGTTTTTTGTTTGTCTTCATTATTCATACTTCAATTCTGGTTCTTGCCAATTGATATTCACAGCACTGCGACATCTTTTACAGAATAGTTGTGAAAATTGGACTTTGTTTATGGCGATGATGCCATAGTGTCATATTTTATTGACACTTTTTCCCCGTAAATTTTTTCTTTCTTCTGTTCTAATTTAACAATTTTTTCAATTAAGAAAAAATATACTATAACAATAATAATGATAAAATAATTATTGTTAGGCCTTGAGCTCGATTCAAACTCGCGATCTTACAAATCAGTAGGCCGATATAACAACAAAAATTGTTAATACATCCCAGAGCACGGGGAAAAGTGTCAATAAAATATGACACTATGGCATCATCGCCATAAACAAAGTCCAATTTTCACAACTATTCTGTAACAGATGTCGCAGTGCTGTGAATATCAATTGGCAAGAACCAGAATTGAAGTATGAATAATGAAGACAAACAAAAAACCGCTGTGGTGACTGAATGGTTATAGCAGCGGCGCCTAAACGTTCCCGATGAAGGAATTTAGCAGTTCCCGAAATGGATCTATACAACGAGCTTTGGCAGTTGTCTAAATTTTTTCTTTCTTCTGTTCTAATTTAAAAATTTTTTCAATTAAGAAAAAATATATTATAACAATAATAATGATAAAATAATTATTGTTAGGCCTTGAGCTCGATTCAAACTCGTGATCTTACAAATCAGTAGGTCGATATAACAACAAAAATTGTTAATGCTAAAAATTTTTAAATTAAACAAATTTCTCCATTAAAAACAAAATTTTTTATACGTGAATAGCGTTAACTAAATAAACAAGTAAAATGGAATGCATAGGATAAAGACTAAAATCAAAAATTTTATTAAAAATTAAATTTAGTCCCTTTCTCACAGAAGCAGGCAAAATAACTATAGGAAAATTTCAACATGACTTGGTGGCCAAAGACAGCACACGGCATAATGATAGCATTAGCCGGTTATGAATTAGGGAAGGAAAATTCAGTAAGTTCAGAAGATAAAGTATCTGAAAACAGGATAGTTAAATCTGAGCCACCAGACCAATTAGACACAAAAATTACCTCAAAAATTCCAGATGTTTGGCTAGGCGCAATGATTTGCGCAGTCGGGCCATTGATCATTGCAATCGCCACGATACTAAGAAAGTATATGAAAATCAAATATATGCAATTGAAAAACGCGCAACAGCGCGTCTAAAAATTTGTTTTTCTCCTTCTCAAATATCTAAATTCTTTTTCCCCAAACTGCGGAAGAGCAATAGTTAAGAACACACATTAAAATAATAACTCTTAAAATTTCCCAATCAACAGTAAAAGCAGACTAATTAACCCTGCCAAAGTTCAATAGCAAATCAAAATTTGCATAATTCCTCTTAATGCTACTGACACAGATGGTCAGGAAGCAATAGGAAATTCTAGGACAGTGGAAATATGCATAAACTAAAGAAAAAAAAAATACTAAAAAACCCAGCAATAAGAACAACGAAAAAAAATTAACAAAAATTCACAAAGAGAACATATAAAAATATACGTGAAGCGCTATATAAATTTGCAGCAATAAGACATGTCGCGCTCGTTTTCATCGTAGGATAGAAAAATGTTAGCGTAGAAAGCATTTCAAGCAACCAGATTGTTGAGGAAGTTATTGACTTAGGACAATATTCGACCAGGCTGAAATAAGCCGGCAATGCAGGACTTGAAATTTATAAGGAAAAACACAGTTGTCCTGAGGGACAAATTGGTGAAAAATAATTGAATATATACTCGAGTAGGCAAATTTAAAATAATAATAGTAGGTACCCAAGTTATCAAAGATCAAATAATTGCACAAACCCAAGAGGTTGTGCATGTGACAAATCCCAGTTAAAAATAAATAATTCTTCATTAATATAATGACGATTCTGTCTTGGTGGCCGCCGCAGAAATCACATGACAAATAAGATCAAAAGGAAACTGCTGGAAAATAAGAAAAATAAGTTATAAAGATATGAAACCACTGCACCTCCCGTTTACCCATTAATTAAAACTACTTTGCTCTTCCATCAATCACAACCCCTAGATTTTTTTTCTCGCATAATTAATGACAGATTTCTTACTTTATGTGTCCTTAGTTTAGTAAAACTTGATAAACAATGAAAATCGTTGTTTAATAAAAATGGTTAAAACAATAATCATTCATCTAATTATAAACTTATTAGCCTGGGCCTCATTTAAGGAAACCTCAAAATTAACGAGGTAATAATTTTAAATAATAGGAAAAATATTTTTACTTTAGCCACCGGTAGAATAGGAAAAACTAATAGGGAAATATCTTTTATTCTAAATCCAAAATAGAATAGGAAATAGTAATAGACAATATTTTTACTTCAAACTCCGAATTTGTGAGAAAATAGTAATAGGAAATATTTTTACTTTAACCTACCTACGAAATAAGGAAATAAGAATAGGCTTACCCAATATAAAAAATATGCTAATGATTCACAATAATTTAACAAAAAAAAAAAAAAAACAGTTTCAACAATAGCATTCCACTTTACACGTCATTCAAAAGTCAGCACACAACAAATATGAAAATAAAAATGAGAAAACAAAAACAAAAATTTTTTTAAAATTCATATTGGTATCAAGTTACCATTAATTCACAAACGTTAATTTGTAGACAAAAGCTGATTTTTAGGTGAGTTGACACTTAAAGACCAGCTGTGCAAAACATGTAACATTACTCATCATAGTAAATATACGAAACAAAAGAATAGCAAAAGTCAGCATACTATATAAAAAAAAAAACGCGAGAGTCAGCACAACGGGCACTGTAGGTAAAGTAAATGCAAACGAATAAAAGCAACAAGAAAGCACATAAGCAAAAAATTCACTACTTACAGTATAAAATTACCACTATGACATAAATTACAACTGAATGCAAAAGATTGAAATTTGGTAACACCAAGCAAGTTGACTGGGTCATTTAACGTAAAATGAAACAACACGGCACACTTATAACAGTGACATTAGAGGACCGTCTATAATTAACACAAAATTATATACGCTCACTTAAAAGGCCGATGGTGTAGTGTTGCGTGGAATTCTCCCCACTTCGAATGCGCTTAACGTTACAAATATATATGCAAACAAACGTTCATATTTAATTGACCCAGATAACCACCATGAGTTCATTCGCATTTGCCAAATCGCCCAATATATTGATTCGTCATACCAAACAGCTTAAGCGCGGATCATATTGACAATATGTAGGTCAATACAATAATTTGCTGACAAACCATTTTTCTTTATTAAGTCATGCCCTTCTAGTATGTAAGCATTCATGTAAGTATGTATGTGTAGGTTAAGAAACTTTTGTATAAATAGAAATGAATTTCGTCAATAAACGAGAATCGTTTTTTAACGCTATTCATCGGCGATCGGAAAACCTTTTTCGTTTTATTATTTCAAAGTTATTACAGTCTCAGTTTCGTTTTTAAATTTTTCTGGAATTTCGTCCAGTTCTTTGACCTAGAGTTTCTAAAGGTTACTCGCGTGTCTGCCTTCTTTAGGGGAATACTGAAGCTGATATACGCATGGTCGGAGAAGTATGCTCTAGCAATGACCATCCAATCATACATTGATATATCACTTTCAGAGCTCAATGTTATTACTGGATGTTGGAACAATATATGTAGGGTCACTTCCCCTGTTGGTGATCTCCAAATTGGCTTGCAGTATGTAACAAAATAGAGACTCGCCTCTATGCGTATCTTCTCCTCCCCACGTATTGTGGTGCGCATTTGCATTCGCGCCTATGACCAACGGTCTTTCGCACCATTCCACTTTTATTAGCTTCTTGCACTCTCCCAGTGGTGCCCCCGCAGCACGGGCCATATAGCAGGATGCCAGGATAAATGCCTGCTTATTCTTCTGACCGACCGCTACCACTACGAGGGACTCAGTAGTGTAATTAGGCAGCATATATGAATGCAGCTGTTTCCTTACCAAAACTGCAGATCGCACCCTTCCATCCATGGCTCCTGAATCAGCGCCATGTCAAGGGTTAGGACGAGTTCGCTCGACGCCAATTTATAGGGTTAATGGGCTGTTTTCCGCCTCCAAATTCGTCGTGAGGTCTACGGAATTTTTCCCAGAGGAGTAAATGATGTGTTGGACATCCTCTGTGCGACTCGCAGCACCATTTGGCTGTTTGTCTTCTAACACCTTCGTTGTGACTTTCACGGCCTCCACCTGCCCCCTTAGTTCAAGGCTTTCGAGGTCATTTTCGACTTCACCCGTTGCTAGCGCGTTAGGATTGTTATCCTTGGGACTTCTTTTCCTAAGTCGCATATAAATTTTGCCTGTGCCCCAAAACATTTTGCCAAGCGGCGTGTTCAATATATCCTCCGCCCGCTTGTTTATTTGGGAGATGTAAAACAGACCTCCATAGGCCGAAATACAGTAAGTACCTCCCATTCTTGTGTCGGTGTATTCAGTTTCTGACTCTGCAGAAGTTGCAGCGCATGGCATCCATTACTTCATCTCGCATGGCATCCATACTTTCACTTAACATAAAGCCGCGGATTCTTGCCTTGCCTTTGGAAGTTTGGAACAACTTCCCAAAGCAACCGCAAGGTTGCGATGTTGTCGCAAGCTATCATCTCTTTTGACACATCTTAGAAAGCCGGAGTCTTAGCGTTATCTCCCTGTGGCTCCTACTTCTGTGGATGGCACATCGCCACTTTTAACGTCCTCTCTCTGACTTGCAGCTTTCGAGGTAATTAAATCCTCGCTATTGGGGCCCATCTGTCCCAACAACTGTAGACCCACTTGTATTGTCTATGCGGCTGCCCTGCTTCGCGGCCCTGGAACTGGGTGCTTTCCGCCTCTTGAAAGCGGGCTTGTCGCCTTCCGCCGAGGGTTTCTCGCAACAAACCTCTTGAACTGCCTTCGTCGTACTTCACCGCCTCACGGGCTCACTCCAAACGGTCGCCCCCACTTCTGTTGTGTCGGCCACTGCCCCCAAGCGTTGTACAATTCTTAGTGCTGCGCGGTTCTGAGAGAGAGCTCTCTTACTCTGCTCCGTACTTTTCTCCACTATACTTCTCCGTTTACATTTGTATGTTTCCTTCACGGAGTTCATTGACTCTCTTCTACTTTTGCTCCCAGAGTCCGACGCATCGCTTATGGCGGTTTTGTCTTCCTCGGCTTGCGTTCCGTTCTCCTACTCTGATAAAAAAAAATGTAAGGCGCGAGAACCTCCGAAGAGATCTAAGGCCTAGCTTCTCTTCCAATTTGCTTCGTGATTCTCGTTTTTTCCTACAAATTGGCGGGATGGGACCTACTTGTTTTATGCCGACTCCGAACCGTATCTGCAAAGCAGATAAGGTTCGGCTGAGAGCTCTTCCTACTCTGACCCTCTATATTAAAACAAGATCTTGAGTTCATCTTGGTCGTACGACGCCCTGCCCAAAAAGGCGGACTCGGCGGTTCATTATTGCATATGGGGAAAGAACCGTCCGCCACAGTAGTGCCCCTTACTGTGGTAAGGCCATCAACACATCCTGAGGTTGCCCGGTATCGGGAAACCGCTCAGCCACTTAGTGGGGCGCTATGGAGTTCGGATAAGCCCTTATAGCATCGACAAGGTGTCTATCCTTGTGAAGAAAAAAAAAAATTAAAGTTAAATCCAACTTATTTTTTAAGGACAGAACAAAAGTTCGCCTCCGTAACTAAGGAAGGCTCATCCAAATGAAACTAACTTTTTATCGATTCCCCTAAATATCTGAATTTGAAACCTATATGGACATTTCATATTTTTTTATACATGCTAGAAGTTTGTCATAGAAAAACAATAACCTTAACCTTATTGAAACCTCTTTGCATACACAAACTTAGTAGTTGGAAATGCCTCTACTAGGTTATGTTGAATATGGGCAAGAATCGGTAGTTCGCAATGAATTGCATTCACCACATCTGCGTTCACCGCATCCCGAAGCAAGTCCAATAGATTATGCCTATCAACAATATTTAAAATATGTCTGGTTTTCTTCCCAAACATTATAAGGATTCGCTTTGAAGGATATTCAGCTTCCTCAATTATAATATCAATCAAATATAATGGTTCCTGTAACAATTCACCGTTTTATCAGTGGTGTCAATTGTGTAGGTCATAGATTCCTCGCTGTGCACGGTTGCACAATCCAAGGCTACGTCTTCCTCCAATACATTTATTGGCTGTTGCGACAAAGCATCTGCAACATAGTTTTCCTTTCCTGGTTTATAGTGTAACTTTGCGTTATGTTCGTCGATGAAAGCTTTCCACCACTTAATCTTTGCGTTAGTGTTTCTGTCCGAAACTGTAAAAGTCAACGGCTGGTGATCAGTAAATATGCTAAGATTTTTCACACCAGACAAATAATTCCTAAGGGACTTTAGAGCCCACACAATTGCAAGTAATTCCTTTTCGTTAGCAGCAAAGTGAAGCTCCACGTCTTTAAGAGCTCTCGAAATCATCTTTATGGGCGTCCCCTCTTGGGAGAGCACTGCTCCCAACCCATATGTCGATGCATCCGCCGTTAAATCAAACCCTTTTCGAAATTTGGATATCGCAAAATTACGTCCTCTGATATTAAAATTTCCCTTAACATGCTGAAGGCATTTATTTGTTTTTCATCAAACTGGATCTGAATTTTTTTTGACTGCGATGCTTTAACTTTACCATTTTCTCCTTTGAGCAGCTCTGTTAATGGTTAGTAATTGTAGCAAAATCCCTTATAAAACACCTGTAATAGCTGGCTAGTCCAAGAAACGATCTAACCTCACAGATTGGTTGGTTGTTTGTAATTCTTAATTGCCTCCATATTTTCTGTGCACACTTTTATACTCCCTGTTGAAACCAAAAAGCCTAAATATTCAACTTTTATTTTGAAAAATTTCGATTTTTCAATCGAAACCCTCATGTTTGCATCACAAAGAGTCTTCAGCACCCACTAAATATCATGAAGGTGCTGCTCTTTCGATTTTGGAAAAATTACGTTGTCTTCGTAGACATGGCAGTTCTTGCCAATTTTTTCCCTAAGCACGTCATCAATGGCTCGCTGAAAGACGCTTGTTGCATTTTCGAGCCCGAATGGCATTCGACAAAATTCATATTTGGCATTATTTACCACGAATGCAGTTTTTTCCCTGTCACTCTCTTTTAGTTCTATCTGGTGAAACCCTGATTTAAGATCAAGGGTCGTGAAAAATTTCGATTCCCCATATTTGGTAATATTGCCCTTACATTGGGAATGGGATACTTGTCATGTATTGTTTTGGAGTTAATCTTAAGGGAATCTAAGACAAGACGTTTATTTTTATTTCCCTTATCGTCAGTGCCCTTATTGTCAACTACCCATACCGGGTTATTGCATGGAGACCTAGATGGCCAAATTAAGACATCCCTTAAAAGCGGTTTTATTTCATCATTTACAAAGTCTGCCACCCCTATTGGTTAAGTGTATAATTTCGAGTAGACCGGGTCTTGGTCTGTAGTTCGAATCGTAGCGATGATATTTGTATTATAAGGCAGTTTTTTCTTTGAGTCCGCAAATACTTCTTTTGAATTTTAATCATTTTAATAAATTTTTCGCCCACTTCTGGAATTTCTTCTATTAGAATTTTTAGCAACTTCACATCTCCACACTCCAAAATGTACCCAAATCATAATTTATTAATTTCTGACTCATGTCTATTTTTTTTTTTTTTTAAAAGGTCAAGCCCTATAATGCCGTCAAAAGTTGACAAGCTTGGCTGAATGAAAAAATCGGAATCGATACCGAAAACATTTATCTTACATTTTTATACTCAGTTGAGCAGAGCTCACAGAGTATATTAACTTTGGTTTGACAACAGTTGGTTGTACAGGTATAAAGGAATCGAGATAGATATAGACTTCCATATATCAAAATCATCAGGATCGAAAAAAAATTTGATTGAGCCATGTCCGTCCGTCCGTCTGTCCGTTAACACTTTTTCGATATCGAAAATTTCGAAAAACCGAAAAAGTGTGATAATTCATTACCAAAGACGGATAAAGCGATGAAACTTGGTAGGTGAGTTGAACTGATGACGCTGAATGGAAAATTAGTAAAATTTTGGACAATGGGCGTGGCACCGCCCACTTTTGAAAGAAGGTAATTTAAAATTTTTGCAAGCTGTAATTTGGCAGTCGTTGAAGATATCATGATGAAATTTGGCAGGAACGTTACTCCTATTACTATATGTATGCTGAATAAAAACTAGCAAAATCGGAGAACGACCACGCCCACTTTTAAAAAGAATTTTTTTTAAAGTCAAATTTTAACAAAAAATTTAATATCTTTACAGTATATAAGTAAATTATGTCAACATTCAACTCCAGTAATGATATGGTGCAACAAAATGCAAAAATAAAAGAAAATTTCAAAATGGGCGTGGCTCCGCCCTTTTTCATTAAATTTGTCTAGGATACTTTTAATGCCATAAGTCGAACAAAAATTTACCAATCCTTGTGAAATTTGGTAGGGGCTTAGATTCTGGGACAATAACTTATTTCTGTGAAAAAGGGCGAAATCGGTTGAAGCCACGCCCAGTTTTTATACACAGTCGACCGTCTGTCTTTCCGCTCGGCCGTTAACACGATAACTTGAGCAAAAATCGATATATCTTTACTAAACTCAGTTCACGTACTTATCTGAACTCACTTTGTATTGGTATAAAAAATGGCCGAAATCCGACTATCACCACGCCCACTTTTTTGATATCGAAAATTACCAAAAACGAAAAAAATGCCATAACTCTATATCAAATACGAAAAAAGGGATGCAACATGGTATTTGGATTGGTTTATTGACGCAAAATATAACTTTAGAAAAGAACTTTGTAAACTGGGTGTGACACCTACCATATTAATTAAGTAGAATGAAACGAAAAAGTTCTGCAGGGCGAAATAAAAAAACCCTTGAAATATTGGCAGGAATACTGTTCGTGGTATTATATATATAAATAAATTAGCGGTATCCAACAAATGATGTTCTGGGTCACCCTGGTCCACATTTTTGTCGATATCTTGAAAACGCCTTCACATATACAACTACCACCACTCCCTTTTAAAAGCCTCATTAATACCTTTAATTTGATACCCATATCGTACAAACACATTCTAGAGTCACCCCTGGTCCACCTTTATGGCGAAATATCGAAAAGGCGTCCACCTATAGAACTAAGCCCCACGCCCTTTTAAAATACTCATTAACACCTTTCATTTGATACCCATATCGTACAAACATATTCTAGAGTCACCCCTGGTCCACCTTTATGGCGATATCTCGAAAAGGCGACCACCTATAGAACCAAGGCCCACTCCCTTTTAAAAAGACTCATTAACACCTTTCATTTGATACCCATATCGTACAAACAAAGTCTAGTGTCACCCCTGGTCCACCTTTATGGCGATATCTCGAAAAGGCGACCACCTATACAACTACCACCACTCCCTTTTAAAACCCTCATTAATACCTTTAATTTGATACCGATATCGTACAAACACATTCTAGAGTCACCCCTGGTGCACCTTTATGGCGATATCTCGAAAAGGCGTCCACCTATAGAACTAAGCCCCACTACCTTTTAAAATGCTCATTATCCCCTTTCATTTGATACCCATATCGTACAGACATATTCTACGGTCACCCCTGGTACACCTTTATGGCGATATCTCGAAACGGCGTCCACCTATGGAACTAAGGATCACTCCCTTTTAAAATACTCATTAACACCTTTCATTTGATACCCATATCGTACAAACAAATTCTAGAGTCATCCCTGGTCCACCTTTATGCCGATATCTCGAAAAGGCGACCACCTATACAACTACTACCACTCCCTTTTAAAACCCTCATTAATAGCTTTAATTTGATACCCATATCGTAAAACACATTCTAGGGTCACCCATGGGCCACCTTTATGGCGATATCCCGAAAAGGCGTCCACCTATAGAACTAAGCCCCACGCCCTTTTAAAATACTCATTAACCATTTCGTTTGATACCCATATTGTACAAACGCATTCTAGAGTCACCCCTGGTCCACCTTTATGCCGAAATCTCGAAAAGGAGACCACCTATACAACTACCACCACCCCGTTTTAAAACCCTCATTAATACCTTTAATTTGATACCCATATCGTACAAACACATTCTAGAGTCAGCCCTGGTCCACCTTTATGGCGATATCTCGAAAAGGCGTCCACCTATAGAACTAAGCCCCACGCCCTTTTAAAATACTCATTAACACCTTTCGTTTGATAACCATATTGTACAAACGCATTCTAGAGTCACCCCTGGTCCACCTTTATGCCGATATCTCGAAAAGGCGACCACCTATACAACTACCACCACTCCCCTTTAAAACCCTCATTAATAATTTTAATTTGATACCCATATCGTAAACACACATCCTAGAGTCACCGCTGGTCCACCTTTATGGCGATATCTCGAAAAGGCGTCCACCTATAGAACTAAACCCCACGCCCTTTTAAAATACTCATTAACACCTTTCGTTTGATACCCATATTGTACAAACGCATTCTAGAGTCACCCCTGGTCCACCTTTATGGCGATATCTCGAAAAGGCGTCCACCTATAGAACTAAGGTCCACTCCCTTTTAAAATGTGCATTACCCCTTTCATTTGATACCCATATCGTACAAACAAATTCTAGAGTTAACCCTGATCCACTTTTATGGCGATATCCCTAAATGGCGTCCACCTATAGAACTAAACCCCACGCCCTTTTGAAATACTCATTAACACCTTTCGTTTGATACCCATATTGTACAAACGCATTCTAGGGTCACCCCTGGTCCACCTTTATGGCGATATCTCGAAACGGCATCCATCTATGGAACTAAGGATCACTCCCTTTTAAAATACTCATTAACACCTTTCATTTGATACCCATACCGTACAAACAAATTCTATAGTCAACCCTGATCCACCTTTATGGCGATATCCCTAAATGGCGTCCACCTATAGAACTATGGCCCACTCCCTCATAAAATACTCTTTAATACCTTTCATTTGATACACATGTCATACAAACACATTCCAGGATTACGCCCGGTTCATTTTCCTGCATGGTTATTTTCCCTTATGTTGTCACCATAGCTCTCAACTGAGTATGTAATGTTCGGTTACACCCGAACTTAACCTTCCTTACTTCTTCATTTATTTTATTAAATCCGTGGATTGATTTTACCAAAAACGGAGAAGACACCGGTCTGATGCCTTGCAGTTCTTCAAATTTTTTTTTACATATTTCTGATCCACCTATGGTCCTACTGATCCATGGGAGAGATGATCTTTCCCTAAAAAAATCACTTGTTCCCCTTCTTCAATTTCCGAGATTTTACCCTGCGCTGTTATTATAATTATCTTCCTTGTATTTGTCGTCGACTATGTTTAGGTTAGGTTAGAGTGGCCACCGGTGCGAGCACCAGTGCGCTTAGACCCAAAAGGTCCCATTGTGATACCACGTGGATCTATCCCGTACTCAAACCAACAGGTCGATTCAGCAAATGTCAGGAATATCTTAGGTTCCAACTTAGCCAGATCACAAAGATCGTCAAAGAAGGGAGATCCCAGAGATTTCTTCCTCTTGCGCCAAAGCGCAGGACAATCGCACAGAAAATGCTTGACTGTTTCTATCTCCTCTTCGTCTTTACAGCTCCTGCAGTAATAATTATTAGGAGCACGTAGTCGTAGTGCATGCTTCCCGATTGCTATGTGGCGGGTTATAAGTCCAACCACCAGAGATATGTCCCCTCCTTCCAAGAAGAAGACTTCTTGTACGTCTCGCGTCCCATTCAGGCCATACAAGCTTAGTGTGGTAGCAGGATTCGAGATTGCTTCATCTCACACCCGCTTCCCTAAGAAAAATCCCTTTCAAAGTGAGCTTACAAGTAACGAGCGGCATGCTCAATCACTTCCAGGACGACGAAAGCGGAACGAATGTGCCCCCTCTTGCAAGTTCGTCAGCCATCTCATTGCCCGGTATATCCGAGTGTCCAGGCACCCATACCAGACCGAGGGAAGTTTGCTCAGCGATCTCTTAAGAGATTTGCGGAACTTCTCTAATGTCCTGGACTTACATGTGACCGATCCAAACGCTTTTAGTGCAGCCTGGCTGTCAGAGTAAATACAAATTTTATTATAGCCGTGAACAGCATTTCTAAGGTGATCAACGGCTTAATTTTGGCAGCCACCTCCGCCTGAAAGACGCTGCAGTGATCGGGTAGGCTAAAGGATAGATTCCACCCTAGTTTAGGTGTAAAGACCCCGCTGCCCACCTTTTTATCCAGTTTGGAGCCGTCAGTCTATATCTGCAGCCTATCGCTCAGGTCCGGCGGCTCCTTCGACCAGTTATCCCTATCTGGGATAATAACCTCGTACTTCATATCGAATAAAATAATTTTAAAAAAAATTTTAAGTAAAACGGTACGAAGAAGTAATAATACTAAAAGCCACAAAATAATTAGGTAGGTCCTAGGTACTAGTCATCACACTCCTGGTGTTGATCGGACAAATAAATAAAAGCGTTGGGCGAGTGAAATTTCTAAAAATGTGAGACGTAGGAAAACCTGATTAAGGTTCAGTTGGTTTGCTCAGCGATCTCTTAAGAGATTTGCTCACTTCTCTAATGTCCTGGACTTACATGTGACCGATCCAAACGCTTTTAGTGCAGCCTGGCTGTCAGAGTAAATACAAATTTTATTATAGCCGTGAACAGCATTTCTCAGGTGATCAACGGCTTAATTTTGGCAGCCACCTCCGCCTGAAAGACGCTGCAGTGATCGGGTAGGCTAAAGGATAGATTCCACCCTAGTTTAGGTGTAAAGACCCCGCTGCCCACCTTTTTATCCAGTTTGGAGCCGTCAGTCTATATCTGCAGCCTATCGCTCAGGTCCGGCGGCTCCTTCGACCAGTAATCCCTATCTCGGATAATAACCTCGTACTTCATATCGAATAAAATAATTTAAAAAAAAATTTTTAAGTAAAACGGTACGAGGAAGTAATAATACTAAAAGCTACAAAATAATTAGGTAGGTCCTAGGTACTAGTCATCACACTCCTGGTGTTGATCAGACAAATAAATAAAAGCGTTGGGCGCGTGAAATTTCTAAAAATGTGAGACGTAGCAAAACCTGATTAAGGTTCAGTTGGTCTCATATATGACTATCAATATAATTATTTTGTAGCTTTTATTATTATTATTAATTCGTGTAAGTATTGTTTTCAATAAAACCGTTTAACTTAAAAATATTTTTAAATTATTTTTAGTCTTTATTTAATTGCCTATTATTTCTCATTCTATTTAGTTCATTTAGTGATTCATTATTACAAGGACTCTTTTCTGACAATTTGTTACAATCTAAGTCCTCAATACATAATCCTTCCAAAGACTTTACTCGACTCTGCGCCACGTATGCTTGTCCCTCCTCCAACTCCCAAATATTTTGATTCCACTTCTACCGGACTGTATGTATTATGTGTTCCAAATATGAGCAAATCGGACATCATAGGTCGCTTTCTATTTTCAAATCGGACCACATGTACGATTTTTGTGAATATCTCGATCCTTGCGCCACCTAGCGGCGATTTTTTTCATAGGTCGCTTTCTATTCTTGTATGTATTATGTGTTCCAAATATGACCCAAATCGGACCACAAATACGATTTTTGTGAATATATCGATCCTTGCGCCACCTAGCGGCGAATTTTTCTTATTATTGTCATCGGGTTCTGAACTATATTCCAAGTTTCAAGCTTGTATCTTATAGGGAAGTTACTTAAGTTTCAATTACAAAATTCGTTCATAACGACCGTGCATGCGGCCGTGCGGCCTGCATGTCAAGTCAAGCTAAATAAAACCATTTAAAAATATAGCCGGAGTGCAATAGTCCGACGAAGGCGAATCCAGATTCTTAAGGATGGCTGCATGGGAAATCGCATTGTCTCTCCAGCCGGATAACTCTCGCAGCCGTAGAGCATAATAGGCCGCACATTGCTTGGCCATTAAATCCATTGGCAACACGTTAAAAAGAGTATCCAGCGCCTCTGCAGGGGTGGAGCGCAGAGCACCCCCTGCGCAGAGAACCCCCGCGCAGACTAGAGCACTTCTTTTTATCTTCTGGAATACTCGTAGGTCCGATTTAGTATCTAAGCTCGTCCACCAGACCAATGCCCCATATAGAAGGATTGCTCTAACCACAGCAGTGTAGAGCCACAGGGTAATATCCGGCGATAGTCCCCATCTTCGCGCAACAGCTCCCCTACAGCTGTAGAGTGCCACCGTTGCTTTTGTTGCTTTTCTCACACGCTCCTGAGCGTTTTCCCTCCAGAATAGTTTCCTATCCAAAATTACTCCTAGGTATTTGGCAGAGTCCCTCAGCGTAATGGTCATACCCACTAGCACCGGCAGCTGCAACGCAGGTATCTTATATTTCCTAGTGAACAGAACCAGTTCAGTTTTGGCTGAATTGACCGATAGACCTTTACTCCTGCTGCAGTTCTCCACCAGTCTCAGCTTAGTTTCCCTCTAACTAAGAGCGCGAGGTCATATTCATATGCGATTACCTTGCTGCATCCGTCTTTCTCAAGAACCAAGAGCTCATTGAGCGTGGCAACCCATAGAAGTGGAGAAAGTACCCCACCCTGCGGGTGCCTCTCCGTATGTGTTTGACCACCGTTGAACCTGCCAGGTCGGCATGAACCTTTCTTCGCAACAGTAACCGCTGGACAGGTTTCACTAGCCCCGAATCGGCCCCCGAATCCGATTAGAGCATCTGTTATCGCAGAGGGCGTAACGTTGTTGAAAGCTCCCTCAATGTCGAGAAAAGCTATGAGTGTGAAGTCCTTGTACGCCAAGGATTTCTCGATCTGGAAGGCAACTGCATGCAAGGCTGTCTCCGTGGACTTCCCTTTCATATACGCATGCTGGGATGTCGATAACTTTCCCTCCAAGGACTCCTTTAATGTAGAGTCCATTAACCTCTCGAGTGTCTTCAGCTGGAAGGATGTCAGACAAATCGGTCTGAAGTCTTTAGGGGTTACGTGACAACTCCTTCCTGCTTTTGGTATAATGGTGAGCCTTGAATCGTTCCAACCCCGTGGAATATGGTTAAGAGCACAAACTCCTTTGAAGATGTTTTACAACCTTAAAGAACTCAGCTCGATTGTTTGCTGGAGTTGTACCGGAGCCAATCCAACCGGCCTGGTGCTTTCAAGGGCTTGAACGATATAATAGTCAATTTAACTTTACCCATAGTAATGAACTTCACCTCAAACGGTTTGCCTCCAGTTCATTACTTCATCTCCAGCGCCCGGACAGTGCGTACTCAGGAGCAGGCAAAGGGTGCTCTCTGCCGAATCCGTCGTATGTCCCATCAGATCCTTGCAGGCATCTCGGGACACTCTGGAGCACCAGACACCACCATTCTGAGCCTAGATCCCTTAGACATCGTCTCCATTTCGCTACAAAACTTCCGCCAGGGAGTCCTCTTCGACGACCTTAGCAATTTCTTATAATCCCCGAGCATCATTTTGTATGCATCCCATTTTTCAGCCTCCCTGGAGGCTTTAGCATGATTGAATGGCTTCCGACAAGCCTTGAGTAGATTGTCTAGGTGCGCGTTGTGTGCGTTCCACCATGGTGGTTTGGTCTTACCCCTCTGGATTCCTTCCTACGGCATTCCTTATCAAGAGCCTCCCCGCATGCCTTCGTATACAAGTGAACCATATTATCCAGCTCTGCAGAGTTCTGGGGAATTTGAACACTAGATCCTGAGAACATCTTTTGAAGCTCCTCACTATATATACGCCAAGTGGCGTTTTTAAGGTTCCTATGCCA
Organism: Eurosta solidaginis; assembly: GCF_040869045.1. Classification (NCBI taxonomy): domain Eukaryota; kingdom Metazoa; phylum Arthropoda; class Insecta; order Diptera; family Tephritidae; genus Eurosta; species Eurosta solidaginis. Next base: position 131,522,193 of record NC_090319.1, read on the forward strand.
GATAGTTTTGAGCGCCACCCCACCAAGGTCGAAGCGGACAAATCTATGATCCGAAAAAGAGTGGTCTTCAAGCACCATCAAATTTTTTATCATGGACTCCCAGCTGCCCGAGATCAGGGTGACGTTCAGAACCTCCTGTCTGCTCCTAGTAACAAACGTGGGTACCGAACCCCTATTGCGAATCTTAAAGTTATGATAAATAACAAAATCAAAGAGTAACTATCACTCTCGTTCGTGTCTCCGCTGCCCCACGCTTCGTGGTGCGCATTGGCATCTCCGCTAATAGTAGTGGCTCCTTCGCCTCTCGAGCTATCCTGCAGAATTGCTCCGTCGAAGCAGACACCTCATGAGGGAAGTAAAAGGACGTCAGTGTAACATCCATCCACCTGTATGGTAGGAAGCTGTCACAGTTCGCCATATATATCAATCGTGAGCGCAGGACTCGTAAACTGCGTCAACTGGCAGCCGATGGTAACATTGGCATCTGACCACCTGCCTATACTTATTTCGCTTGAGTGAACCGCCGACTTCATCGTCACGAAAAAGGCACTTTCATAAATTTTAAAAAAGGAAAGTGGGATGAGTCCAAATCCTTCACAGACAGCCGCTTTGCTGCCCTCCCTATCCCGACTGATGTTCGCCAAGGGGAACGTGCTTTCCGCAAGGTCATTGAATCCGCCTCGGCTCGTTTTATTCCTGCCGGAAGAATTCCCGAAATTCGGCCCCATTTTCGGGCGGAGGCCGCAAATTTAGCGAGAGAACGTGACCTTATAAGACAGCTCGATCCCGGCGACCCCCAAATAAGGGATTTAAATCAACGCATCAGATTGCTTGTGGATGAGCACAAGCGGGCGAAATGGGAGGAGCATTTAAGTAGCTGTAACCTCTCTGCCGGTGTGGGTAAGCGAGAGAACGTGACCTTATAAGACAGCTCGATCCCGGCGACCCCCAAATAAGGGATTTAAATCAACGCATCAGATTGCTTATGGATGAGCACAAGCGGGCGAAATTGGAGGAGCATTTAAGTGGTGTAACCTCTCTGCCGGTGCGGGTAAGCTTTGGTCCACCGTAAAGTCGTTATCGAATCAGTCTAAGCACAATGACAAAATTTCCATCGCCTTTGGCGATAAAGTGCTGTCGGATGCGAAAAAATGCGCGAGGGTTTTTTTCCGGCAATATATAATGCATTCTACGGTTGATAAAGTTTGAAGGCGGGCTAACAGGTGTGCACATAAACATAAATTCAGGGCGTCCCTAATTACCATCACCGTCAAAGAGGTTGAGGATGCCATCGGTCATGCTAAACCATCTAAAGCAGTGGGCCCAGACGGCATAGCCATTCCGATGCTTAAATGCCTAGGTAAAGAGGGTTTCAAATATTTAGCACATGTCTTCAACCTGTTCGTTTCCACCTTTGTCATCCGCGAAAAATGGAAAATGGCCAAGGTACCCTCTCAAGGAAACCAGCTAACATAGGAGATTCATATCGTCCGATATCTCTTCTATCGCCAGTAGCCAAGACACTTGAAGCCATTCTGCTTCCCCACTTTAAAGCAAATTTGCAACTAGCCTATCTTCAGCAGGGCTTTAGAAAACTACATAGGACAACCACCGCCCTAAATTAGCACCCAGACAAATTGCGGTTTAAATCAAAACCCCCACAATAGAACAGTACTCGTTGCGCTAGACCTGTCGAAAACTTTTGACACGGTCAACCATGGTACGTTACTGCAAGACCTCGAAGGGTCTATCCTTCCCCCAAGTCTTAAAAGGTGAACCGCAAATTATCTGGGTGGCCGACAGGCATCGGTGCAATTTAGGAACGCAACATCAAAACCAAGAAGAATTAAACAAGGGGTGCCACAGGGTGGTGTCCTATCCCCACTTTTGTTTAACTTCTACATATCAAAGCTACCTTCGCCACCAGAAGGGGTTACTATCGTTTCCTACGCCGATGACTGCACAATAGTGGCCGATATGACTTAATGAATTTTTTTTTCACCATAATCATTTTGATACATGCATTGTGAATTCATACAAGTGAAAAATCTTTCTATTCCTCCAATGCCATACCTACCTGTCAAATAATTACTGGCAAGGAGAAAGGCTGTCGCGAATGGAAGATATGTTTTGTTTTTTGCCCGCGGTTAATAAATTGAAGTGCCGTGGACTGCCCATTCCTGTTTCAAACCAACTTTTCTTTTAGATATGTCTACTGAAAATGAGACTACAAATTAATATTGTTTTTTAAAATCTAGTTAATAGAGAAAATATGAGCATTCAGTTTAGCAATCATTTTAAAATATTTCATATAGCTATATTAAGTCAAATGGTAACAACCGCACTGACTAGATTACAGGTTAACTTAGTACTAGTTTAACAATTTTAAAATGAGGTTGACTGAGAAAAGTAATAAAACTCAATGCGTGCCTTAAACGAGACCTTGGCATGACAAAGTCCAGATCAAGGATTCTGGATAGGCGATTAAATTCTACAATACCTCTTAGAAGAGGTGCAAAACTGAAGTAATTCGAACGCAGCACTTCAACGCGGAATGTACTGTGGAACCGAAGAGCTCTTTTAGGGGCATTGTAAGTCAACTGCCCAAGTAGTTCTGAGCAGTCAATGACAACGCATATTATGTTTTGAACAAAACGCCTAACTTCAAGTGGCAAGACATTGATAAGTATGCATCTAGCGTTGTAGGATGGCAGGGGATTATCAAAGTGTAGAGGTTGAAGAGCAAATCGTATGAACTTGCGCTGAATCCTTTCAATTCTTAAAGAGTGTGAAGAGTATATCGGATTCCAGATGACTGAAGCATACTCTAGCTTTGAACGCACTAAAGTATTGTATAGGATTTTCCTCGTATATGGGTCCTTGAAATCTTTAGCATATCGTCGAAAGAAAGCCAAGTTGGTAAAGCTTTTAGTATGAGACAGTTTACATGATTACCAAAGGTAAAAGCTGAGTCAAAAATTACACTAAGATCGCGAAACTCATTAATTAGCATTTGAAATCGAATACACGAAAGAAACCACATTCATAGACTTTGTATACGTTATGTGACAGCATTTACTAAGTTGAGTCATACATTATTTTGAATGACCCAATTGTTAATAGCATTTAGAACTTCTTGCAGACGCAATGCATCAGAGGTACAATAGATCCTCCGAAAGAGTTTTAAGTTGTCGGCATAAAGCAAATAATTCGAATTGTTTATGCATGAGCCAACATCATTAATAAACGTTAAGAACAAAATGGGACCAAGGAAGCATCCTTGTGGTAAACCCGAGGTTGCTAAGAATTCATTAGAGTTAGTTTTCTCCATTTCAACAAAAGAAATTCTATTTTCCAAATAGGACTTCAGCCACGACAGAAAGCTTGAGTGAAAGCCCATGTTTTCAAGTTTCCATAGAAGTAGTTTGTGATAAATTTTGTCAAAAGCCTTAGAAAGATCCGTATATATGGTATCAACTTGACATCCATCCTTAAATGCAGAGACAAAAACTGAGCGAAAATTGCCAGATTTGTGACAGTCAAACGTCCCGCAATAAAGCCATGCTGATATGGATCGACTATTCTGTTGATAGCGAATGATAAATTGTTTTTAACAACCTTTTAAAAAAGTTTTGAACATGTTGACAGTTTGGATATTGGCCTGTAATTCTTTACTTCATTTTTATTGCCAGACTTGAAGATAGGGGTGATAGACGCCAGATTCCAGCGATCAACTAAAACTCCAGACGATAGCGAAATATTGAAAATGTGGCACAATGGCAGCACACAAAGAGAAATACTACACTCCTTAAATAAAAAAGAGGATAATCCATCTATATCATTTTTAATTGAAGACTTTAAGGAGGATATACCCAAGATAATATCGGTTTCAGATACAGACAAAGACCCAAAATCTAAAGGTTTAGGGCTATCAGTACGATACCTGTTATCAAAGTTATCCACCTCAACAACAAAAGTAGATTTAAAAAAGTCAGCAAAAAGATTTGGCGAATCAACCAAGCTATTAGAGCAAGTGTCATTAAATTTAACACAGGTTGGTATATTAGAACAACCTTTCTTTGAACGCACATAGTTCCAAAAATATTTAGGATTAACTTTCAACTCATCTTCAACTCGAGAAACGTATTTATTGTACAAAAACTTATCAAGAACATTGAACTGCGTCATATAAGAAGTATACTGATCTTTAAAAACAGTATCGCTGATTGCCTTGTATAATTTAAAGTACTTATTTCTTTGATTTTTCAACTTTTTCAACCTAGTATTGTACCAGGGCAGTTTGTGAACCTTAACCGGAAGGAGAGAGAGATTCCTACTGAATAGGTCAGCCATCTTTAGCAGAAAAGCATCGAAACATTCAGTTGCATTTTTAGCAAAGAAAATAGATGTCCAGTCAATTTCATATATGAGAGAGTTTAGAGATTCATAATTTGCATCCTTAAAGTTATAGGAGCGCCCATTATTATTTATATTGTTTTTAAACGGTTTTATTTAGATTGAGTTGACAGGCAGGCCGCATGCATGGCCACACGGCCGTTGTGAACGAATCTTGTAATTGAAATTTAAGTAACTTCCCGATAAGCTACAAGCTTGAAACTTGGAATATAGTTCAGAACCCGATGACAATGCAATAATAAGAAAAAAATCGCCGCTAGGTGGCGCAAGGATCGAGATATTCGCAAAATTCGCATTTGTGGTCCGATTTGGCTCATATCTGGAACACATAATACATGCAAGAATAGAAATCGACCTGTGAAAAAAATCGCCGCTAGGTGGCGCATGGATCGAGATATTCGCAAAATTCGCATTTGTGGTCCGATTTGGCTCATATTTGGAACACATAATACACGCAAGAATAGAAATCGACCTGTGAAAAAAGTCGCCGCTAGGTGGCGCATGGATCGAGATATTCGCAAAATTCGCATTTGTGGTCCGATTTGGCTCATATTTGGAACACATAATACATGCAAGGATAGAAATCGACCTGTGAAAAAAAAATCGCCGCTAGGTGGCACAAGGATCGAGATATTCACAAAAATCGTATTTGTGGTCCGACTTGGCTCATGCTTGGACACATAATACATACAAGAATAGAAAGCGACCTATCAAAAAAATCGCCGCTAGGTGGCGCAAGGATCGGATATTCACAAAAATCGTATTTGTGGTCCGATTTGATTTGGTCCATATTTGGAACACATAATACATACATGAATAGAAAGCGACCTATGATGCCCGATTTGGCTCATATTTGGAAAAAATATTGCATACAGTCCAGTAGAAGTGACATCAAAATATTTTGGAGTTGGAGGAGGAACAAGCATACGTGGCGCAGATTCGAGTAAAGTCTTTGGAAGGATTATGTATTGAGGACTTAGGTTGTAACAAATTGTCAGGAAAGAGTCCTTGTAATAATTAGTCACTAAATGAACTAAATAGAATGAGGAACAATAGGCAATTAAATAAAGACCAAAAACTTGAAAATAAAATAATTAAAAAAAAATTTTAAGTTAAACGATTTTATTGAAAACAATACTTACATGAAATAATAATAATACGAAAAGCTAGAAAATAATTAGGTAGGTCCTAGGTACTAGTCATCACACTCCTTATCAATCTAGGGCGTTGATCAGACAATTAAATAAAAGCGTTGGACGCGTCATATTTCTATTGATAATCATAAGTAACCCCAACTGAACCTTAACCAGGTTATGCTACGCCTCACATTTTTAGAAATTGCACGCGCCCAACGCTTTTATTTAATTGTCTGATCAACGCCCTAGATTGATAAGGAGTGTGATGACTAGTACCTAGGACCTACCTAATTATTTTCTAGCTTTTCGTATTATTATTATTTCATGTAAGTATTGTTTTCAATAAAACCGTTTAATTAAAAAATTTTTTTTAAATTATTTTATTTGGTACTAAGTCGAAAAAGTCTACGGATAAAGATAATGCTACGTGATGCATATCTGATTTATATATAGGAAACACACATTCAGTCAAGTAAGTTATTAGATTCTCATCGACAAAAATTAGGTTCAAAATATTGTTTAACTGGTTCACGAAATTATTAATCTGAAATAGATTGGCACTAAAAAGGGTGTCTTAAGAAATTAATCTCGTGGGGATGATGAACATTAGTAGGTGTTTAGATATCATCATCTAGTATTTTTGGCCAAAGAACCTTACTAACATTAAAATCCCCCAGACGCAAAAATTACTGTTACGAATATTAGCAAAACTAAGAGGTGCGCTATCTCTAAGCCGATGCTAAGCAGTGACGTGAATTCACATCAATAATTCAATCATTATGTATCTACATAAACGAAACAATAATTGCGTCTACACATATATACAGAGCAGCGGAGAATCAATGCACAAACACATGCATATATCTGAGATACTCCTGAAATTGTGCAATGAGAGAAGCTATAAAATCGTACAATTGTAGTTACAGCTGAGAAGTTTGAGAGCTGATAGCAACTAGTAGATTCTGGAAGCGCGTAGAAGATGCGAACGTTGAAATCAGAGAGTATAAAAGGCAGCAAATGTAGAGGCGCTGGAATTCAGTTTGAGTTGAGCTATCAAGCAGTTTCGATTAACACGCTATCTAGCGAGCCATAGCAGTATTATTTTGAAAGTAGAGTTTCATTTGAGCTATCAATCAGTTTGGTTATTTAGCCAGCTAGTTGCAAAGTATAAGTGTTATTGTGAAGTACTTTAATAAAGGCCATTTTTCCATTATTCAATATTGCAGTTATTTATTCAACAGTTTAGTGATTCGAACTTAGGAAAAGGGCAAATAAGAGGATTTGCAGTAAATTCGTTATATTACTATCACCATTATTTTCATATAGGTCAAATATATTATTGACATGAGCACAGTACAGCGAATCTGTGCTGCAATGCGGATGACGACTCATTATCTAATTGAAATAAGGACGACGATAATGGGAGGGCTGAGTCACAAGCCAAAGACGACAAAAACGCATTAAGCGATGCGTTGGACTCGGGGAGCGAGAGTAGGGCTGATTCAATGAACTTCGTGTTGGAAAAGCATACAAATGAAAACGGAGTAGAAGAGTAGAGGAGGGTACTGGGCAGAGGAAGTAAGAGAGCCCTGTCGCAGTACCGAGCAGTGGTCGACCCAACAGAAACGGATATCGATGAATGGGCTCATGAGGCGGTATAAGTAGGTCCAAGGCAGTTAAAAAGGTTTGCTACGAGAAACTCTCGGCACTGCAACCGGTACGAGGTGGAAGAAGCGTCGAATGGCAGAATGAAGAGGCAACGTTCGGCGGAAGGCGAAAAATTTGCTTTCAAGAGTCTGAGCGGACTCAGTCCCAGAGCCGCGAGGCAGGGCAGCCGCATAGACAAGATAAGTAGGCCTAAAGCTGTAAGACAGATGGCCCCAATAGCGAGATAGCAACTACCTCGAAAGCTACAAGTCATAGGAAGGACATCACCTGAAAGGTGGAGATCTGTAGAAAGGGAGCTTATTTGCTTAATGCTTAAGATGATAACGGAATAACCACGTAAGCCCCTGGTGTGAAGATGATAGTATCCGCATCACGAACATGATGTGGCTGGAGGAAGTGGTTCCAAACCTCCAAAGCCAAGGCGCGAACGCGAAGTTCGAGGTGGTGGATAAAGCGCAAATCTCCACGGTAACAAATCTCCACGGTAATATACCGGCACAGGATTGGACATTGGGATCTATACATTGATTTCCATTGTGCTGCAATATCACCAGGCTCAGCGCTATGATTCGAGCTCACCTGATATATGTTTAAAAATTAATTAAAAGATTCTGTAAAGTCCTTATCTAACCCAAAAAAACACAATGATAACACAGGCCGACTGCATCTTTGACCCAGAAACCAGACTATATATTTTCGAAGGATTTTCATGCTATGAGTCGAAATCTGGTCTCAAAATTTCTCTATCAGCTCTGGTTTTCGAGATATCCTAACCTAAAAGTGCCTAACCCCTAGAAACCACCCCTACCACACCACAAAATTTCAAAATGCGATATCTCAGGGAAAAAATATTTAAGCAAACTCAACGCCATTTGAAAGAAGAAGATTTGTATTTAAAGATGGCATCCTTTAATATTGGTGAAAGAAAACATCTGCAAGACTACATAACCTCAAAACGGTGTTTTTTGCACTTTTAGGTTAGGATATCTCGAAAACCAGAGCTGATATAGCAATTCTAAACCTTCAGAGCATCATAAACCTTCGAAAATATACAGTCCGGTATCTGGGTCTGAATGTTGGTTAAATTTTGTCGGCCTGTGTAATTTATCCATCGCCTTTGGCGATACAACTCTTGTGACTCGAAGAGATGCGTGAGCGGTTTGTGCCGGTATTTTTTAATGCCCGGAATTTTTAATTCCCCGGATGAGGTGAACATAGACACAAACACGATGTGTGACCCGTTACCATCACCGCACAGAGGTTGAAGAAGCCATGAAAAGAGCCAAACCTTCTAATTAAATAGGTCCAAATGGAGTAGTCATGCCAATGCTAAAACATCTTGGCACTGAGGAAAAAAGCTATCTGACGCACGTTTTCGAGCCTGGGAAACCGGCTAACGAAGGTGAGTTATAACGACCGGTATTACTCTGTTCGCCAGTAGTGAAGACATTAGAAACCTTCCTGCTCCGTTTAGTGCGAATCTTCGCCTAGCCACTCATCAGCATGGCTTCCGCAAAATATATAGCACTACCAGAACTGTCAAAAGCTTTTGACACAGTCAACCACGGTACTATACTCCAAGATATAGAAGATTCACCTTTTCCCCTTTGTATAAAAACATAAACTGCAAATTATCCGAACCTAGCCGGCCAAATCCACGGTCACTGTTTTGCGACGTGTAAAATTGGACGTTGACGTCGATGGTGTTACGTTACCGATTGTCAGCCATTAAAATGTCTTAGGAGCAACATTTGGTCACACTCTCACCTTCAAGAAGTATGCCATCGAAGTTGTATCTAAAGTACAAATCCGCAACAAAATCCTCAAGTCGCTTGCCAGTAGCACTTGGGGAAAAGATGAAGAAGCATTGCTAGCCACGTACAAAGCAATTGGCCGGCCATTCAACAGAAAATCTAAACTACGATGATACAATCTTACCATAACCCTCCTCATATATGGCGAGAAGAAATGAATTGCAAGTCACTGAAGGCAGTGCTTGTGTTTTAAAAACATTTTCTTATGGTCCAACAAGTTACAATGGCCTCATAAGATCACCACTTGAATCGCAAAAATATTTTTTACACTAAGAATTCTTCAATTACTTTTGCAATTCCTTTGAGGAATGGGAAATTCGAAAGTACTTTTTCCATTCCTTGTAATGTAATTGGAAAATTTTCAATTACATTTCCAATTCCTTTCCAAAGTACTTGGGCAGAAATTACATTTGAACAAAGTATTTTTTTTTTCAATTACAAACAAAAATTTTTTTGTACTTGAGCCTCAAAAAACGAAATTACTTTTGGTATTTTTTTTTTGAGGAAGAAATGTAATCAATTCCTTTGTTGTGGAGGAAAGGAATTGATTACTTTCCTCAAGTACATGTAATGGGGAATCGACGGGTACTGATTACCTAAAGTAATCATTACTACCCAGCTCTGACAGGCACAAAACTGATGCAATAGAGAGTCACCATTAGAGAGCGGAACAGAAGAAGAGAGAAGAGAACGCCTTACAGTAATTAACACCTCTGAAACGTCCTGTTTTGATAGGGTCTCGATCTTTACGAAAAGCATGAAACAGACTTTGATCAAAAAATTCAGAGAATTCATCATTAAGCTGGCGTCTATCACCCCTATCTTCAAGTCTGGCAATAAAAATGAGGTAAAGAATTGCAGGCCAATATCCAAACTGTCAACACGTTCAAAACTTTTTGAAAAGGTTGTTAAAAACAATTTATCATTCGCTATCAACAGAATAGTCGATCCATATCAGCATGGCTTTATTGCGGGACGTTTGACTGTCACAAATCTGGCCATTTTCTCTCAGTTTTGTGTCTCTGCATTTAAGGATGGATTATATACGGATTTTTCTAAGGCTTTTGACACAGTTTCTCAGAAACTACTTCTGTGGAAACTTGAAAACATGGGCTTTCACTCAAGCTTTCTGTCGTGGCTGAAGTCCTATTTGCAAAATAGTATTTCTTTTGTTGAAATGGAGAAAACTTAGTCTTATGAATTCTTAGCAACCTCGGGTGTACCACAAGGTAGCATCCTAGGTCCTATTTTGTTTTTAATGTTTATTAATGATGTTGGCTCATGCATGAAAAATTCGAATTATTTGCTTTATGCCGACAACTTAAAACTCTTTCGGAGGATCTCTTGTACCTCTGATGCATTGCGTCTGTAAGAAGATCTAAATGCTATTAACAATTGGGCCATTCAAAATAATCAATTACTCAATATTAGTAAATGCTATCTCGCGAATCGGACTCAACAAGTTTTGTTTAAAAACAGTCTTTCTAGGTTGTTTGATGTAACGTCTGGTGTGCCTCAGGGTAGTCATTTGGGCCCGTTACTTTTTACCTTGTTTATAAATGACTTACCACAAACTCTCATACATTCCCGAACTCTTATGTATGCGGATGATGTTAAACTTTATTGCTCATACTTGCCTTCGGAGTCTTCCCGTGAGGAGTTTCTTCAGGCAGACTTCGACTCATTTCATTGCTGGTGTACGGCAAATTTACTAGTTTTGAATTGCTCGAAGTGCAAACTAATAACATTTCAACGAGTGTAGCCAAGTTTGACATCGTATACGTTAAACAGCACGTCTTTGGAGCGTATATCTGTCGTCAGTGATCTAGGCGTTCTTTTTGATCCTAAACTGACTTAATACGCATATTTCATCAATGGTAAGCAAAGCAGCGGGTATATTCGGTTTTGTGAAGCAATGGGCTAAGGAGTTTAATGATCCGTATCAGACTAAGACCCTCTACACATCGTTGGTACGACCAATCTTAGAGTATTGTTCGTGTGTCTGGTGCCTAGGGTATCAAAACTTTATAAAGCGTATTGAGTCAGTACAGAAGCAATTCATTATATTTGCACTACGTGGTCTTAACTGGGATTCTAGTGTGCATTTGCCACCATATAGAAATAGGCTTCTCCTTATAAATATGCCAACCTTAGAAAATCGAAGAACTTTACTCGGGGTAATGTTCATTCACAAGCTCATTATGGGCGAGATCGACTAATCTGATCTTGTTAGTCGACTAAATTTTGCTGTTCCTGGTAGAACGTCTAGGCGCTTTGTGCCTTTTTATTTACCACTTTGCCGGCAAAATTTTGCCAAAAATAATCCACTGCGAAGCTGGTGTTCGCACTACAACAACTTGTATAACTGCATCAGTTTTGAATGTTCGTTTTCCGAGTTGCATAATTCAATACTCTCACGTCTGGCCTGATATTTTGTACTTTTTTTCATATGTATGGTTGAATTTAATTATTTTTAATTGTAACATTAATTTTATGTTTTATATATCTTAGTAGTCGACCGCATTGTGCCTGTGTCGACTTTAATCCAAATAAATTAAATTAAAATTAAATTAAATTAAATTAAATAACGTATACAAAGTCTATGAATGTGGTTTCTTTCGTGTATTCGATTTCAAATGTAACTCTTGCTTCAGTTAATGAGTTTCGCGATCTTGGTGTAAAATTTGACTCAGCTTTTACCTTTGGTAATCATGTAAACTTTCTCACACTAAAAGCTTTAACCAACTTGGCTTTCTTGCGACGGTATGCTAAAGATTTCATGGACCCATATACCAAGAAAATCCTATACAATACTTCAGTGCGTTCAAAGCTAGAGTATGCTTCAGTCATCTGGAATCCGATATACTCTTCACACTCTTTAAGAATTGAAAGGATTCAGCGCAAGTTCATACGATTTGCTCTTCAACCTCTACACTTTGATAATCCCCTGCCATCCTACAATGCTAGATGCATACTTATCAATGTCTTGCCACTTGAAGTTAGGCGTTTTGTTCAAAACATAATATGCGTTTACACTGACTGCTCAGAACTACTTGGGCAGTTGACTTACAATGCCCCTAACAGAGCTCTTCGGTTCCACAGTACATTCCGCGTTAAAGTGCTGCGTTCGAATTACTTCAGTTTTGCACCTCTTCTAAGAGGTATTGTAGAATTTAATCGCCTATCCAGAATCCTTGATCTGGACTTTGTCATGCCAAGGTCTCTGTTTAAGGCACGCATTGAGTCTTATTACTTTTCTCTGTAAACATCTTTTTAAAATTGTTAAACTAGTACTAAGTTAACCTGTAATCTAGTCAATGCGGTTGTTAACATTTGACTTAATATAGCTATATGAACTATTTTAAAATGATTGCTAAACTGGATGCTCATATTTTCTCAATTAACTAGATTTTAAAAAACAATATTAATTTGTAGTCTCATTTTCCGTAGACATATCTAAAAGAAAAGTTGGTTTGAAACAGGAATGGGCAGCCCACGGCACTTCAATTTTTTTGTGTCTCTGCATTTAAGGATGGATGTCAAGTTGACACCATATATACGCATTTTTCTAAGGCTTTTGACACAGTTTCTCAGAAACTACTTCTGTGGAAACTTGAAAACATGGGCTTTCGCTCAAGCTTTCTGCCGTGGCTGAAGTCCTATTTGGAAAATATAATTTCTTTTGTTGAAATGGAGAAAACTTAGTCTTAATAATAATAATAATAATAATAAACCCAACGGATTAATACCCTCCAAAGCCCGCCCAACCGACACGAGGGGCGCATCCGCATGACGCACGGATTTGTTTTTGTTTTTGCCGAGTTGTTGATAGGCGGAGGTTTGTTAAGCGTCGAGATCTAAAACTGCTCAGCTACAGAATAAAAATCATCAGCTGAGTATTATATACATAACAGTAGAAAATTATACATATAGTAAATTGTTAAATAAGTTAAGGATTTAGCATATAAAGATTTTTATTTTTTATTTTTATTTTTATTTTGTTACGAGTTAAGATAGGATAGGACAGTTTTCCTTATAGTAAAAAGTGAATCCGTTATATCAAATGAATTCGAGTGAGAGTTAAAATCATAACACAAACACCGGAAAGGTTCATTTAATTCGAAGTTAGTTCTACACTGCCTCAAAAGAAGAGGTTTGTAATGTCTTGACGCTCGTGATGGGATATTGAAGTTTACTTCGTTCAAAAGAAAGGGGCTAGAAATTAGTCCATTCAGTAGTTTAGCCATAAATAATACTCCTAGCATTTCTCTACGGCTAGCGAGAGTTGGAAGATTGATAAGCCTTAACCGACTAGTATAAGGTGGAAGATTATATGCAGAGTCCCAATGAAAATTCCTTAAAGAAAAAAGTAAAAATTGCTTCTGTATTGACTCAAGCCTATCTGCATGAACTTGATATCGCGGATTCCAGACTACTGATCCGTATTCTAGTATCGGCCTAACCAATGTGGTAAAAAGGGCTTTGGTTACATAAGGGTCACTAAATTCTTTAGACCATCTCTTCACGAATGATAGAACACCTCTAGCCTTATTGGCAGTAGTCATAATATGAAGGTTGAAACTAAGTTTAGCATCCATCGTAACTCCCAAGTCAACAAAATAATTTACTGATGCAAGACAAAAATTATCAATTACGTAAGAGGCTGCTGGCAAAGATCTCCGAGAGAAGCACATGAACTTACATTTATTGATGTTCAGCGGCATTGAATTCGCGTTGCACCAAGCAACTAAGCAGTTTAAATCCGCTTGAAGCAATGGACGTTCTTCAATAGACTCATAAGACCTAAAAAGTTTTACATCATCAGCATACATTAAAATTTTGGAATATTTTATTATGGTACAAATATCATTAATAAATAGCAAGAACAGAATTGGACCGAGATGACTGCCCTGTGGGACGCCAGAGGGAACATTAATGACCTCTGAAAGAGTATTTTTAAAAATTACTTGTTGCGTTCTACCGCAGAGATAAGAAGATATCCACTGAGTGAGACCTGGTTGGAAACCAAGTCGATCTAGATTGTGGATAAGCAATGAATGGGAAACTTTGTCAAATGCTTTACTGAAATCAGTGTAAATAACATCGGTGTGAAGATTTTCTCTAAATCCATTATAAACATGCGTTGTGAATTCAAGTAGGTTGGTAATGGTAGATTTGCCTCTACAGAATCCATGTTGAGAGTTTGCAATCAATGCAGAAATGGAAAATGTTAGCTGATTAGTAACAATGGCTTCAAACACCTTTGGGATGGCAGACAATTTTGCAATTCCTCGATAATTTTCTACACATGACCTACTGCCGTTTTTGTGGAGGGGTATTAGAAAAGATTCCTTCCAAGCAAAAGGAAAAACTCCATGTTTTAGGGACATGTTGAATAAATCAGTTAGGGGCAGATAAATGTGTTCTGCACATCTTTTGAGAAAACATGTGGGAATTAGATCAGGACCGTATTTATAAGATTCCTTCAAAGAAGTTAAATATGTAAGAACCTCTTCTGGAGATATTGATGGAATATTAATTGCGTTAAGTGAGTCAAGTTCATACGGGTATTCACTAGACAAAGAAATTAATTCAGCGGAATAGTTAGATTTGAAAAATTGTGCAAATAAATTAGCAATAACTTGATCGTCGCTAGAGAAATCATCACGGTCACGGATGGATCTCTTGTACCTCTGATGCATTGCGTCTGTAAGAAGATCTAAATGCTATTAACAATTGGGCCATTCAAAATAATCAATTACTCAATATTAGTAAATGCTATCTCGCGAATCGGACTCAACAAATTTTGTTTAAAAACAGTCTTTCTAGGTTGTTTGATGTAACGTCTGGTGTGCCTCAGGGTAGTCATTTGGGTCCGTTACTTTTTACCTTGTTTATAAATGACTTACCACAAACTCTCATACATTCCCGAACTCTTATGTATGCGGATGATGTTAAACTTTATTGCTCATACTTGCCTTCGGAGTCTTCCCGTGTGGAGTTTCTTCAGGCAGACTTCGACTCATTTCATTGCTGGTGTACTGCAAATTTACTAGTTTTGAATTGCTAATGACATTTCAACGAGTGTAGCCAAGTTTGACATCGTATACGTTAAACAGCACATCTTTGGAGCGTATATCTGTCGTCAGTGATCTAGGCGTTCTTTTTGATCCTAAACTGACTTAATACGCATATTTCATCAATGGTAAGCAAAGCAAAGGGTATATTCGGTTTTGTGAAGCAATGGCTAAGGAGTTTAATGATCCGTATCAGACTAAGACCCTCTACACATCGTTGGTACGACCAATCTTAGAGTATTGTTCGTGTGTCTGTAGCCTAAGGTATCAAAACTTTATAAAGCGTATTGAGTCAGTAAAGAAGCAATTCATTATATTTGCACTACGTGGTCTTAACTGGGATTATAGTGTGCATTTGCCACCATATAGAAATAGGCTTCTCTTATAAATATGCCAACCTTAGAAAATCGAAGAACTTTACTCGGGGTAATGTTCATTCACAAGCTCATTATGGGCGAGATCGACTCATCTGATCTTGTTAGTCGACTAAATTTTGCTGTTCCTGGTAGAACGTCTAGGCGCTTTGTGCCTTTTTATTTACCACTTTGCCGGCAAAATTTTGCCAAAAATAATCCACTGCGAAGCTGGTGTTCGCACTACAACAACTTGTATAACTGCATCAGTTTTGAATGTTCGTTTTCCGAGTTGCATAATTCAATACTCTCACGTCTGGCCTGATATTTTGTACTTTCTTTCATATGTATGGTTGAATTTAATTATTTTTAATTGTAACATTAATTTTATGTTTTATATATCTTAGTAGTCGACCGCATTGTGTCTGTGTCGACTTTAATCCAAATAAATTAAATTAAAATTAAATTAAATTAAATTAAATAACGTATACAAAGTCTATGAATATGGTTTCTTTCGTATATTCGATTTCAAATGTAACTCTTGCTTCAGTTAATGAGTTTCGCGATCTTGGTGTAAAATTTGACTCAGCTTTTACCTTTGGTAATCATGTAAACTTTCTCACACTAAAAGCTTTAACCAACTTGGCTTTCTTGCGACGATATGCTAAAGATTTCAAGGACCCATATACCAAGAAAATCCTAT
The DNA here is from genome assembly GCF_040869045.1 of Eurosta solidaginis. Lineage (NCBI taxonomy): Eukaryota > Metazoa > Arthropoda > Insecta > Diptera > Tephritidae > Eurosta > Eurosta solidaginis. Next base: position 131,538,360 of record NC_090319.1, read on the forward strand.
ACAATACTTCAGTGCGTTCAAAGCTAGAGTATGCTTCAGTCATCTGGAATCCGATATACTCTTCACACTCTTTAAGAATTGAAAGGATTCAGCGCAAGTTCATACGATTTGCTCTTCAACCTCTACACTTTGATAATCCCCTGCCATCCTACAATGCTAGATGCATACTTATCAATGTCTTGCCACTTGAAGTTAGGCGTTTTGTTCAAAACATAATATGAGTTGTCACTGACTGCTCAGAACTACTTGGGCAGTTGACTTACAATGCCCCTAACAGAGCTCTTCGGTTCCACAGTACATTCCGCGTTGAAGTGCTGCGTTCGAATTACTTCAGTTTTGCACCTCTTCTAAGAGGTATTGTAGAATTTAATCGCCTATCCAGAATCCTTGATCTGGACTTTGTCATGCCAAGGTCTCTGTTTAAGGCACGCATTGAGTCTTATACTGTTTTCACACAGAAACTTAATGATCTCATTTCACCTGCTAATGAAATCGTAAATTTTTTGCTTTCACACAGAAGTAACTGCTCGATTAGTATGAAGGATGAGACAGACAATCATGGCGGAACGATACAAGGTGGGAGCATGGTGACATACCTACAAACAAAAAAAATTCCATGTACTTGTAAATTCGATGGACAAATGTCAAAATCGTACTGCGCCGGTAGTTGATGTATCAAATCAAATAAAAAAGGTTATAATCAGCTGTTCGATGCGGCCACCTTGTATCGGTCCGCCATGCAGACAATGACATTTGCTTTGACAAATGACATTTTTAAGAACTGAACACACCAAAAACTAAGAAGCGGAAACGGAAGCGGAACGCTTCCAACAGAGTTGCATTGTGCTTTTGACTTCATTAGGCATTCGATTAGCTACTAATGAAATAATAATAGATTCGAATTTTGTAGGGAAGATTGAGCTCAATAAGCGTCTTAATGTAGAAAATTGCCTTTATTATTCAATAAGCCGTCTGTGTGAAAATAGTATTATTACTTTTCTCAGTAAACCTCATTTTAAAATTATTAAACTAGTACTAAGTTAACCTGTAATCTAGTCAGTGCGGTTGTTACCATTTGACTTAATATAGCTATATGAAATATTTTAAAATGATTGATAAACTGGATGCTCATATATTCTCTATTAACTAGATTTTAAAAAACAATATTAATTTGTAGTCTCATTTTCCGTAGACATATCTAAAAGAAAAGTTGGTTCGAAACAGGAATGGGCAGTCCACGGCACTTCAATTTATTAACCGCGGGCAAAAAACAAAACTTATCTTCCATTCGCGACAGCCTTTCTCCCTGTCAGCAATTATTTGACAGGTAGGTATGGCAATGGAGGAATAGAAAGTTTTTTCACTTGTATGAATTCACAATGCATGTATCAAAATGATTATGGTGAAAAAAAAAATTCATTAAGCCATAGCGGCCATTATTGTGCAGTCATCGGCGTAGGAAACGATAGTAACTCCTTCTGGTGGCGAAGGTAGCTTTGATATGTAGAAGTTAAACAAAAGTGGGGATAGGACACCACCCTGTGGCACCCCTTGTTTAATTCTTCTTGGTTTTGATGTTGCGTTCCCAAATTGCACCGATGCCTGCCGGCCACCCAGATAATTTGCGGTCCCCTTTTAAGACTTGGGGGAAGAGGATAGACCCTTCTAGGTCTTGCAGTAACGTGCCATGGTTGACCGTGTCAAAAGTTTTCGACAGGTCTAGCGCAACGAGTACTGTTCTATGGTGGGGGTTTTGATTTAAACCGCAATTTGTCTGGGTGCTAATTTAGGGCGGTGGTTGTGCTGTGTAGTTTTCTAAAGCCATGCTGATGATAGGCTAGTTACAAATTTGCTTTAAAGTGGGGAAACAGAATGGCTTCAAGTTTCTTGGCTACTGGAGATAGAAGAGATATCGGACGATATGAATCTCCTATGTTAACTGGTTTCTCAGGCTTTAGTAGCGGGACTACCTTGGCCATTTTCCATTTTTCGGGGATGACAAAGGTGGAAACGAACAGGTTGAAGACATGTGCTAAATATTTGAAACCCTCTTTACCTAGGCATTTAAGCATCGGCATGGCTATGCCGTCTGGGCCCACTGCTTTAGATGGTTTAGCATGACCGATGGCATCCTCAACCTCTTTGACGGTGATGGTAATTAGGGACGCCCTGAATTTATGTTTATGTGCGCACCTGTTAGCCCGCCTTCAAACTTTATCAACCGTAGAATGCATTATATATTGCCGGAAAAAACCGTCGCGCATTTTTTCGCATCCGACAGCACTTTATCGCCAAAGGCGATGGAAATTTTGTCATTGTGCTTAGACTGATTCGATAGCGACTTTACGGTGTACCCAAGCTTACCCACACCGGCAGAGAGGTTACAACCACTTAAGTGCTCCTCCCATTTCGCCCGCTTGTGCTCATCCACAAGCAATCTGATGCGTTGATTTAAATCCCTTATTTGGGGGTCGCCGGGATCGAGCTGTCTTATAAGGTCACGTTCTCTCGCTAAATTTGCGGCCTCCGCCCGAAAATGGGGCCGAATTTCGGGAATTCTTCCGGCAGGAATAAAACGAGCCGAGGCGGATTCAATGACCTTGCGGAAAGCACGTTCCCCTTGGCGAGCATCAGTCGGGATAGGGAGGGCAGCTAAGCGACTGTCTGAAGGGTTTGGACTCATCCCACTTTACTTTTTTAAAATTTATGAAAGTGCCTTTTTCGGTGACGAAGAAGTCGGCGGTTCGCTCAAGCGAAATTAGTATAGGCAGGTGGTCAGATGCCAATGTTACCATCGGCTGCCAGTTGACACAGTTTACGAGTCCTGCGCTCACGATTGATATATATGGCGAAATGTGACAGCTTCCTACCATACAAGTGGGTGGATGTTACAGTGACGTCCTTTTACCTCCCTCATGAGGTGTCTGCTTCGACGGAGCTAGTCTGCAGGATAGCTCGGGAGGCGAAGGAGCCACTACTATTAGCGGGAGATGCCAATGCGCACCACGAAGCGTGGGACAGCGGAGACACGAACGAGAGGGATGAGTTACTCTTTGATTTTGTTATTTATCATAACTTTAAGATTTGCAATAGGGGTTCGTTACCCACGTTTGTTACTAGGAGCAGACAGGAGGTTTTGGACGTCACCCTGATCTCGGGCAGCTGGGAGTCCATGATAAAAAATTGGATGGTGCTTGAAGACCACTCTTTTTCGGATCATAGATTCCGCTTCGACCTTGTTCGGGTGGCGCTCAAAACTCTCTGGCATAGGAACCTTAAAAACGTCACTTGGCGTATATATAGCGAGGAGCTTCAAAAGAGGTTCTCAGGATCTAGTGTTCATATTCCCCAGAATTCTGCAGAGCTGGATAATATGGTTCACTTGTATACGAAGGCATGCGGGGAGGCTCTTGATAAGGAATGCCCTAGGAAGGAATCCAGAGGGGTAAGACCAAACCACCATGGTGGAACGCGCACCTAGACAATCTACTCAAGGCTTGTCGGAAGCCATTCAATCATGCTAAAGCCTCCAGAGAGGCTGAAAAATGGGATGCATACAAAATGATGCTCGGGGATTATAAGAAATTGCTAAGGTCGTCGAAGAGGACTCCCTGGCGGAAGTTTTGTAGCGAAATGGAGACGATGTCTAAGGGATCTAGGCTCAGAATGGTGGTGTCTGGTGCTCCAGAGTGTCCCGAGATGCCTGCAAGGATCTGATGGGACATGCGACGGATTCGGCAGAGAGCACCCTTTGCCTGCTCCTGAGTACGTACTGTCCGGGCGCTAGAGATGAAGTAATGAACTGGAGGGAAACTCATACTGGCAAACCGTTTGAGATGAAGTTCATTACTATGGGTAAAGTTAAATTGGCTATTATATCGTTCAAGCCCTTCAAAGCACCAGGGCCGGTTGGATTGGCTGCGGTTGGAGTTGTAGCAAACAATCGAGCTGAGTTCTTTAAGGTTGTATAACATCTTCAAAGGAGTTTGTGCTCTAACCCATATTCCACGGGGTTGGAACGATTCAAGGGTCACCTTTATACCAAAAGTTGGAAGAACTTGTCACGTGACCCCTAAAGACTTCAGACCGATTTGTCTGACATCCTTCCAGCTGAAGACGCTCTAGAGGTTAATGGACTTTACATTAAAGGAGTCCTTGGAGGGGAAGTTATCGACATCCCAGCATGCGTATATGAAATGGAAGTCCACAGAGACGGCCTTGCATGCAGTTGTCTCCCAGACCGAGAAATCCTTGGCGTACAAGGACTTCACACTCACAGCTTTTCTCGACATTGAGGGAGCTTTCAACAACGTTACGCCCTCTGCGATAACTGATGCTCTAATCGGCTTCGGGCCCGATTCGGGGCTAGTGAAACTTGTTCAGCAGTTACTGTTTCGAAGAAAGGTTCATGCCGACCTGGCAGGTTCAACGGTGGTCAAACACATACGGAGCGGCACCCGCAGGCTGGGGTACTTTCTCCACTTCTATGGGTTGCCACACTCAATGAGCTCTTGGTTCTTGAGAAAGACGGATGCAGCGAGGTAATCACATATGAAGATGACCTCGGGCTGTTAGATAGAGGGAAGTTTCCGCGAACACTTTGCGCTCTAATGCAAACTAAGCTGAGACTGGTGGAGAACTGGAGCAGGAGTAAAGGTCTATCGGTCAATTCAGCCAAAACTGAACTGGTTCTGTTCACTAGGAAATATAAGATACCTGCGTTGCAGCTGCCGGTGCTAGTGGGGTATGACCATTACGCTGAGGGACTCTGCCAAATACCTAGGAGTAATTTTGGATAGGAAACTATTCTGGAGGGAAAACGCTCAGGAGCGTGTGAGAAAAGCAACGGTGGCACTGTACAGCTGTAGGGGAGCTGTAGCGCTAAGATGGCTCTACACTGCTGTGGTTAGAGCAATCCAGCAGGATAGCCTAGTGGTTAAGGCAACTGCAGTTTCACCGTGTGATTCGGGATTCGAATCTCGGCGGAACCTTTGATAACATTACGAAATTACCTGATGATGATTACGTTGGCGGTTTTCGAAATGGATCCATCGCAATATGCCAGTAAATGTTTCTTTCATTCTTTTCAGTTTTTCTTAGACAAACATAGTAATTGAATATTCAATTATTATAAGCCGGTGTTAAGCTCATTAATTCTTAATAATAACAATAAGTATTCTATACATACTTTATATTTTATAGTAGACCTGTTAAATAATGATTACTAATGGTAATGATTAGCCGTTCCATTGATTATTTTCTTGAAACGCCATTTAATGATTACTTGCCATTATTTTCTATTTTTAATGATTACTTTTCAATTGATTAAAAAAATAATCAAAAAAAAAAATCATGAATTTTTCCGATTATTCAAAAAAATCAGTATTAATCAAAAAGAAATCAAAAATCAGAATAAAATCAAAAATTATAAAAAGTAATGATTATTTTTGATTTTTTTAAATTTTTTTTGATTATTTTTCCGCTTTGTTGAAAGAAAAATTTTCGTTTGTTGCATGCATACAAGTACATTTTAGGATGCAAAAGTAAATCGTAAGCGCTTATCGAGGCGAATATATACATGCAACATATAGGGCGAATTGTATATGAGCGTTGATTCAAACATATTCTCAGGTAATGTAAATACTTACTGCTGCATTATTACATTCATTATATAAAGCGGCGGCCACCGTGGTGTGATGGTAGCGTGCTCCGCCTATCACACCGTATGCCCTGGGTTCAACTCCCGGGCAAAGCAACATCAAAATTTTAGAAATAAGATTTTTCAATTAGAAGAAAATTTTTCTAAGCGGGGTCGCCCCTCGGCAGTGTCTGGCAAGCACTCCGATTGTATTTCTGCCATGAAAAGCTCTCAGTGAAAACTCATCTGCCTTGCAGATGCCGTTCGGAGTCGGCATAAAACATGTAGGTCCCGTCCGGCCAATTTGTAGGGAAAAATCAAGAGGAGCACGACGCAAATTGGAAGAGAAGCTCGGCCTTAGATCTCTTCGGAGGTTATCGCGCCTTACATTTATTTTTATTTATATAAAGTAATAATGGTTTCATCCTTAAGTCAAGCTAATTTTGTTTTGTATCTAAAATTAATATATCCGCTATTTTGGATTAAGTTATGGCTATGCACTGCTTGTTTTGTAATCAAAGTGTATCATATTGTTCGCTTTATTTTAGTAATATTGGTTTCATATCATCGCCACTCTGTGAGTTTTCTTCGTCCCATTTAGAGTGCTTTATCATATATAAGCATTTTTCTTCGTTAATATATTTTGAACAACTCAAAATTTTTGTATTCCGCCTTCGGACGTCAAGCTAATACTGTTTTCACAAGGACGGATTATTGAATAATAAAGGCAGTTTTCTACATTAAGACGCTTATTGAGCTCAATCTTCCCTACAAAATTCGAATCTATAATTATTTCATTAGTGACTAATAGAATGCCTAATGAAGTCAAAAGCACAATGCAACTCTGTTGGGAGCGTTCAGTTTCTTCGTTTTTGGTGTGTTCAGTGCTTAAAAATGTCATTTGTCAAAGTAAATGTCATTGTCTGTCATATAGCATTGCCATTTTATTCGCTTGACATTTCATCCTTTACACTAATCGAGCAGTTACTTCTGTGTGAAAGCAAACAATTTACGATTTCCTTAGAAGGTGAAATGAGATCATTAAGGTTATTGTCATTTTATTGGCTTGACGTTTCATCCTTCATACTAATCGAGCAGCTACTTATGTGTGAATACAAAAAATTTACGATTTCATTAGAAGGTGAAATGAGATCATTAAGTTTCTGTGCGAAAACAGTATAAGTCTTTTAGGGCACGTATTAGCAGCCGACCGCTGTTATAGACTTTTAAAATGTATTGTTACGAATATTAGCAACACTAAGGGGTACTGCCATCTCTAAGCCGATGCTAAGCAGTGACGTGAATGCACATCAATAATTCAATCATTATGCCTACACATATGTACGTACACGCAGCAGAGAAGCAACGTACAAACACATGCAGATATCTTATCTGAGATATCAATTATAATTGTGGAAGTGTCGCTCACAAACACACGCGCATTTGAGAGCTATACACGTACATCTGTAGTTATAATTATAACAGATAACCAACTTGTAGATTCTAGAACAGAAGCCCCTAGAAGATGCAACGAAGAAATCAGTATAAAAGGCCTCAACGGTATAGGCGCTGCAATCAGTTTTGATTAAGAACGCAATCTGTCGGGCAATAGTAGAGTTACTTATTGTAAAGTACTTTAATAAAGGCCATTTTGCATTATTAAATATTGGAGTTATTTATTCAACAGTTTAGTGATTGGAACTTAGCAGAAGGTTGTAAATAAGAGGATTTGCAAGTAAATTCGTTACAATTGGTGTCAGAAGAGGAATTGTTGAATAAATTCCGAAGATTTTGAATACAACTTGGACATGGCAAAGTTCAGTGAATTGAAGATCCATCAACTGAAGAAGGAATTGGAGAGCCGTGGATTGAATACAAGCGGCATTAAACTCGATTTCAGGCACGACTACGAGAAGCAATGGAAGCAGAAGGAATTAACGTGGAAGAGTATGTCTTTCCTCTTGATGGCGAGGAGACAACAAAAATTGAAGAGAAAAATGAAACATCGCAGACAGTTACGATCACAGACTTGAACATGATTTTACCTACAATATCTGCTCAAACATCGACAGTGTCATCTCAATTGGCAGAACAGAAGACATATATGGAATCCCAGGAGAACCGTATAACATCCAATATGGAAGAACAGAAGACATATATGGCATCTCAACTGGAATCGCAGGAGACACGCATAACATCAAAGATTGAAGCACAAGAAACGCGTATTTCAGAAATGTCGACACAGATTACATCAAAGATGGAAACACAACTGAAAGAGCAAAAGGCACGCATAACAGTACAACTCGAAGAGCAAGAGGCGCGTATATATCATCAAAACTCGAAGCGCGTATGGACGAAAAAATAACGCAGTTTGAGAAAAAAATCGAAGCTGAAGTGGGTGCTTTGAGAGGTCGTATACAGGAGTTGCAACTAAATCGCCCAGTTGTTTCAGCAAGCAATACGAAGGTAAAAACTCCATCTTTTGACGGCTCTGTTCCTTTCCAGGTGTTTAAGATTCAGTTTGAGAAGTCCGCAACAGTGAACAACTGGAGTGCTGAAGATAAATTTGCTGCACTGTTCGTGGCATTGAAAGGATCTGCTGCTGAAATCCTACAGACTGTTCCCGAGGGGGAGCGGAACAACTACGAAATATTGATGAGTGCTCTAGAGAGGCGATACGGAAACGAACACAGGAAGCAGATACACCAAATAGAGTTGCAAAACCGTTATCAAAAAGCTAATGAGAATTTGCAAGAGTTTGCTTCGGATGTTGAAAGGTTGGCTCATTTGGCAAATGCGGACGCACCCGTAGAATACACCGAGAGGGTAAAAATCCAGAGTTTTATAAACGGCATACGGGACGTCGAAACGAAGCGAGCCACATACGCAAACCCAAAGCCAACATTTGCTGAAACGGTATCACAAGAACTGACTCAGGAAACTGCTTCCCTATTGAGTAAACCAGCGTATAAGGCTCATCGTGTGGAAGTAGAAAGGCCAGAGTGGGTAGACACAATTTTAGAAGCATTGAAGGGTACGCAGAAGAAGAATAATGATGCAGTCAAATGTTTTAAGTGTTGAAAGCAAGGGCACATTGCGCGTTATTGCAACACCAACCCTAACAGTTCCAACAATGTGGGCGGTCGTAAACGCAGAGCTGAAGGAGATGAGCAAATCTCCAAGTCCACTCAATTGTTAAACTAAAGAGAGTCAGCCGCAAGGGGCGACAGCTGGCTCCCTCAATTGAATGCCCCATAATCTATATCTCGCAAATTGGAAGAAGGTCAAACAATCTTACTATCGGAGGGCATGTGGATGGAAAGGAACGTTTACTGACTGTAGATACGGGTTCATCTCATTTCATCATTCGAGCGGATTTAGTCAACAAGAAGATAAGACCATTGCATGGAGCAAGATTACGTACAGCCACTGGAGAAGACACCACGGTTCTAGGTGAAGTAGCATGTGAAGTCGCAATTGGGAACGTCGCGGTAGTACACAATTTTATAGTGGCAGAGATTGTTGATGAAATCATAATTGGTGTGGACTTCTTAATCGACAAAGGCATCAAGATCGATATGCAAAGCAAGACGATGCGATATAAGAACATGGATGTGCCACTTAAATTCGGCTACGAGAGAGGCTACAGCAGTAAACGAGTGCTGGTGGAAGAGAGTCAGCAAATACCACCAGAATCGGAAGCAGTCATCTGGGCAAAGGTTGATGGAGATTGTGGGAGAAATAAATTGTGGGTTGTCGAAGCAGCAAACAAATCAGCACCGAATATACTTGTAGGAAAAACCCTTGCTATGACAAAACAAGATGGACGTATTCCGGTCAGAGTGCTCAATGAGTTCAAGTCACCACTCAAACTGACCAAAGGAGTTATTTTGGGAAGATGCCAAGAGGCTGAAGTAATTATTAACTGTGAACAGCTCCAGGAACACGTTTCATCTAGTAACACTGATCTTTCAAATGACATCAAGGAATGGGCGGAGGGGCTAGAGGAGGATTATCAGAGTAAGGCAAAGCAACTCCTCCTAAAGTACGCAAACATATTTGACCAGGATGGTTCCAAACCAGGCCGCACCAATGTTGTGAAATATCAAATTGACTTTGGAGACGCGAGGCCGATACGTCAAGCTCCACGTAGTGTTCCACTGGCGAAGCGGGAAGTTGTGAGTCAAATTATACAAAAAATGAGCGATAGCGGCGTCATCGAACCACCAGCTAGTCCCTGGAATTCACCGGTAGTACTTGTAAAGAAGAAGGATGGAAAATGAGGTATTGCGTGGACTACCGGAAGTTGAATGACGTTACGAAAAAGGATAGCTACCCATAACCAAGAATTGACGACACTCTGGACTCGCTATCTGGTACGAAATGGTTTTCCACACTGGACTTGAAAAGCGGCTACTGGCAAGTTGAGGTGAAGGAGGAAGATAAAGAGAAAACACCCTTTAGTGTCGATGATGGTCTTTGGCAATTTACAGTGATGCCTTTTGGACTTTGTAATGCACCAGCTACTTATGAGAGACTCATGGACCAGGTACTGAAAGGACTAAATTGGAAAACATGATTGGTGTACCTGGACGACATCATCGTATTGGGCAAGAACTTTGATGAATATCTTAAGAACTTGGAGGAAGTTTTCCAGAGAATAGCTGGCGCTGGTGTGAACTTAAGTCCCAAAAAGTGTGCGCTGTTTGAAAACGAAGAAAATTATTTGGGTCACAAGGTAACGACAGAGGGCATCTGCACTGCGAAGTAAAGGATTGGCCAAGACCACAGAACCTACATTAATTGAGAAGTTTCCTTGGGCTGTGCACATATTACCGCCGATTTGTACCAAATTTTGCCAGCGTAGCCCATAGCCTCCATGAGCTTACAAGAAAAAATAAAGCTTTTGAATGGAAGAAGGAGCAAGAAGGGGCTTTCCAAACATTGAAGGAGCGTTTGTGCACTGCCGCAATGTTAGCATATCCGATTCCAGGAGCAACATTTATTCTAGATACAGATGCGAGTGGATATGCTATAGGAGGCGTTTTATCACAACTGGTCGATGGACAGGAGAAGGTAGTTGCATATTACAGCTGTTCGATTGGAAAACCAGAGAGGAACTACTGCGTTACGCGGAGAGAGCTGTTAGCATTGGTAGAGTGCATTAAACATTTTCACAAATACCTCTACGGTCAGCGATTCCGTGTCAGGACAGATCACGCAGCGTTGAATTGGCTTCTGCAGTTCCGTAATCCGGAAGGACAATTGGCACGGTGGATCGAACGACTACAAAGCTATGACTTTTCCATTGAGCATCGAAAAGGTAGTACCCATGGAAATGCTGATGCAATGGCACGAAGACCATGTAGTTTGGAATGCAAGCACTGTTCAAAGGCCGAGGCTAAAGAAGACATTATAGATGTCCGGCTAAGAAAGTTTCAGCTAGAAGATACAGATCTGTCACTTGTTATGCAAGGGCTCGAATGAAACGAAAGACCAAACAGAGAAGAGATGTCAGCAGATAGTACCATTTCGAAGTCATATTGGGCACAGTGGAACAGTTTAGAATTGATAACCGGTTATCTTCATCGAGTATGGGAGAGTGAGGATGGTAAATGCAAGAAGAAACTGATAGTTGTTCCCAGAAAGAGGATTCCTGACGTGCTCAGCGAGCTGCATAATGGTCCAAGTGGAGGTTGGAATCACGAAGACGCTCGAGAAAATTAAGCAGAGATTCTATTGAGTTGGTTGCCGTCAGTCGGTCACCGAGTGGATTGCCAAGTGCGAGGTTTGCAACAGAGCGAAAGGGCCCAAAACACGAAGTCATGGCCAGATGAAGCAGTATATTTCAGGTGCATTATTTGAAAGGATCGCCATGGATGTCGCAGGTCCATTTCCTACTATCAACCGCGGAAACAAATACGTACTGGTGGTTATGGATTATTTCAGTAAATGGCCAGAGGTATACCCAATCCCAAACCAAGAAGCAGAAACAGTAGCAGACGTGGTTACAAACGATTCGGTTGCACGGTATGGGGTACCAATGGAGTTACATTCTGACCAAGGCAGGAATTTTGAATCAGCTGTGTTCCAAGAAATGTGCAAGAAGTTGGGCATTCGGAAAACACGGACAACTGCACTGCATCCTCATTCCGATGGTATGGTGGAACGTTTCAATAGAACATTGGAGGAGCATTTAAGGAAAGTAGTATAGAAGTACCATAAGGACTGGGATATACGCATATCATTATTCGTGATGGCCTACCGATCGGCAGTACATGAGACAACGGGTCAAACTCCCGCAGAGGTAATTTTTGGAAATGACCTTCGACTGCCAGCTGAATTGAAGTATGGGATAGATGCCGATGCGGAGAGAAATGTCAAGAAATCCACTGGTGTCTTGGAAGAAGAGCTGAGAGATACACGATCTGGTAAGGCAACGAGCAAAGATTATGAGTGGCAAAATGAAAGCGAGGTACGATAAAGCAATTAATTCGGAAGGGTTTCAGGAAGGGGATTTGGTGCTGCTATACAACCCACAACGAAAAAAAGGTTTGTCCCTGAAATTGCAGTGTAATTGGGAAGGCCCATACAAAGTTGTAAAACAGATCAACGATGTAGTGTACCGAATACAAACCATTGGCAAACCACGAACCAAAAGGAAAGTGGTTCATTTGGAAAGGCTGGCAGCGTTTAGATCGAGAGATTTGTCTGATCGGGACGATCAGACTTAGGTGGAGGGCAGTGTTACGAATATTAGCAACACTAAGGGGTACTGCCATCTCTAAGCCGATGCTAAGCAGTGACGTGAATGCAGATCAATAATTTAATCATTATGCCTACACATACATATGTACGTACACGCAGCAGAGAAGCAACGTACAAACACATGCAGATATCTTATCTGAGATATCAATTATAATTGTGGAAGTGTCGCTCACAAACACACGCGCATTTGAGAGCTATACACGTACATCTGTAGTTATAATTATAACAGATAACCAACTTGTAGATTCTAGAACAGAAGCCCCTAGAAGATGCAACGAAGAAATCAGTATAAAAGGCCTCAACGGTATAGGCGCTACAATCAGTTTTGATTAACAACGCAATCTGTCGGGCAATAGTAGAGTTATTTATTGTGAAGTACTTTAATAAAGGCCATTTTGCATTATTAAATATTGGAGTTATTTATTCAACAGTTTAGTGATTCGAACTTAGCAGAAGGTTGCAAATAAGAGGATTTGCAAGTAAATTCGTTACAGTATATATATATATTCTTGGAAAATATCCAACCATGTCGAAAAAAATAATGTATGATAGGCAAACAAAGTGTTTGGAATTTCCATTTTTAGTAATAACAAGTAAGGAAGGCTAAGTTCGGGTGTAACCGAACATTACATACTCAGTTGAGAGCTATGGAGACAAAATAAGGGAAAATCACCATGTAGGAAAATGAACCTAGGGTTACCCTGGAATGTGTTGTTTGTACGATATGGGTATCAAATGAAAGGTGTTAATGAATATTTTAAAAGGGCGTGGGCCTTAGTTCTATAGGTGAACGCCTTTTCGAGATATCGCCATAAAGGTGGACCAGGGGTGACTCTAGAATTTGTTTGTACAATATGGGTATCAAATGAAAGGTGTTAATGAGTATTTTAAAAGGGAGTGGGGCTTAGCTCTATAGGTGGACGCCTTTTCGGGATATCGTTATAAAGACCAGGGGTGACTCTAGAATGCGTTTGTACAATATGGGTGTCAAACGAAAGGTGTTAATGAGTGTTTTAAAAGGGAGCGGGCCTTAGTTCTATGGGTGGACGCCTTTTCTAGATATTGCCATAAAGGTGGACCAGGGGTGACTAGAATTTGTTTGTACGATATGGGTATCAAATGAAAGGTGTTAATGAGTATTTTAAAAGGGAGTGGGCCTTAGTTCTATGGGTGGACGCCTTTTCGAGATATCGCCATAAAGGTGGACCAGGGGTGACTCTAGAATTTGTTTGAACGATATGGGTATCAAATGAAAGGTGTTAATGAGTATTTTAAAAGGGAGTTGGCCTTAGTTTTATCGGTGGACGCCTTTTCGAGATATCGCCATAAAGATGGACCAGGGATGACTCTAGAATGCGTTTATACAATATGGGTATCAAACGAAAGGTGTTAATGAGTATTTTAAAAGGGAGTAGGCCTTAGTTCTATGGGTGAACGGCTTTTCGAAATATCGATATAAAGGTGGACCAGGGGTGACTCTAGAATTTGTTTGTACGATATGGGTATCAAATGAGAGGTGTTAATGAGTATTTTAAAAGGGAGTGGGCCTTAGTTCTATAGGTGGACGCCTTTTCGAGATATCGCCATAAAGATGGACCAGGGGTGACTTTAGAATTTGTTTACGATATGGGTATCAAATGAAAGGTGTTAATGAGTATTTTAAAAGGGAGTGGGCCTTAGTTCTATAGGTGGACGCCTTTTCGGGATATCGTTATAAAGGTGGACCAGGGTTGACTCTAGAATGCGTTTGTACATTATGAGTATCAAAAGAAAGGTGATAATGAGTATTTTAAAAGGGAGTGGGCCTTAGTTCTGTAGGTGGACGCCTTTTCGATATATCGCCATCTATAATGTGTTTGTACAATATGGGTGTCAAATTAAAGGTATTAATAAGAATTTTAAAAGGGAGTTGTGGTAGTTGTATATGTGAAGGCGTTTTCGAGATTTCGACCAAAATGTGGACTGGGGTGACCCAGAACATCATCTGTCGGGTACCGCTAATTTATTTATATATGTAATACCACGAACAGTATTCCTGCCATGATTCCAAGGGCTTTCGATTTCGCCCTGCAGAACTTTTTCATTTTCTTCTACCTAATATGGTAGGTGTCACCCATTTTACAAAGCTTTTTTCTAAAGTTAATTTTGCGTCAATAAACCGATGCAATTACCATGTTTCATCCCTTTTTTCGTACTTGGTATAGAATTATGGCATTTTTTTCATTATTCGTAATTTTCGAAATTGAAAAAGTGGGCGTGGTCATAGTCGGATTTCGGCCATTTTTTATGCCAATACAAAGTGTGTTCAGATAATAATGTGAACAGAGTTTAGTAAAGATATATCGATTTTTGATCAAGTTATCGTGTTAACGGCCGAGCGGAAGGACAGACGATCTACTGTGTATAAAAACTGGGCGTGGCTTCAACCGATCTCGCCCTTTTTCACAGAAAACAGTTATCGTCCTAGAATCTAAGCGCTTACCAAATTTCACAAGGATTGGTAAATATTTGTTCAACTTATGGCATTAAATTTATCCTAGACAAATCAAATGAAAAAGGGCGGAGCCACGCCCATTTTGAAATTTTCTTTTGTTTTTGTATTTTGTTGCACCATATCATTACTGGAGTTGAATGTTGACATAATTTACCTATATACTGTAAAGATATTAAATTTTTTGTAAAAATTTGACTTTAAAAAAATTTTTCTTTTTTAAGTGGGCGTGGTAGTTCTCCGATTTTGCTAATTTTTATTAAGCATACATATAGTAATACAAGTAACGTTCCTGCCAAATTTCATCATGATATCTTCAACGACTTACACAACGAATTACAGCTTGCAAAACTTCTAAATTACCTTCTTTTAAAAGTGGGTGGTACCACGCCCATTGTCCAAAATTTTACTTATTTTCTATTCTGCGTCATAAGTTCAACCCACCTACCAAGTTTCATCGCTTTATCCGTCTTTGGTAATGAATTATCCGCACTTTTTCGATTTTTCGAAATTTTCGATATCGAAAAAGTGGGCGTGGTTATAGTCCGATATCGTTCATTTTAAATAGCGATCTGAGATGAGTGCCCAGAAACCTACATACCAAATTTCGTCAAGATACCTCAAAATTTACTCAAGTTATCGTGTTAACGGACGGATGGACGGACGGTACTGATGATTTTGATATATGGAAGTCTATATCTATCTCGATTCCTTTATACCTGTACAACCAACCGTTATCCAATCAAAGTTAATATACTCTGTGAGCTCTGCTCAACTGAGTATAAAAATATGGCTCACTATGCAAAACTTGAAATTTTAGAGGAAATATCCTAGACGTAATCATAGGGAAATAAAAAGAAGTTTCAATCTAATGTACATGGACATATGTTAATAAATTTATTTGGGATATAACAACCTTTGGTTAGACAACTGATCATGATGATGAATGACAACTTAGAGGATTGCTCCAGTTGGAAGTGAAGCTATCAACCTAAGTAGTATTACTCATACATATTGTTTGAGCATATTGTTTTGTCGTAAAACAATACGCACTCCCCCGCAAGGTATTCGTCGGATACATCTATAGACACGATAATTTGTAGGTGGGTATGTATGTACCCATATGCCTAGATAAGCGCTCACGATATACCGTTACATCGAGCAATGTACTTGTATGTACAAAATATTCAGTGCATAGCCATAACGTTATCCAAAATAGTGGATATATTTATTTTGGATATAACAAAATTGGCTAGACTTAAGGATGAAACAATAAAGGTAGGTAGGTGAAATAGCTGCAATCCTGGTCGCCCAAGTAGCTATTTAAAGCCGTTTTGATGCCATGTAACTCGTCTAAAAACCTACGGAATGTTACGGTCAATGTATTGCACCCAGCCAGAGTTGTTGATAAAATTAAGAATATTCGGGATTGCTATCACAGATAACCCTCTGAGGTCTTCTAGAAACGGGGTTCCAAGGAACCTTAGCTGGGCTCTACCTAGAGCCGGGCATTTACACGTAAAGTATTCTACTGTCTCCCTGGCATTTGGATCTTTGCAGCTTCTGCAGTAGTCGTTATACGGAATACCCATCTTTTCCGCATGCGTACCTACTGCCCAATGACCGGTGCAGACTGCTATCAGTTTGCGTGTGTTAGCCCTGGATTTGTTCAGAAGACTTCTCGTCCTCTTTCCATCATAGTTTGTCCAAATTGATTTTGATATTGCACAGGTGGTGATGTTATTCCACTTTGTTTGTGCTTTCTTCAAGTAGAAGCTTTGGATATTCTCCTTGGCTACTGCTAAGGAAAAAATAAAGAATCGTTGCTAAATGAAAGCTTTTGGATGCCAACCCATGAATCCAAAATTTTTTTACATATTGTCTGGGCAATTAGAAAAACCGCCGCTTTCGATCCGACATTATTTTATATAATGTGTAATAAAATATACACATGCGTGTATGCTTACCGGGGAATATGTTTAGATCAACTATACCATTCGCCCTATATGATGCATGTATATATTCGCCTCGATAAGCGCTTACGATTTACTATTGCATCTTAAAATGTACTTGTATGTAGAAATTATCCCGTGCATGCAACAAAGGAGAATTTTTTCAACAAAGCGGAAAAATAATCAAAAAAAAAAAAATCAAAAATAATTTAAAAAAATCAAAACTAATCGAAAAAATCAAAAATAATCAAAAGTAATCATTTTGATTTTTTTCCATTATCTGAAAAAATCATAATTTTTTTTATTTTTTCTAATGGTAATCAATTAGTAATTGCTTGTTTCGGAAAACAATTGAAATAATCATTGGCCATTAAAAAAGGCATCTAAATAATTGACTAATTATTCTAATTCAGATTTAATTAAAAATCACCATGTAGGAAAATGAACCTAGGGTAACCCTGGAATGTGTTTGTATGACATGGGTATCAAATGGAAGGTTTTAAAGAGTATTTTAAAAGGGAGTGGACCATAGTTCTATAGGTGGACGCCATTTCGGGATATCGCCATAAAGGTGGACCAGGGGTAACTCTAGAATGCGTTTGTACGATATGGGTATAAAATGAAAGTGTTAATGAGTATTTTAAAAAGGGGTGGGCCTTAGTTCTATAGGTGGACGCCTTTTCGAGATATTGATAAAGGTGGACCAGGGGTGACTCTATAACGTGTTTGTACGATATGGGTATCAAATGAAAGTGTTAATGAGTATTTTAAAAGGGGTGGGCCTTAGTTCTATAGGTGGACGCCATTTCGGGATGTCGCCATAAAGGTAGACCAGGGGTGACTCTATAACGTGTTTTTACGATATGGGTATCAAATGAAAGGTGTTAATGATTAATTTAAAGGGAGTGGGCATTAGTTCTATAGGTGGACGCCTTTCGAGATATCGCCATAAAGGTGGGCCAGGGGTGACTGTAACGTGTTTGTACGATATGGGTATCAAATGAAAGGTGTTAATAAGTATTTTAAAAGGGTGTGGCCCTTAGTTGTATATGTGAAGGCGTTTTCGAGACATCGACCAAAATGTGGACCAGGGTGACCCAGAACATCATCTGTCGGGTACCGCAAATTTATTTATATATGTAATACCACGATACTGTTCCTGGCAAGATTCCAAAGGCTTTTGATTTCGGCCTGCAGAACTTTTTCATTTTCTTTTACTTAATATGGTAGGTGTGACACCCGTTTTACAAAGTTTTTTCCAAAGTTATGTTTTGCGTCAATAAACCAATCCAATTACCATGTTTCATCCCTTTTTCATATTTGGTAAAGAATTATGGCATTTTTTTATTTTTTCGTAATTTTCGATATCGAAAAAGTGGGCGTGGTCATAGTCGGATTTCGGCCATTTTTTATACCAAGATAAGGTGAGTTCAGATAAGTACGTGAACTAAGTTTAGTAAAGATATATCGTTTTTGGCTCAAGTTATCGTTTTAACGGCCGAGCGGAAGGACAGACGGTCGACTGTGTATAAAAACTGGGCGTGGCTTTAACCGATTTCGCTCATTTTCGCTCATTTTCACAGAAAACAGTTATCGTCATAGAATCTATGCCCCTACCAAATTTCGCAAGGGTTAGAAAATTTTTTGTTCGACTTATGGCATTAAATGTATTCTAGACAAATTAAATGAAAAAGGGCGGAGCCACGCCCATTTTGAAATTTTCTTTTATTTTTGTATTTTGTTGCACCATATCATTACTGGAGTTGAATGTTGACATAATTTACTTATATACTGTAACGATATTCAATTTTTTGTTAAAATTAGACTTTTAAAAATTTTTTTTGTAAAAGTGGGCGTGTTCGTAATCCGTTTTTGCAAATTTTTTTTTTAGCGCACATTTAGTAATAGCAGCAACGTTCCTGCCAAATTTCATCATGATATCTTCAACGACTGCCAAATTACAGCATGCAAAACTTTGAAATTACCTTCTTTTAAAAGTCGGCGATGCCACGCCCATTGTCCAAAATTTTACTAATTTTCTATTCTGCGTCATAAGATCAACCCACCTACCAAGTTTCGCCGCTTTAACCGTCTTTGGTAATGAATTATCTCACTTTTTCGGTTTTTTGAAATTTTCGATATCGAAAAAGTGGGCATGCTTATGGTCCGATTTCGTTCATTTTAAGTTGCGATCTGAGATGAGTGCCCAGGAACCTACATACCAAATTTCATCAAGATACCTTAAAATTTACTAAATGAATCTCTTTTTTCGCCCAGATCATTTTGATATATAGAAGTCTATATCTATGTCGATTAGTTTGTGCCGTTACGGATTACCGTTATGCGAACAAAATTAATATACTCTGTGAGCTCTTCTCAGGTGAGTATAAAAATCAGTGCAGTGTATTACACCCAACGACAAGCCAAACACAAGTGGCTTTTATTTTGAATGCATAAAATCAGGTGTGTCCGCAATGGTGTGATAGTAGCGTGCTGCGCCTGTCACAGCCAAGATCCAATTCCTGGGAAAAGCAACTTCAAATATTTAGAAAAAAGTTTTTCTATGCACTGTCGCTCCTCGGCAGTGATTCTGCTAACAGTTCGAGTGTATGAAAAGCTATCTATCTACTATCTACCTTGAAGATGCCGTCTGGAGTCGACGTAAAACATGTTGGAGAAAAATCTATTAGGAGGCTATCGCGCATTGCATTTTTTTATAAAATCAGATAGGCTAAGGAGAAGAAACACTTTTGAGTTTTTGTAAGATTTTTTAAAATCTAACAATTGATATATAAACCCCATTTTTGACTAAAAATTATTTCGGGTTTTCAATACTACCTTAGTTGCCATTGTAACGTTGCATTACTTTACTTCTAGTGGTTACTTTTTTGTGTAGTAAACTAGAAATAAGCTACCTTCCGGAATCCCATAAAATAATACACTGTTTGTTAGGCTTGTTTAGCAATCGCACTACAGTGCGCTACTGTGTTAACGACAAAGCTTTACTCTCTTATTTACAAACACATATATATTGCATAAATTTATGAACACTGATATGGCTTACCCCTTGACTTTAAGCTTGTCACCCCTTCCTCCTGCACTTTTCTAACACACCTTTTTGCTTTGTAAACAAGGACGTATCTCGAGCATTCAATTATAAAGATCGTATCTCAGAAAAGTCATTAATAAAGTCGTATCTCAGGAGACCGGTTAAAAACGATGTAACTGAAAAACAAGTTTTTTTTTGTTCGACAGAAGAGATAAGAATCTCATTAATTTTACTTCCTTTTCGCTATTCGTTAACAACTTAAAATGGTTAGCTATACGATAGCAGAAATGAATATATTTTAAACTTCACCAAATTGAATCATTTAACGAATTCTGAAATGAAAATACTGTTCAATTCATCTCACTTTAAACAGAAAATGTATTTTTTCTGTTGCAACCGTTTTAGCCGTCATCGACAACCTTTTTAGCCGATACGACTTCTCTAAAAACTTCGCTGATATCCGACCTTATTAAAATTAATTAATTTTATTAAAATTAATTTTAAGCTACTACCTTTCTATTAGGATAAGTCGATATATTTGCGGCAAAAACGCGTTGAATAGCACCGATTACACTGTGCAACAGCCGGCTGGGTATTGGACCAATCCTTCTTTTTTGTAGAGATTGAGGCTTAAGTAGACAAAGTAGGCTTAAGTAGACAAAGTAGCCTCCAAAAAGTAGATATCGGCTTTCGAAATTCTACATTTCGAAATTTATTTTTTTGTTAACGCGTTCAGCAAATTTAAAAATAAAAATGTGGTCGTGGTCCGCCTTTTTCTTTTATTTGAATGGCTGAATTCTTTTTTTGAAAGATTTTGTATAACAGCTGTTATACGAGGTGAAAAGTCAGAACTTCAAAAATATTAAAAACCTCATATTTCCGAATTTTCGCAACCCATATAAAAAATCTTAATATTGCTGTGAAGATGGTTAAATGACCTTTATTTGATATCCATATCTTTAAAGAAAAATTTGGCAAACCCCTGTTTAAGCGAAAAAATTCGTTTGTTACCAAAAATTTATTTTAATCAACACAATATCCAGCTAGTAAAACTATTGAATATTAAATAAACCATAAAGTTGCATTAAATGTGCTATTTTCAAATCAAAGCACTGCATTTTTATACTTATGAGCTCTTAACAGTACTTATGTCCACTGTGCTTCCCAACAAATGATGGCCATCAAGTGTGCGATGCTTTAAAAGTGAGTAAATCATTTATTTATTTTTATTTATTTATTTATTTAAAGTCGGCGCAAACACTAAGCGGTCGACTAATTATTGTAATAGAACAGATATAGATATGTAAAATCATTTGTAATATTTATGATGTCTTTTAAGAAATTTAGATTAACAAAACACAAGTTTAACTGCACTTCTACTGTGTAGTCAAACTTTATTTGATTTATTTAATAATTTGGGGAAAATTTAAACAACGTGCATCAGGACGGACAAGACGACAGCTGTTTCGAATTAAAATATAAATTAAAGATTGCTTCAAATAAATGTTTTCATACATTTAAAGCAATAAGGGCAATTCCCGCTTAAAAATTCATACAAATAGACAACATTGGCTAATTCGTTGTAGTTCAATAAATAGAACAAAAACAACACCAAGTTTGTTTGAAAACCGCCTTACCAATGCATAACTTTACTAAAATGAAGAAAATTTACATACGAAGTATGGACTATGAATAAATAAAATATGCAAAGAAGAAAATTGGGATAAGGTTTACAACAACTAAGGCATGATGTGGCGCAGTGCTTTGATTTGAAAATAGCACATTTAATGCAAGTTTATGATTTATTTAATATTCAATAGTTTTACCAGCTGGAAATTGTGTTGGTTAAAATAAATTTTTCGTAAATAAACGATTTTTTTCGCTTAAACAGGGGTTTTGTCAAATTTTTCTTTAAAGATATGCATATCAAAATAAAGGCCATTTAACCATCTTCACAGCAATACTATGATATCTGATATGTGTAGCGAAAAATCGGAAATATGAGGTATTTCATATTTTCGAAGTTCTGACTTTTCACCTCGAATAACAGCTGTTATACAAAATTTTTTCAAAACAAGTAAGGACGGAACTGTCTTTGGCTATGCCGAACACTTCATACCTTTCATGAATGGGGCTCTTATCCCGTTCGTAATCTCCGAATAATCGGATGTATAAGATAAGAAATATCTAGTGAACAGATCTACATACCTAAACGATTTTTAAGATAAATATAAAACAAAAAATAGGTAGGTACTTTGTGTGAGGATGCAAAGTTTCAGGTTTTTTGTGGTCTGCGTGTAAAACCTATGACTACGAATCACGTATTTCAACAATATATGACGTAAACGTAACTATTTGATGAAATGGTTTGAATTTTGAAGTTTCTATCCGTAAAAAAAGGGGCAAAAAAATACAGTTTATATGGGGTATATAATATATGTACCACCGATCTCTATGATTTTTTCAGACAACAATATATGCTATATACGTAAGCATTTGGTGAAATTTGAAGCTTCTAGCTGTTAAAACGGGGCAGATATTGCGCAAAGTTTCTTATCTGAAAAATCGGTTGTATGAGATATATACTATATATACCACCGATCTCAATGATTTTTTCAGACAACAATATATACTATACACGTAAGCATTTGGTGAAATTTGAACATATCTAAACGATTTTTAAGATAAATATAAAATAAAAAATAGGTATGTAGGTACTTCGTGTGAGGATGCAAAGCTTCACGTTTTTTGTGGTCTGCATGTAAAAACTATGACTACGAATCACGTATTTCAAAAATATATGAAGTAAACGTAACTATTTGATGAAATTTGATGAATTTTGAAACTTCTATCCGTAAAAAAGGGGCAAAAATGACAGTTTATATGAAGTATATAATATATATACCACCGATCTCTATGATTTTTTCAGACAACAATATATGCTATATACGTAAGCATTTGGTGAAATTTGAAGCTTCTAGCTGTTAAAACGGGGCAGATATTGCGCAAAGTTTCTTATCTGAACAATCGGTTGTATGAGATTATATATACCACCGGTCTCTATGAATTTTTCAGACAACAATATATGCTATACACGTAAACATTTGGCGAAATTTGAACATATCTAAACGATTTTTAAGATAAATATAAAATAAAAAATAGGTAGGTACTTTGTGTGAGGATGCAAAGCTTCACGTTTTTTGTGGTCTGCATGTAAAAACTATGACTACGAATCACGTATTTCAAAAAAATATGAAGTAAACGTAACTATTTGATGAAACTTGATGAATCTTGAAGCTTCTATCCGTAAAAAAGGGGCAAAAATGACAGTTTATATGAAGTATATAATATATATACCACCGATCTCTATGATTTTTTCAGACAACAATATATGCTATATACGTAAGCATTTGGTGAAATTTGAAGCTTCTATGAGATATATACTATATATACAACCGATCTCTATGATTTGCAATTGCAACGTCATCTGCGTAAGCCGTAAGTTTTACGGGTCCCTCATCGAATTGCCTGAGCAGTTGGTTGATGACCAGTGTCCACAGCAGAGGTGATAGCACCCCTCCCTGCGGCGTGCCCCTGTCCACTGATTTCGTGGCCTCGTACAATCCCCATTGTGATGTAATCTTTCTGCAATTTAACATGCAGCCGATCCATCTGATTAAGGCAGGATGTACTTTAATGTAATTAAGACCATCCATAATCGCCCATTTTGCAACATTATTGAAAGCCCCGGCAATGTCCAAGAAGACTCCTAGAGCATACTCCTTATATTCCAGGGATTTCTCTATGCTTATTACCACCCTATGCAATGCGGTGTCTACCGACTTGCCTTTGGTGTACGCATGCTGTGTTGTGGAGAGCAGCTTTCCATCCACGTTGGACTTTATGTACACATCTATCAGCCTCTCAAAGGTTTTGAGCAGAAATGATGTTAAGCTAATGGGTCTATAGTCTTTGGGATACACGTGACCGATCTTCCCCGCCTTTGGTAGAAAAGCTACACGAGCAGTTCTCCAAGAGTGCGGAACATGATTCAGTCTTATGCACCCATCGAATATTATTTTAAGCCATTCCACGACCGCCCTGCTTGAGAATTGTAGCATGGCCGGGAATATACCATCTGGGCCCGGCGATTTAAACTTAGAAAACGTCTTCACTGCCCACTCGATCTTGGTATCGGTCACCAAGCCCGGCACCACTAGCTCCGTGATCGAAGTGTGAGTGATGTCTGCTGGTTCTTCTAAACCGTCTCCCGATGGGAAATGTGTATCGAGAAGCACCTCAAGGGATTCCTCACTATCACGTGACCATTCCCCGTTCTCTTTCTTTATTAGTCCCTGGACTATGTTTCCCTTTGCTAGGACTTTTTTCAACCGTGCTGTTTCACTGGAGCACTCTATGTCCGTACAGAAACTTTTCCATGAGTTTCTCTTCGCCCTGGTAATTTCACGCTTGTAGATCCTCAGTAGATCCCTGTACTCGTCCCGACACGCTTCGCTTTCCGCGGTCTTTGCGAGTTTAAACATTTCTTTTACCTGTCTTCTTAGAAGACTCAGCTCATTGCTCCACCATGGCGGCTTTGCTTTTCCTCTGAATCTTCTTAGAGGGCAAGCTTTGTTATACGCAGTCATAAGCGTCCTTGTTAGGAATTCATTCGACTCCTCCAGTTCCTCTACATTAGCAACCTCTTTGGGTTGTCCCAGTTTCGTTCCTACATGTTTCTGGAATTTAGTCCAATTCGTTGCCCTAGGGTTTCTAAAGGTTCCTCCCTTCTCTACCCTCTTTAGTGGGATGCTGAAGCTTATATACGCATGGTCGGAGAAGGATGGTCTATCGAGAACCATCCAATCATACCTTGATATATCACGCTCGGAGCTCAATGTAATATCCAGAACATTGCTGGATGTTGGACCAATGTATGTAGGAACATTTCCCCTGTTGGCTATCTGCAAATTGGTTTGCAGGATGTAACAAAATAGAGATTCGCCTCTCTCGTTCGTATCCCCACGCATTGTGGTGCGCATTTGCATCTGCGCCTATGACCAACCGCCCTTTGCGCCCTTCCTCCTGTACTAGACTTTTGCACTCCATCGGTGGAACCTCCGCAGCATGGGCCATGTAGCAGGACGCCAGGATAAATGCCTGCTTATTCTTTTGCTCAACGGCCACCGCTACGAGATCCTCGGTGGTGTAATGAGGCAGCATATATGAATGCAGCTGTTTCCTTACCATTACTACAGCTCGCACCCGTCCTTCCGTTTGTGCGTAGTAAACGCCAAACCCGCGCGCGCTAAGTCCAGAAACCTTTCCTCCCGATGAGAGCCACGGCTCCTGGATCAGCGCCACGTCAAACGAACCCTCCTCAAGGGTTAGGAGGAGTTCGCTCGACGCCACTTTACTGTGTTGGAGGTTTATCTGTAGGACTCGCAGCACCATTGGGCTGTTTGTCCCCCTCCAGCACCTTCGTCTTGACGTCGTCGTCCTCTTGCCCTTTTGGTTTAGAGTATTCGAGGCCCCCTTCAGCCCCTCGTGAATGTTGTGCCGTGTGTTCCTCTGTGCGAGTCACAGCACCATTTATCGGTTGGTCCTCTTCTAGCACGTTCGTGGTGACGTCGGGGACCTCCACCTGTCTTTTTTCCCTTAGGCTTCTGAGGTCCTTTTCGACTTCGCCCACTTCCAGCGTATTAGGATTTTTATCCTCGGGACTTCTTTTCCTGAGTCGCATGTAAATTTTGCCAGTGCCAAAGGACATTTTGCCAAGCTGCGTGTACAGAATATCCTCCGCCTGCTTGTTTATTTGGAAGATGTAGAACTGACCATCCTCGGTAGGCCGAGATACAGTAAGTACCTTCCAATCCTGTGTCGGTATGTTCGGATTGTGATTCTGCAGAAGTCGCAGTGTATCCTCCGACTTCATCACGCATGGTATCCATACCTTAACTTTTGGTACCGTGGGGATTTGCGCTTTATCCACCACCTCAAACCGCGCGTTCGTGCCTTGCCTTTGGAGGTTTGGAACGACTTCCTCCAGCCACCGCAAGCTCGCGATGTTGTCGCACGCTATCATCTTCACCCCATTATACCATCCCCCCGAATCAAAGGTTGGAAGCGGCTTACTTGGTTGTTCCCGCATCATCTTAAGCATTAAGCTAATAAGCTCCCTTTCCACAGATCTCCATCTTTCAGTAGTCATTTGTCCGAAAGGACTGCTACGATCAACCAGCGCCATAGTCAGTTACTGCTTTGCCACATCACCCATCTTCTCGAGAAAAGCCGGAGTCTTGGTGTTATCTCCCCTTGGCACCTCCGAGAAAGCCGGAGTCTTAACGTTAACTCCCTATAGCGCCTCTAAGAAAGCCGGAGTCTGAGCGTTATCTCCCTTTGGCTTATCTCCTACTTTCGTAGTTGGAACTTCCCTCTGACTGGCAGCTTTCGAGGTAGTTGCTACCTCGCTATTGGAACCCATCTGTCTTACAGCTTTGGGCCTACTTGTCTTGTCTATGCGACTGCCCTGCCTCGCGGCTCTAGGACTGGGTCCTTTCTGCCTCTTGAAAGCAGGCTTGTCGCCTTCTGCCGAACGTTGCCTCTTCATTCTGCCATTCGACGCTTCTTCCTCCTCGTACCGGTTGCAGAACCGAGGGTTTCTCGCAGCAAACCCTTTGAACTGCCTTCGACCTACTTCTACCGCTTCATGGGCCCATTCCAAGCGCTCGATCTCCACTTCTGTTGGGTCGACCACTGCTCCCATGCGTTGTACAATTCTTAGTGCTGCACGGTACTGCGAGAGAGCTCTTTTACTTCCTCTGCTCCGTACCCTTCTCCACTCTTCTACTCCGTTTTCATTTGTGTGCTTCTCCAACACGGAGTTCATTGAATCAGCACTACTCTCGCTCCCCGAGTCCGACGCATCGCTTAATTCGTATTTGTCGTCCTTGGATTGCGACTCAGTCCTCCTCTTTACATCCTCCTTATTACATTCAGGTAATGAGTTGTTCATCTTGGTCGTACGACCACCTGCCCGACAAGGCGGGCTCAGCGGTCCAGTATTATATACGGGGAAAGAACCGTCCGCCACAGCAGCGCCCCTTACTGCGGTAAGGCCATAAATACTTCCCGAGATGGCCCGGTATCGGGAAGGCTCCGTTCGAATACAGCCGAATTTATCCCCTGGCTGCAAATCGTCCAATAGGCACGGTCCGCATAACACCCTGGATTAGGGGGTTGGCAGTTCTTGGTCACCGACATCCCGCCGCCCTCCTATGAGGCGAAACGGCGTAGATGTCAGTCCTAAACAGCTCCGCCTCATAGTCGGGCGCTATGGAGTTCGGCTAAGCCCTCACACCAACGACAAGGTGCCTACCCTAGTGAGGGAACACTATATACGTAAGTATTCGTTGAAATTTGAAGCCTCTAGCTCTTAAAATAGGGCAGTAATTACGAAAAGTTTCTTATCTGAACAATCGGTTATATATGACCGATCTCATCAATTTTTTCAGGCAACAATATGTGCAATATACGAAAGTATATGGTGAAGTTTGAAGCTTCAATCTGTTAAATTGAGTAAGATATTACAAAGATCCTCTTTTTCTGAAAAATCGGTTGTATGGAGGATATATGCTATAGTGGTCCGATCCGGCCGGTTCCGACAAATGTCTAATCGGACACCCAAATACACTCGCTCACCAAATTTTATCAAGATATCTCAAAAATTGAGGGACTAGTTTGCATACAAACAGACTGACGGACAGACGGACAGACGGACATGGCTAAAGCAACTCAGCTCTTCAACCTGATTATTTCGTTATACTTAATGGTGGGCCTATCTATTTTCCTTTAAGGACTTACAATTTTGGGTTTCGTGACGAAATTAATATACCATTTCATTTTCATGAAAGGTATAAAAAGAATTCAGACATTCAAAAGAAAAAGGCAGACCACGACCACATTTTTACTTTTTTAATTTGCTGAACACGTTAACAAAAAAAAATAAAATTTCGAAATGTAGAATTTCGAACTTCGAAAGCCGATATCTATTTTTTGGAGGCTAACTTGGGAAAACGGAGATAGTACTTTTTATACTTAAGCCTCAATCTCCTCAAAAAGTTGGTTTGGTCCAATACCCAGAAAAAAGTTGTTTTTGTCGCATGGTGTTATTAGTCGGTTCTTAAGATCATGAAATCTCATAAATATGTAAAAACTGCACACCGCTCAAACAAAAACGTTATAGAAACATTAACAATTTTCTTTTAAATCTCTTAGTTTGATTATCCCATTGTAAGTGGGTGGAAAATCGGAGCAGATGATCAATTGGAAGCGATTGACATGTTTACATCAGCTCAGTGGATGTGGGATCATGATTATGATATATTTGATCCACCTATACGTTCGATGAGCCCAGCGATTTATCTTGGCATGCACCACAAGCAATTGTATATTCAGGTAAGCATTTATGCACATAAATGAAAATATTTTTACTGTTTCTTTTATATATTTTTAATCCGAGTATTTTAGGAATCCGCAAATTTACAGCATGAAATTGGTGATCAGTTCAACATTTATTCTCACTTGATGGCAGATTCTGTAATGCCAATAATACCTTGGCGTCCTATTCCAGCAAGTAGCAATTCATTGGCTTTAATAGACACTGACAAGGTTATAACGAATGATGGTGGAAAAGAATATATTTATTCAACTACAAAACTTCCAAAAAGATACGACGATGTACATGAGCTAGTACCTTATGATGAGCATAAATGGGCTCTTTCTGCACAATCGGTTCTTAACGCGTCGGGGTATGTGAACGGAAATGGTTTCTATTTATATTCGCGCGAAGACTTAAAAAATGAAGAAAATTTACATTGCGAAACAGAGGAGCAACTATGTCTTGAAAATAGTAGTGGTAGTGATTCTGTTAATGAATCTGAAAATCACACCAATCGCTCAGTTAGCGACGATTTAGATTTTAGCCTTGATAATATCGATGCACCAACTAAGGTGGTGGTACTCTCATTATGGTTTTGGTGGAAGGAAGTTGTTGTAATTGCTTTAACAACAGCAGTATTAGTTAATATATTCCTGGGGCAACGTCAGCGGCAAAAAGTACTGGTGATTGAACGACATGTACCGGTGCCAACTGCATATGAAGCAACTGAACAGTCAACAGTTGCCTTACTTGGGCCAGCAACCGTTGCATTAAATGCCAATGAAAACGGATGTGTTAGTGCAAATCGTTCGCTTTCGGAGTCTACCTCCTGCTCTGGTGATCATTTTAATTCTCGCTTTCTAAGTGATTTCGATTTGGTTCGCTGCTTAGGTTGCGGTGGTTTTGGAGTTGTTTTCGAGGCAAAAAATAAATTGGATGATTGCAAATATGCCGTAAAGCGTATAACATTGCCTAACAAGAAGGAGTCACGCGATCGTGTTATGAGAGAAGTGAAAACCTTAGCCAATTGTGAACATCAAAATATCGTGCGATATTTTCAGGTTAGTGATTTATAAATGGAATTTTTTATAATAAGTAATTTGTATATGGAATTAAATTTTTGCTCAACAGGCATGGGTTGAAACACCACCTCCAGGTTGGCAGGAAGAAGAAGATAGTAAGTGGCTGGCACATGAGATGTCTATGTCAATACGAACTGAAACTCCAGATGGTACAACACTACCCTCATTTGGGAATGCGCCTGCGGGGTCATCGAAATGCCAATTACATGTTGAGCGTAAACGCCAACTAAGCTCCTGGATCACAAATAATAACTGCATTCGTGAGGGTGATGTTTCGAACATCGTCCTCGCAACAAAGTCAAAAGCTCTTTCTTTGAAGGGTAAATACGAAATGGATATTTATAGAGATAATAATAACAGCCATCGAAAAAGTGCGAAAAAAGAAACGGAAAGCGAGAAAAGACAATATGCAAATTCTATTTCCATCGATATTAATTCCGATTCAAATGATTCAAGCTTAGGTAGAAATATCGATTATTCCGAGTTATCTGATTCATTTCAAATTGAGTTCGTGCGGACTACAAGGTGCGACGGAACTAAAGACATTGACTGCGATTATCCCACATATGGATGCGTGTGGACTTCTAATGACATTGAACGTTCCTTTATAGCCCATAATCACATAGCTAATTTCAAAACTGAACAGCGTCCACGATCATTGGACCATGAAAAAGTTGCCATTAATATTGATAGTAAAGAAAGCTGTAAAGCTTTGATGCCACTTACTGCGTTAAATCAATCCGCACCTAAGATACAGCAAAACAAGGTTTACTTGTATATTCAAATGCAGCTATGCCGAAAGGAAAGTTTACGCGACTGGCTTCGCGAAAATGATTGTGACACACGTCAAAGTGAAATTGCTAGCATTTTCTATCAAATCGTAGATGCGGTCGATTACGTACATTTGAAAGGTCTCATACATCGAGATCTCAAACCAAGCAATATCTTTTTTTCACAAAATGGCCAGATAAAAGTAGGTGACTTTGGACTTGTTACCGATATGTCTGATATACCGAATATGGTTACAAAGTGTGGCGATGATTCTGGATTACCCTCATGTGCGCTGCATACACAACAAGTCGGCACACATTTGTACATGTCTCCGGAACAGCTGCGCGGTCAACCCTATGATTTTAAAGTTGATATTTACTCTTTGGGCTTAATATTTTTTGAGTTGCTTGTGTTTTTTGCCACTGAAATGGAACGAATTAAAACGCTTCGAAACCTTAGAGATGGTGACTATCCAATTGAGTTTTCCAAGAATTTTCCTAAAGAGCATGTTCTTCTCAGGATGATGTTGTCAAAGCGACCCACTGACCGTCCAGCAACTCCAGAGCTAAAAATAAGGTTGCACGACATACTAAAGTGGCCAGATTGCACTGCCAGCGATAGTGATCGTATGACCATGGTAGCAGTTACTAGTGATCAAAGTCGAAGTCCGACATTGAACAGTAGTGATCGGTGCAGAGTATAGAATTAAAGCTTGTCTTTGTCTCTTATTATTTTTTTAGTGTCGGCGTAGTATATAAGGCATATATGTAATGCTCCTATCTTGCTACTACAGGCTAGGTGCACTCAAAAACAACAGAGTGCCGATATATTGCTGCTACAATCACAAAACTTTTGTTGGCTGTCTTGTTTTGATTTCAAATTCAAAACTCATTGCGTGCGTTTTGTATTAGCAATATAGGAGTATTACATATATGATATAAGGTAATATAAAAGATGTCATTATAGTATTTTTTCTTTAATAAATGTATATTTAGTTTTAAAAAATAATGCGTACATGCTTAACGGTGTGTTGGTATGTTTTTGTATATCTGTTATGTGTATGTAGATGCTATTTTACACGATTTCCCATTGGTTTTTGAAAGTGTAAATGCTGCTATCGAAGCATATGCTCAATAAATTCAGATTCTGTTTACACTCTTCCACATGTTTATGCTATGCGAGATTATTGCTTTAATGGCAGCTTGACTTCAACACAAAGTAACAGATGAATAGATTCGCTTCCCAAAGCAGTCGGTTCTATGTACCGGAGCGACTGTGGTTTTTTCCCGACCAAGGACTGTCATTTCAGTGTAACCCAATTTAATTTGTTGTTGTCCCTCCCACAAATTGTCATCCTCTTAGCAGCTCCTTGCAGCGGGACTGCGCTATACTCTCCTGCTCCGGAAAGGTATCGAACCCAGTTCGGGTCCGTCTCCTGACCCCGGTCCCGAGAAATGGTGATGCTGTGTTTACCGGAAAAGAATCTTTTTAGGACGGTCATACTCTTGTCAGCGTGTCACGCGCAAGGGGTTGTTGCATCGGACAGGTTCCTCTGGGCTAAACTCTAAAACCCGACGTCCTCGTGACTTTTGTAAGTCTTTTGTGGCCCCTTGCTGTTCACGCCCAAGGGCGTCCTGTAGTCTACGCTTCAGCGCCCGCCCACTGTCTTCCAGCAGCTCTGCTGCTCAGCAAGCTACAACAAGTATCCGCTGTTGCTCGCGCCCTACGGCGCCACCAGCTTCCACTCACTATTACAATCTCCGTAGTAGAGTCGGTAGCAATGCCGAGAATCAGCTCCCGCCCCCGTCTTCTCCCCTCTTTTCCGGTCGCAATCGTGTAGATCAGGGACACAGACTCTTAGTCCCAACCACCTTTTGCACCGTTTGCCAGCTCAGAATGTATATGTTTGCGTCATCCGCAGCTCCTGCCTTGGACGGTGCCACTTTCCTAGATGTTCTGGTCTCTGCGACGGAATCACCCCGACGGGCTTCATTGCGCCAAGTGGCCAGGCCGAAAACTCAAATACATCGTGTACCCCAATGCTTACCCAAGGACGTCCAGTCCCTTTCACAACCCAGGCGTAGTCACCCGTCACTTACTCCTAGAGCGACGTCTTCCACGCTGCACTTCAGAATTCTGCAGTTAAACTGTAATGGATTAACTGGCAAGATCACGGAGATAGTCGATTTCATGAAGCGGTGTAACATCCGCATTGCTGCGATTCAAGAGACTAAAATCAAAGAAATATCTACTCTGCAGACTTGCTCGGGGTATAATGTCCACAGAAAAGATCGCGAGAGCGGAAATGGAGGCGGTCTCGCGTTTATCATACACCAGTCAGTCCAATATCATATATTTGATCCCGACAGCAGCCGCAGCACAGTGTTTCGTGTAGAACAAGCTAGCTGGACAAAAACAAAGTTCTTATTCCAAGAAAGGTGTAATGAGAAATGAAAGAAAACAAACAAAATAACGGAATTTTTGCTTTTTTTTGATATTTTTTTCTCATATATATTGAGTAATTGAAGTAAGAAGGCAGGAGTGGCCGTAAAATGCATTGATTAATTTGCAAAATTCTTGTTGAATATTAAGCTTCATATTTCTTTTAAGTGAACACTTTTGTATAATTTTTTTGATGGATTCTAAGCTCGAAGGTAACTAAAATTTGTTAATAGTAATTCTTTCACAATTAGAGCATTTTCAATATATTTAATATTCCGTTATTAAGAAGAAAATTTATTTTTTCCCTATATTTTTAACTTTAGGAACAAAAAAGTTACGTACATCCGCCGACATCCGGGCTATATTTTACATATGTTATAGTCGCAAGTATTCTCTAATAGTCCAAAGAAAAAACCATTGCGAATTCTTTGCACATCTATTTTTAATTTTTTTTTTATAGATTTAGTTATCTCTACATATAAAATAGGATGTATGTACGTACCAGCTCCGACGAAATATTTGAACCTTTAAAGCTGATCTACAAACGCCAAAACCAATCCCCAGGTACAGGGAACAAACACGTAGCCATAAAACACACAAAAATAAACGCGCAAGGTCAACAAGAGCACACCAAAAGCAAAAAGGCGAAGATCACTGACTTCAACCTGCCACAACCTACCGCACCAGTCACCAAGGCATAGAAACAGGTACATACAAAGCAATCCTAATGCAGGTATAACCACACAGGAACGCTACACAAAACAACCCCATTTGGTAGTATCTACGGCAATACCTGAATGTAATATAAATACTGCGCAACTGATAACAAATCAGAACGATCAACGACACTTAAGATGGCAGCACAACAATCATCAACTATTCACCCTGTCGGAAAATCAAAAACACAAAGCAGTTTAGTTATAACCGTACCAAGAACGGAGTTTTTTGACATTTGGGTTCAACATTCGAAGGAAACCAGATATAAAGAATTATTGAGTTTTTGTTGTACTTAAGTACGATTTAAGCGAAGCAGCCGAGTATTCGATAAAAAGTTTAAGCTTACAAATATCGGCATATTCGTCGAAGCTGGATCAAAAGTGGAACACTTCTGGAAGACATAAGGAGCGATTTTTGAATAAAAACTCGGAGTGGCTTTCGGGTCCAGACTTCACATTTACAATAACGGTGGATTCAAAGTTGCCATCAGACCAACCAACCACTTCTTCAGGTAACCCCGGCCCCGGAAGACGAATGAAGGACTTTGTTAGCTGCAGTGAAAAAACCAAACGGCGTCGAGTGGATGACCTCTTGCAATCTAGAAGTCCTGTTAAGTTACTTTATGCGGCAGAAGTATCAACGCGTATGTCCGGCAACAGAAATGTTGCTAACATTATAAAAAAATTACAGGAAACCACTCAAATATCCAGCAAAAAGATGACATGTGAGCCAGATGCAAGATGCTTGAGCAATGTAGAAGCTTTAGCATACTACGTAGATAGCAAGTCGACGACTCATGGGTACAAAACGACTCGGAAGTGGAGCATCAAGGCAGGCCATAAGGTTTATCCATTATTTTATAGTCTAAAAAAAGCTAAGGAAGAATGCTATCCAAATGAAATTGATGTGGGTGAAACACCTGCGGAAATTAAAGTCCAGTCCGTATTAGATAAAAACTGTTGAGCGTTTAGTTTTAGCAAATCAAGAAGTTTTTGTTAGTTTATTACCTACTTGACGTATACTTTAATCAGCAAGTGGGATTGCGATGGAAGCTCTGGCCATAGCACATATAAGCAAAAGTTTACATGCAGTTCTGACACTGATGAATTTTTGTTTATATTTTCCTTCGTTCCTCTTCAATTACAGGATAAAAAAGGTAACATTGCTTGGCAGAATTTTCTACCATGTATTGTCGTCCCATTAAATTTATTTTTTCTAAAGAAACAAAAGATTTTATTGTTTTTGAAACGAACAAAGTTTTAGAGGAGATAAATGCGTTGTTGCCAACAAAGTAGATGCTCGAAGAATACGAAGTTTCCGTAAATCACAATATGCTTCTAAAAATGATTGACGGAAAAGTTTGCAATGCTTTGACTGAAACTTCTTCCGCACAAAAGTGTTATATTTGTGGTGCCACTCCAAAAGATATGAATAATGAGTTACGGGACTTTACGCCTAACCGAGATAATCTTGATTTTGGTTTGTCTACTCTCCATGCATGGATAATATGTTTTGAATGCTTGCTTCATATAAGTTATCGCCTCGAAGTAAAAAAGTGGCAGCTTAGGAATGAGGCAGATAAAGAGGGAGTAAAGCTCCGTTCCAACGAAATCCAGAATAAATTTAAAATTGTACTTGGATTGATAGTAGATAAACCAAAACCAGGTTTCGGCAATACCAATGACGGCAACACTGCTCGTAGGTTTTTCGAAAATTCTGAGGCTAGTGCTGAGATTACGGGATTGGATGTAACGCTCATCAAAAGATTCGCCACTCCTTCGCGCATTAGCATCTGGGTACAATATAAATATCCAAAGATTTGAAAAATTTGCGGTCGAGACTAAAAAACTATACATAGATCTCTATCCATGGTTTAATATGCCTTAGTGCTTAGTACTGATATTATAAAATCAGCAATTTTACCTATTGGTCAACTTTCTGAGGAAGCACAGGATGATAAAACACAAAAGCAGTCGCGTGAAGCCACGAATAGAGATCTTATGAATATGTTGCTTATAACATCGGATCCTTTAGTTAACGGTTTTAGGGAGATACCTAAGAAAAAATTTAAAAGTCTGACTTCAGAAGTCTTAAATTTACTGTCCCCCAATAACGTTGAGGAGTCAATAAATACCCCAGTTGTTTCAAGCTTTCACAGTAGTGTTGCTGATGCTCATGACTATTCCACAAGTGACTCATCGAATGAAAGTGATGATAGCGAATAATAACATAATTATAAAAGATAACTTTTTATTGGCTCAGGTTTTATTTAGTATAAATCTATTGTCTTTTCCACTTTGTATTATACTTTACTTTTAAGTTTTTGTAATAAGTTATTTTCACATAATTAATTTAATTATTTACATTGTTGTTATTATTATTGTAATTCACTTTTACATTCCTGACTGGTACTATAAAATAATTTTGTAAAAATTGTAGTGCCAGGATAAATACTCAAATAAATACAAAATATGTATGTACATATGCACAGTCACTCACATAAATAAGTAGACACCCCTTTTTGGACAATTCTTACAATCTTCGCTTTCGCAAATTTATTTTAACTAATTTCCCATAAGAAAATGTGTCACGATCTATAACAAAAACTAAATTATTGTAACGAATTTACTGCAAATTCTCTTATTTGCCCTTTTGCTAGGTTCGTATCGCTCAACTGTTGAATAAATAACTCCAATATTGAATAATGGAAAAATGGCCTTTATTAAAGTACTTCACAATAACACTTATACTTTGCTACTCGCTGGCTTAATATCCAAACTGATTGATAACTCAAATGAAACTATACTATTGGCCGCCAGATCGCGTGCTTAATCAAACTGATTGATAGCTCAACTCAAACTGAATTACAGCGCCTCTACATCTGTCGCCTTTTATACTCTTTGGTTTCCTCGTTCGCCTCTTCTAGACGCTTCCAGAATCTACTAGTCCAGTATCTCTCAAACTTCTCAGCTGTAACTACAATTGCACGATTTTATAGCTTATCTCATACCCCATGCTTGTATGTGTGAGCTACACTTCCACAATTATAATTGCCTATATTTAGTAGCATCTCAAATAAGATGTCTGCATATGGTTGTGCCTTGCTTCTCAGCTGCGTGTACCTATATATGTGTAGACATAATGATTGATTCGTTTATGTAGATACATAATGATTGAATTATTGATGTGAATGTTTGTAGTTTACAGTCTCTCGCGCACACATAGGCGTAAATGCATCTGTGTGTGACATCTCTCGGCTGCCTTATATATGTGTATACATGATTTGATTATTGACATAAATACTGCTTAGCATGGCCTTAGTGATGGTATAGCTTAGTGATGCTAATATCCGTGACATTATATTTAAAAAATGTTTGAAAAATTCGACGAATTTGCATAAAAAAATTTAATTTTTTAGAGTATTGAGATTTGTAGTCCATTCAATTTAAGTACAATAAAGTAATATTCTTAAGTCCTTTAAATATTTTTGGATCTATGTCACTTATTCACATTAGTTACTGTATGAAGTAAAATTTTGGAAAAAAAAAATAAAAAAAGGACATATGCCTGAAAAAAATGACGTAGTTGTAATAAATGACTTCATATGAAACGGAAAATTTCATAAAATAATTTTGTCCAGCTAGCTTGTTCTACACGAAACACTGTGCGCAGGGACAATGTCTTAGACGTCAAGGCTTATCTGTTCGGTCAGGCGATGTAAACCTAGAAATTATCAACATCTACATCCCTCCTGCCACCTGCTGCCCCAGTGGATACCGCCCTAATATTAGCGCCTTACTGCCGATAATCGCATTATCTTAGGCGATTACAATGCCCATCACGACCTATGTCATTCAAACTTGCAGGCGGACAGCAGGAGTGAGATGTTGGCGGATCAAATAGAAGAAACGACGTTCTGCACAGTAAACGGAGACGCCCCCACTCGTATGGTAGGAAGCTGTCACAGTTCGCCGGATATATCAATCGTGACGCAGGACTCGTAAACTGCGTCAACTGGCAGCCGATGGTAACATTGGCATCCGACCACCTCCGAATACTTATTTCGGTCGATCGTACCGCCGAATTCATCGTCACCGAATAACGCACTTTCATAAACTTTAAAAGAGGAAAGTGGGATGAATATAAATTCTTTACAGACAGCCGCTTTGCTGCCCTCCCTATCCCAACTGATCCGCGCCAAGGGGAGCGTGCTTTCGCAAGGTCATTGAATCCGCCTCGGCTCGCTTTATTCCCGCCGGAAGAATTCCCGAAAGTCGGCCTCATTTTCCGGCGGAGGCCGCGAATTTAGCGAGAGAGTTACCTTATAAGACAGCTCGATCCTGGCGGCCCCCAAATAAGGGATATAAACCAAAGCATCAGATTGCTTGTGGATGAACACAAGCGGGGGAAATGGGAGGAGTATCTAAGTCGTTGTAACCTCTCTGCCAGTGCGGGTAAGCTTTGGTCCACCGTAAAGACCCTAACGAATCCGTCCAAGCACAACGACAAAATTTCCATCGTCCATGGCGATAAAGTGCTGTTGGATGCGAAAAAATGCGCGAGCGCTGTCTGCCGAAAATATATAATGCATTCTACGGTTGACAAAGTTAGACGGAGGGCCAACAGACACGCACATAAACATAAATTCAGCGCTTCCCCAATTACCGTTACCGTTAAAGAGGTTGAGGATGCCATTGGTCAAGCTAAACCATCTAAAGCAGTGGGCCCAGACGAAATAGCCATGCCGATGCTTAAATGCTCAGGTAAAGAGGGTTTCAAATATTTAGCACATGTCTTCAACCTGTTCGTTTCCACCTTTGTCATTCCCGAAAAATGGAAAATGGCCAAGGTAGTCCCGCTACTAAAGCCTGGGAGACCAGCTAACATAGAGTCATATCGCCCGATATCTCTCCTATCGCCAGTTGCCAAGACGCTTCAAGCCATTTTGCTCCCCTACTTCAGAGCAAATTTGCAGCTAGCCTGTCATCAGCATGGCTTCAGAAAACTTCATAGCACCACCACCGCGCTAAATGCCATTAGCACCCAGATATATTGCGGTTTAATCAAAACCCCCACAATAGAATAGTACTCGTTGCGCTATACCTATCAAAAGCTTTTGATACGGTCAACCATGGCACGTTACTGCAAGACCAAGGGTCTACCCTTCCCCGATGTCTTAAAAGGTGGACGGCATCGGTGCTATTTAGAAACGAAACATCAAAATGTAAGATGATAACTCTGAACAAATAGCGAATTGTATTAAATTAGGTACTAGACTAAGAAATGTACGATATTGAAGATTAAGGCAACTCTGTAAAAGGAGAATACTAAAGGAGAAGAATAATAAGATGGTCGACTTCCGGTTGTGAAAGATAGATTGATTGTGGACAACTAAAAGTGTGTTTTATTAACTCAATTGCATCTCCGCTGAAATAAGTAAATATATGGGTCTAGTTTTACATCTCAAGTGTGTTAGAACCCAGCGAAAAACTGCTATTATTATTTTGCAATGGCCGATGCCATAGAAGATATAATAAAAATTTTAATGGAAAAAATGTGGAGTTCACTACTACTGCCATAACAGCACAAGTACGCCGCCTAATGATGAAGATATTGAGCATAAAATACGGCAATAATTCGAATATAGAAGGTGCAGGCAATCCTATTGACAGTTTTTCTGCTGCATCCAACAAGGTAACCTCCACTGGGACCACTGCCGTTCCTGCTGCTCATGCTGTCGCCCCACCCAATATAGATGTATGCTTTTCTTTCTAAGGATTGCTTCCACTCTAACACACTTTTAGATGCTGTGCTATGCGAGGTTATTGCTGCTTAGCTGTAAATATAATAGTTACACGGATGCAGCCCAAGCTATTCCCTTTCAGTGGACCTGTGTATTTCCGGATCAGCACAGTATACCGCAGACCCTACTCCTTCCACTACTTTGGAACCATCTGTGTACACATATATAGCCTCGCCTGCTATTTGAGAACCCTTGAGCCAACCTGTAATATTTAAAAGACGATGTTGATGGCTTCGTGGTCATTTATTGACTGGCTGGCTTAGATTTAGTTACATATGTTTGAGCTTATATTATGCTAATGTCAAAGAGGAGAGAATGCAGTTATGATGAGCGAACTACAATAAAGAACTAATCAAGGCGAATTCAGTAGAGGTGGTGTTATCCCAACAGCTGATTGTTTCTTCTTGATGATTTTCCATACAAAGCCTTATACAGCAAAATGTGAGTTAATCTATGAAAAATTTCTTTTGACTTGACATTCTTCTGCACGGCGAATTGGTTGAATTCGCTTTGCCACCACCTGGTATTGATTCGCCTTGGAACTAATACATAAGGGCTGACAATACGAATACAATATACTGGGTGTTGCAATTCATATATGTACTTCAATATTTATAACTCATACATATATTTCTACATCTCCCCCTTTTTTTCAAATTCATAATTACTTAATTATTAATAGGTCACTCAGTATTCTATTACTATTTATTTCATAAATTCTAAATTATTTAAGATTTAGCATTTTTATAATTTTGCACTAACTTATTTATAAAATTTAGCACATTTGATATTGTAAATTCATTTGATTTTCGAATATTAGATATTATATAAATATGTGTTTATTTTTTAACTTCTTTAACAAATTAAATGTAGATTTAGCACATTTGATATTTAGCACATTTGATATTGTAAATTCATTTGATTTTCGAATATTAGATATTATATAAATATGTGTTTACTTTTGAACTTCTTTAACAAATTAAATGTAGATTCCATTTTCAATAGCTCCATGAGAAAATAGAGTTTTTATTTAAATATTTAAACTTAATTTCATTTGCGTTCTCTTAAATGGAAGGAGCCCCTACGATACTTTTTTCGATCTCTTTCTACTATATAAGATCCAGCGGCGGATTTACAAAGGGCACTTAGGGCACGTGCCCAGGTCCCCCCAAAAGGTAGGCGTCCCCACAGAATAGTGGCGGATTAAAACTGTGTGAGGTCCGAGACGGAAATTCAGAAGGGGCCCTGCCGGGCTCAGACAGGCCGGGAGAAATACTAATAAATTTTAATAAATAAACCCTAATTTTTAACCCTTAAACCTGTAACAGGCAGGGGAGAAATCTGAAATACTATGAAATTATAACACAGGTCAACAAAAAAATGTTTCGGATTTGGGATTCGAAATTTGGATTCTATGTTCAATTCTATAAAAAAAATGCAATTACGAATAAAAAATATTTGGTTTTGTAGAAGTTACAGCGATTTGAAAATTTTGCATTTTTGCACCAGGCTAATGTAGGTCCTTTCGCGCTATTTCGGTCGATAGAGGGCGGCGGGTAGCTATCTGATGCAGCGATGCATCGAAAAAAGATCTACTTAAAGCACAACATACTCATCCTAAAAAAAAAAACCAAAAAAATGTGGCTGAGAAACAGTAAAAAGGAGATAAAAGGTCCCAGATGCACATGATTTTAGGTAGATTTGGCAATTCGTTAAGTACATATTCACCCTTATCGCTAGTTTTATTTTCACCCGAAAATATTCACAGTTTTCGTTCACCCTATCGCAGAGGGTGGCGAAACAATTTTTCGTGTTCGAAAAAGATTTCACCTTATCGGCAACTCTTTGTTCCGGCGAAATGAACAGCGTGGAAACCCAAATTTGTTCACTTATATTTTACAGGCGAACGAGAGGAAAACAAAATTTAAATAATTTTTTGTTTTGAAATTTGATACTGTTATAATTATATGTTCTTTTATTATTAGAAATATATCAATAAATAATGCACAATCGGAAGCTGAGTGGGAAAAAAGTGAAATTCCTGTATTGCTAAGTATGTAAATTCCATTTTTTATGACAACGTATTAGTCGGTCAAGTTATCCATAGTGGACAAAGCAACGTTCCAAAATGTTGAGCACCTCACGGAAACAAAATTGGCTAAGACCCACTTCATGGTCCTTTCCAACGCCTTTTCCCTATGCGAAAAAACGGAGACATGTACTCAACTTTACAATTGGTGGTACTTCAAATTTTTGCTTCAATGGTGGCAAAGAGTTGGTAAGAATATCTAGCAAATATTAGAATGCCGGCTTGTTTAGCCTGTAATATTGGCTAAAGCTAATTGAAAAGAAATTAACTTGTTATTCAAAAGTGCTAATAGTAATTCTTAGCTTACAGTGAATCATTCAGCTCCAAAGGGTTATATCTGTCCCTTAATGGCCTCCGAATCGCTTTCGAATTTATATTCGCACCGCGCTCAATCAATACCAACCTAATTTCAATACTAAACATTATTTTATAAATTTTTTATTTCTATTTTTGTTGTATTTTAAGGAAATATATGCTTGGTTACAAAATTTACACAATTGTAAGTAAATTATTTGTTCACTGCCAATTCACAATAGAGCATCAGTTGTTTCAAAGTGAACTTTTGTTCGCCCGAAATTGCCGATAGGCGGAAAAAGTTCACCCGAACAAAAGAAGTGAAGGCGAACACTTTTCCGCGTGAACTTCGCGATAAGGGTGATTAAGAAACTCATCGAAACTTTTACTCACGGATTGGCAGGCCTAGCAATAGAGCATGAGAGCTACCTGATAGCGTTTTTGTAAGTAAAATTTTTTCTAAGAAGCTGTAGTTTCTTGGGTCACTCGTTGTGGGCGACACTATGTTTTTGCATATCACAGAGGAATGATGGTTTCGAGAAGTTGTAAACGAGCGGCTAATTCGTTTTGCTATATATGTGGCCAATGTATTAAAAGACGACAAAAAAAGTTTGATTTAACTAAAAACACAAAGATTTGTGAGACCTACCTAGCCTACTTCGGTCTACCTGTTAAAAATCAAGACAAAAAATGGGCTCCACATGTTTCATGTAACTCTTGCAGAAGCATTCTGGAGCGTAAGTTTATTTTCTCTTTTTTATTGTACTAACTGTTTCATATATATATACATATATCTACATATATAATTGCATAATAACTGAAATTGTTATGAAATGCTTTACGTTTTATTATAGTTTGGTACCAGGGTGAGAAAAGAGCCATGAAGTTCGCAGTGCCGAGAATTTGGAGGGAACCGAGTAATCATGACACTGATTGCTATTTTTGTGTCGTGAAACCACTGAAAGGGAAACGTTTAAGGAAAACAATATATCCGGAACTACCATCGACATCCGCTCCAGTACCACATTCGGAACAAAATCCTGTACCTGATCCACCTGTGTTGGAAAAGCAACTATTCCCTCAAGGCAGCTTTCAAACACCGAGTTTATCCGCATCCGTACATTCCGAATTTGTTCCTCAATTTGAACCAGGAATACCACATCTTATCAACTCTGAAGATCTCAATGACTTAATAAGAGACTTAAATCTATCAAAAGACAAAGCAGAGTTATTAGCATCGCGGCTTAAACAACGAAATTTACTTCTGATGTTCGAATATCTCGGCAAAGAAAGCGGCATGAAGAATTTTCTTGTTTCTACAGTAAGGAAGATGGACTCTGTTTTTGCTATGACGTGAAAGGTTTATTTGAAGCAATTGGTATTCCTTGTAATACAAATGAATGGTGCCTCTTTATCGACAGCTCAACAAAAAGTCTAAAAGCAGTTCTACTACACAATGGGAACAAATTTCTATTCCACTGGCACATTCCATTACATCTCAAAGAAAATTATGACAGTATTAAAATGCTATTAACTGCAATTAAATATACGGAAAACAAGTGGGAAGTTATTGGAGACTTCAAGATGGTTTGTTTTTTTACTGGAATGCAAGGTCGATATACCAAACACTCCTGTTATCTTTGCCTATGGGATAGCAGAAATGATGCCGCCCACTATCGCCAAAAACATTGGTCTGAACGTACTGAGTATGGAGTGGGAAGATTTAAATATTAGACACGAAGCAATTGTCGATCCTAAAAATATATTGATGCCGCCATATTAAATTGGGCCTTATTAAACAATTTGTGAAGGCTCTTAATATTGAGTCCAAAGCTTTCAAATATTTGCAGACTTTTTTCCAAAGCTGCCAGAGGCGAAAATTAAAGCTGGAGTCTTTGTTGGCTCTCAAATAAAAAAAATTATGAACTGCGATATTTTCCCGGACCTACTTAGCAGTGAGGAGAAACTAGCGTGGAACAGTTTTAAGGCAGTGGTTCATGACTTTCTTGGAAATCATAGGGATGAAATTTATGATGAGCTGATAACTGGCATGACTACGAATTTTTCCGCCATCGGATGTAGAATGTCGCTAAAGATGCACATGTTACATTCACATCTGAATAAATTCAAAGATAATATGGGAGCTTATTCAGAAGAACACGGGGAGCGATTCCATCAAGATATAATGGAGTTTGAGAAACGCTACCAAGGCCAGTATACGGAAAGCATGATGGGGAACTATATTTGGACGTTAATAAGAGAAAATGTTACCGAATATGGCAGGAAAAGCATTTTTAGACATTTAAACTGTATTCTAAAACTAAATTTATAGGAATAAATCTTAAATTGATTTTTACTATACTAGAATAAATCACATCTATGTCAAATTTTGATGAATTTTCACGTTTTTCGTTTTTCTCATTTTTTTCGAACAAAACCAAATCAAAAACTTTTTTATGTTCCTATTCTTATTTCTGGGTGCAAAAGCAATAAAAAAAATATCCGCACGACCCATGTACAAAAATGTTGTTGATCAGTGTAATAAAAAAACAATACTTCAACAAACAAAAGATGGAGAAATATTTTAAAATTATTAAAAAAAAACATAACATAATATTTCTCTCTCGCTCTTTCGTGGTTTAACAAAGTATTTTTTTTATAATTGTATAGTATTTCTCCGCCGCCTGTTCGTGATTTAACAAAGTATAATAGAGAGTGCCAGGTCACAGGAGGCCCTCTGCAGACAGTGGGTCTCCAACCTATAGCACCATCATGTAGCCCCTAACAATCTGCCACTGCCAGTATGAAATCATAAATCAAGGTCCTTTTTTTCCATCCTATGAATCGTAATTAAATAAAATATGTCATACATAATTAAATATTTCAAAAACTTAATTCGCGTATACTTTGGGTTCCGTGCTTTGGACATTCACTTAATCTTGCTGGAGAAAAAGCGTTAAATGCATCGCCTTATTATTCAGATTATTTTATGTCTTTACAAGAATTGTATGTATTTTTTCAGCATCA
This sequence comes from Eurosta solidaginis, assembly GCF_040869045.1. Taxonomy (NCBI): domain Eukaryota; kingdom Metazoa; phylum Arthropoda; class Insecta; order Diptera; family Tephritidae; genus Eurosta; species Eurosta solidaginis. Next base: position 131,582,923 of record NC_090319.1, read on the forward strand.
GAAAAGCGTTGGTCTTTTCTAGTCGATATTTTAAAATCGAATAAAATTGATAATGAGAGAATAATGGTACCTAAATGAGCTGTGTGCACTAGGTGGTCAAGTCGAGCTGAAGCTAATAAAGCTTTTATGAAAAGTTACCCATTAATATTAGAAACTCTATTATCCATTATGAATAACAGAGAAGAATATGAAGCAAAAATACGATGTCAAGCTGAAGGAATTTATAAAAAATATTGTAACGAATTTGCTGCAAATCCTCTTATTTGCCCTTTTGCTAGGCTCGTATCGCTAAACTGTTGAATAAATAACTCCAATATTGAATAATGGAAAAATGGCCTTTATTAAAGTACTTCACAATAACACCTATACTTTGCAATTAGCTGGCTTAATAACCAAACTGATAGCTGACTTTCAAAATAATACTGCTATTGCTCGCTAGATATCGTCTTAATCGAAACTGCTTGACAACTCAAATCAAACTGAATTACAGCGCCTCTACATCTGTCGCCTTTTATACTCTTTGATTTTAACATTCGCATCTTCTAGTCGCTTCAAGAAACTATTAGTCCAGCAGCTCTCAAACTTTTCAGCTGTAACTACAATTGCACAATTTTATACATCTTCAAGGCGCTTCCAGAATCTACTAGTCCAGTAGCTGTCAAACTTCTCAGCTGTAACTACAATTGCATAATTTTATAGTTTTTCTCATGGCATACTTATAGGAGTATCTCAGATATATGCATGTGTTTACGCATTGACTCTCCGCTGCTCGTATTCGTACATGGTACATATGTGTAGACGCAATTATTTATTCGTTTATGTAGATACATAATGACTGAATTATTGATGTGAATGTTTGTAGTTTACAGTCTCTCGCGCACACATAGGCGTATAAGTAAATGCATCTGTGTGTGACATCTCTCGGATGCCTTATATATGTGTATACATGATTTGATTATTGACGTAAATATCGCTTAGCATGGCCTTAGCATCGCCTTAATGATGGTATAGCTTAGTGATGCTAATATCCGTGACAGTGCCCTCCACCTAAGTCTGATCCTCCCAATCAGACAAATCTCCCGATTTAACCGCTGCTAGCTTCTCCAAATGAACCACTTTCATTTTGGTTCGTGGTTTGCCAATGGTTTGTATGCGGTACACTACATCGTTGATCCGTTTTACAACTTTGTATGGGCTTTCCCAATTACACTGCAATTTCGGGGAAAAACCTTTTTTTCGTTGTGGGTTGTATAGCAGCACCAAATCTCCTTCCTGAAACCCTTCCGAATTAATTGCTTTATCGTACCTCGCTTTCCTCTTGTCACTCATAATCTTTACTCGTTACCTTACCAGATCGTGTATCTCTCTCAGCTCTTCTTCCAACACACCAGTGGATTTCTTGACATTCCTCTCCGCATCGGCATCTATCCCATACTTCAAATCAGCTGGCAGTCGAAGGTCATTGCCAAAAATTACCTTTGCGGGAGTTTGGCCCGTTGTGTCATGTACTGCCGATCGGTAGGCCATCAAGAATAACGATATGTGTGTATCGCAGTCCTTAAGGTACTTGTCCACTACTTTCCTTAAATGCTCCTCCAATGTTCTATTGAAGCGTTACACCATACCATCGGACTGAGGATGCAATGCAGTTGTCCGTGTTTTTCGAATGCCCAACTTCTTGCACATTTCTTGGAACACAGCTGATTCAAAATTCCTGCCTTGGTCAGAATGTAACTCCATTGGTACACCATATCTTGCAACCCATTCTTTTTTAACCACTTCTGCCACTGTTTCTGTTTCTTGGTTTGGGATTGGGTATACCTCTGGCCATTTACTGAAATAATCCATAACCACTAGTACGTATTTGTTTCCGCGGTTGCTAGTAGGAAATGGACCTGCGACATCCATGGCGATCCTTTCAAATGGTGCACTTGAAATATACTGCTTCATCTGGCCATGAATTCGGGTTTTGGGCCCTTTCGCTCTGTTGCATACCTCGCAGTTGGCAATCCACTCGGTGACCGACTGACGGCAACCAACCCAATAGAATCTCTGCTTAATTTTCTCGAGTGTCTTCGTGATTCCAAGATGACCTCCACTTGGACCATTGTGCAGCTCGCTGAGCACGTCAGGAATCCTCTTTCTGGGAACAACTATCAGCTTCTTCTTGCATTGACCATCCTCACTCTCCCATACTCGATGCAAGCAACCGGATATCAATTCTAAACTGTTCCACTGTGCCCAATATGACTTCGCAATGGGACTCTCTGCTGACATCTCCTCTCTGCTTGGTCTTTCGTTTCGTTCGAGCCCTTGCATAACATGTGACAGATCTGTATCTTCTAGCTGCCACTTTCTTAGTTTTTCCTTGTCCCATTCATCCGCACACGTTATAGTCATAAGCCGGACATCTATAATGTCTTCTTTAGCCTCGGCCTTTGAACAGTGCTTGCATTCCAAACTACATGGCCTTCGTGACATTGCATCGGCATTTCCATTTTCCATGGGTACTACCTTTTCGATGCTCAATGGAAAAGTCATAGCTTTGTAGTCGTTCGATCCACCGTGCCAATTGTCCTTCCGGATTACGGAACTGCAGAAGCCATTCCAACGCTGCGTGATCTGTCCTGACGCGGAATCGCTGGCCGTAGAGGTATTTGTGAAAATGTTTAATGCACTCTACCAATGCCAACAGCTCTCTCCGCGTAACACATTAGTTCCTCTCTGGTTTTCCAATCGAACGGCTGTAATATGCAATTACCTTCTCCTGTCCATCGACCAGTTGTGATAAAACGCCTCCTATAGCATATCCACTCGCATCTGTATCTAGAATAAATGTTGCTTCTGGAATCGGATATGCTAACTTTGGGGCAGTGTACAAACGCTCCTTCAATGTTTGGAAAGCCACTTCATGCTCCTTCTTCCATTCAAAAGCTTTATTTTTTCTTGTAAGCTCATGTAGGCTATGGGCTACGCTGGAAAAATTTGGTACAAATCGGCGGTAATATGTGCACAGCCCAAGGAAACTTCTTAATTCATGTAGGTTCTGTGGTCTTGGCCAATCCTTTACAGCCTCTATCTTTTCGTTCGCAGTGCAGATGCCCTCTGTCGTTACCTTGTGACCCAAATAATTTACTTCCTTTTTAAACAGCCGCCACTTTTTGGGACTTAACTTCAGACCAGCGCTAGCTATTCCAAAGCTTTCAAATATTTGCAGCTTTTTTCCAAAGCTGCCAGAGGCGAAAATTAAAGCTGGAGTCTTTGTTGGCTCTCAAATAAAAAAAATTATGAACTGCGATATTTTCCCGGACCTACTTAGCAGTGAGGAGAAACTAGCGCGGAACAGTTTTAAGGCCGTGGTTCATGACTTTCTTGGAAATCATAGGGATGAAATTTATGATGAGCTGATAACTGGCATGACTACGAATTTTTCCGCCATCGGATGTAGAATGTCGCTAAAGATGCACATGTTACATTCACATCTGAATAAATTCAAAGATAATATGGGAGCTTATTCAGAAGAACACGGGGAGCGATTCCATCAAGATATAATGGAGTTTGAGAAACGCTACCAAGGCCAGTATACGGAAAGCATGATGGGGGACTATATTTGGACGTTAATAAGAGAAAATGTTACCGAATATGGCAGGAAAAGCATTTTTAGACATTTAAACTGTATTCTAAAACTAAATTTATAGGAAAAAATCTTAAATTGATTTTTACTATACTAGAATAAATCAAGTCTATGTCAAATTTTGATGAATTTTCACGTTTTTCGTTTTTCTCATTTTTTTCGAACAAAACCAAATCAAAAACTTTTTTATGTTCCTATTCTTATTTCTGGGTGCAAAAGCAATAAAAAAAATATCCGCACGACCCATGTACAAAAATGTTGTTGATCAGTGTAATAAAAAAACAATACTTCAACAAACAAAAGATGGAGAAATATTTTAAAATTATTAAAAAAAACATAACATAATATTTCTCTCTCGCTCTTTCGTGGTTTAACAAAGTATTTTTTTTATAATTGTATAGTATTTCTCCGCCGCCTGTTCGTGATTTAACAAAGTATAATAGAGAGTGCCAGGTCACAGGAGGCCCCCTGCAGACAGTGGGTCTCCAACCTATAGCACCATCATGTAGCCCCTAACAATCTGCCACTGCCAGTATGAAATCATAAATCAAAGTCCTTTTTTTCCATCCTATGAATCGTAATTAAATTAAATATGTCATACATAATTAAATATTTCAAAAACTTAATTCGCGTATACTTTGGGTTCCGTGCTTTGGACATTCACTTAATCTTGCTGGAGAGAAAGCGTTAAATGCATCGCCTTATTATTCAGATTATTTTATGTCTTTACAAGAATTGTATGTATTTTTTCAGCATCAGAAAAGCGTTGGTCTTTTCTAGTCGATATTTTAAAATCGAATAAAATTGATAATGAGAGAATAATGGTACCTAAATGAGCTGAGTGCACTAGGTGGTCAAGTCGAGCTGAAGCTAATAAAGCTTTTATGAAAAGTTACCCATTAATATTAGAAACTCTATTATCCATTATGAATAACAGAGAAGAATATGAAGCAAAAATACGATGTCAAGCTGAAGGAATTTATAAAAAATATTGTAACGAATTTGCTGCAAATCCTCTTATTTGCCCTTTTGCTAGGCTCGTATCGCTAAACTGTTGAATAAATAACTCCAATATTGAATAATGGAAAAATGGCCTTTATTAAAGTACTTCACAATAACACCTATACTTTGCAATTAGCTGGCTTAATAACCAAACTGATAGCTGACTTTCAAAATAATACTGCTATTGCTCGCTAGATATCGTCTTAATCGAAACTGCTTGACAACTCAAATCAAACTGAATTACAGCGCCTCTACATCTGTCGCCTTTTATACTCTTTGATTTTAACATTCGCATCTTCTAGTCGCTTCAAGAAACTATTAGTCCAGCAGCTCTCAAACTTTTCAGCTGTAACTACAATTGCACAATTTTATACATCTTCAAGGCGCTTCCAGAATCTACTAGTCCAGTAGCTGTCAAACTTCTCAGCTGTAACTACAATTGCACAATTTTATAGTTTTTCTCATGGCATACTTATAGGAGTATCTCAGATATATGCATGTGTTTACGCATTGACTCTCCGCTGCTCGTATTCGTACATGGTACATATGTGTAGACGCAATTATTTATTCGTTTATGTAGATACATAATGACTGAATTATTGATGTGAATGTTTGTAGTTTACAGTCTCTCGCGCACACATAGGCGTATAAGTAAATGCATCTGTGTGTGACATCACTCGGATGCCTTATATATGTGTATACATGATTTGATTATTGACGTAAATATCGCTTAGCATGGCCTTAGCATCGCCTTAATGATGGTATAGCTTAGTGATGCTAATATCCGTGACAGTGCCCTCCACCTAAGTCTGATCCTTCCAATCAGACAAATCTCCCGATTTAACCGCTGCTAGCTTCTCCAAATGAACCACTTTCATTTTGGTTCGTGGTTTGCCAATGGTTTGTATGCGGTACACTACATCGTTGATCCGTTTTACAACTTTGTATGGGCTTTCCCAATTACACTGCAATTTCGGGGAAAAACCTTTTTTTCGTTGTGGGTTGTATAGCAGCACCAAATCTCCTTCCTGAAACCCTTCCGAATTAATTGCTTTATCGTACCTCGCTTTCCTCTTGTCACTCATAATCTTTACTCGTTACCTTGCCAGATCGTGTATCTCTCTCAGCTCTTCTTCCAAGACACCAGTGGATTTCTTGACATTCCTCTCCGCATCGGCATCTATCCCATACTTCAAGTCAGCTGGCAGTCGAAAGTCATTGCCAAAAATTACCTTTGCGGGAGTTTGGCCCGTTGTGTCATGTACTGCCGATCGGTAGGCCATCAAGAATAACGATATGTGTGTATCCCAGTCCTTAAGGTACTTGTCTACTACTTTCCTTAAATGCTCCTCCAATGTTCTATTGAAGCGTTACACCATACCATCGGACTGAGGATGCAATGCAGTTGTCCGTGTTTTTCGAATGCCCAACTTCTTGCACATTTCTTGGAACACAGCTGATTCAAAATTCCTGCCTTGGTCAGAATGTAACTCCATTGGTACACCATGTCTTGCAACCCATTCGTTTTTAACCACTTCTGCCACTGTTTCTGTTTCTTGGTTTGGGATTGGGTATACCTCTGGCCATTTACTGAAATAATCCATAACCACTAGTACGTATTTGTTTCCGCGGTTGCTAGTAGGAAATGGACCTGCGACATCCATGGCGATCCTTTCAAATGGTGCACCTGAAATATACTGCTTCATCTGGCCATGAATTCGGGTTTTGGGCCCTTTCGCTCTGTTGCATACCTCGCAGTTGGCAATCCACTCGGTGACCGACTGACGGCAACCAACCCAATAGAATCTCTGCTTAATTTTCTCGAGTGTCTTCGTGATTCCAAGATGACCTCCACTTGGACCATTGTGCAGCTCGCTGAGCACGTCAGGAATCCTCTTTCTGGGAACAACTATCAGCTTCTTCTTGCATTGACCATCCTCACTCTCCCATACTCGATGCAAGCAACCGGATATCAATTCTAAACTGTTCCACTGTGCCCAATATGACTTCGCAATGGGACTCTCTGCTGACATCTCCTCTCTGCTTGGTCTTTCGTTTCGTTCGAGCCTTTGCATAACATGTAACAGATCTGTATCTTCTAGCTGACACTTTCTTAGTTTTTCCTTGTCCCATTCATCCGCACACGTTATAGTCATAAGCCGGACATCTATAATGTCTTCTTTAGCCTCGGCCTTTGAACAGTGCTTGCATTCCAAACTACATGGCCTTCGTGACATTGCATCGGCATTTCTATTTTCCATGGGCACTACCTTTTCGATGCTCAATGGAAAAGTCATAGCTTTGTAGTCGTTCGATCCACCGTGCCAATTGTCCTTCCGGATTACGGAACTGCAGAAGCCATTCCAACGCTGCGTGATCTGTCCTGACGCGGAATCGCTGGCCGTAGAGGTATTTGTGAAAATGTTTAATGCACTCTACCAATGCCAACAGCTCTCTCCGCGTAACACATTAGTTCCTCTCTGGTTTTCCAATCGAACGGCTGTAATATGCAACTACCTTCTCCTGTCCATCGACCAGTTGTGATAAAACGCCTCCTATAGCATATCCACTCGCATCTGTATCTAGAATAAATGTTGCTTCTGGAATCGGATATGCTAACTTTGGGGCAGTGTACAAACGCTCCTTCAATGTTTGGAAAGCCACTTCTTGCTCCTTCTTCCATTCAAAAGCTTTATTTTTTCTTGTAAGCTCATGGAGGCTATGGGCTACGCTGGAAAAATTTGGTACAAATCGGCGGTAATATGTGCACAGCCCAAGGAAACTTCTTAATTCATGTAGGTTCTGTGGTCTTGGCCAATCCTTTACAGCCTCTATCTTTTCGTTCGCAGTGCAGATGCCCTCTGTCGTTACCTTGTGACCCAAATAATTTACTTCCTTTTTAAACAGCCGCCACTTTTTGGGACTTAACTTCAGACCAGCGCTAGCTATTCCAAAGCTTTCAAATATTTGCAGACTTTTTTCCAAAGCTGCCAGAGGCGAAAATTAAAGCTGGAGTCTTTGTTGGCTCTCAAATAAAAAAAATTATGAACTGCGATATTTTCCCGGACCTACTTAGCAGTGAGGAGAAACTAGCGTGGAACAGTTTTAAGGCAGTGGTTCATGACTTTCTTGGAAATCATAGGGATGCAATTTATGATGAGCTGATAACTGGCATGACTACGAATTTTTCCGCCATCGGATGTAGAATGTCGCTAAAGATGCACATGTTACATTCACATCTGAATAAATTCAAAGATAATATGGGAGCTTATTCAGAAGAACACGGGGAGCGATTCCATCAAGATATAATGGAGTTTGAGAAACGCTACCAAGGCCAGTATACGGAAAGCATGATGGGGGACTATATTTGGACGTTAATAAGAGAAAATGTTACCGAATATGGCAGGAAAAGCATTTTTAGACATTTAAACTGTATTCTAAAACTAAATTTATAGGAAAAAATCTTAAATTGATTTTTACTATACTAGAATAAATCAAGTCTATGTCAAATTTTGATGAATTTTCACGTTTTTCGTTTTTCTCATTTTTTTCGAACAAAACCAAATCAAAAACTTTTTTATGTTCCTATTCTTATTTCGGGGTGCAAAAGCAATAAAAAAAATATCCGCACGACCCATGTACAAAAATGTTGTTGATCAGTGTAATAAAAAAACAATACTTCAACAAACAAAAGATGGAGAAATATTTTAAAATTATTAAAAAAAACATAACATAATATTTCTCTCTCGCTCTTTCGTGGTTTAACAAAGTATTTTTTTTATAATTGTATAGTATTTCTCCGCCGCCTGTTCGTGATTTAACAAAGTATAATAGAGAGTGCCAGGTCACAGGAGGCCCCCTGCAGACAGTGGGTCTCCATCATGTAGCCCCTAACAATCTGCCACTGCCAGTATGAAATCATAAATCAAAGTCCTTTTTTTCCATCCTATGAATCGTAATTAAATTAAATATGTCATACATAATTAAATATTTCAAAAACTTAATTCGCGTATACTTTGGGTTCCGTGCTTTGGACATTCACTTAATCTTGCTGGAGAGAAAGCGTTAAATGCATCGCCTTATTATTCAGATTATTTTATGTCTTTACAAGAATTGTATGTATTTTTTCAGCATCAGAAAAGCGTTGGTCTTTTCTAGTCGATATTTTAAAATCGAATAAAATTGATAATGAGAGAATAATGGTACCTAAATGAGCTGAGTGCACTAGGTGGTCAAGTCGAGCTGAAGCTAATAAAGCTTTTATGAAAAGTTACCCATTAATATTAGAAACTCTATTATCCATTATGAATAACAGAGAAGAATATGAAGCAAAAATACGATGTCAAGCTGAAGGAATTTATAAAAAATATTGTAACGAATTTGCTGCAAATCCTCTTATTTGCCCTTTTGCTAGGCTCGTATCACTAAACTGTTGAATAAATAACTCCAATATTGAATAACGGAAAAATGGCCTTTATTAAAGTACTTCACAATAACACCTATACTTTGCAATTAGCTGGCTTAATAACCAAACTGGTAGCTGACTTTCAAAATAATACTGCTGTTGCTCGCTAGATATCGTCTTAATCGAAACTGCTTGACAACTCAAATCAAACTGAATTACAGCGCCTCTACATCTGTCGCCTTTTATACTCTTTGATTTTAACATTCGCATCTTCTAGTCGCTTCAAGAAACTATTAGTCCAGCAGCTCTCAAACTTTTCAGCTGTAACTACAATTGCACAATTTTATACATCTTCAAGGCGCTTCCAGAATCTACTAGTCCAGTAGCTGTCAAACTTCTCAGCTGTAACTACAATTGCACAATTTTATAGTTTTTCTCATGGCATACTTATAGGAGTATCTCAGATATATGCATGTGTTTACGCATTGACTCTCCGCTGCTCGTATTCGTACATGGTACATATGTGTAGACGCAATTATTTATTCGTTTATGTAGATACATAATGACTGAATTATTGATGTGAATGTTTGTAGTTTACAGTCTCTCGTGCACACATAGGCGTATAAGTAAATGCATCTGTGTGTGACATCTCTCGGCTGCCTTATATATGTGTATACATGATTTGATTATTGACGTAAATATCGCTTAGCATGGCCTTAGCATTGCCTTAATGATGGTATAGCTTAGTGATGCTAATATCCGTGACAGTGCCCTCCACCTAAGTCTGATCCTCCCAATCAGACAAATCTCCCGATTTAACCGCTGCTAGCTTCTCCAAATGAACCACTTTCATTTTGGTTCGTGGTTTGCCAATGGTTTGTATGCGGTACACTACATCGTTGATCCGTTTTACAACTTTGTATGGGCCTTCCCAATTACACTGCAATTTCGGGGACAAACCTTTTTTTCGTTGTGGGTTGTATAGCAGCACCAAATCTCCTTCCTGAAACCCTTCCGAATTAATTGCTTTATCGTACCTCGCTTTCATCTTGTCACTCATAATCTTTGCTCGTTACCTTACCAGATGGTGTATCTCTCTCAGCTCTTCTTCCAAGACACCAGTGGATTTCTTGACATTCCTCTCCGCATCGGCATCTATCCCATACTTCAAATCAGCTGGCAGTCGAAGGTCATTGCCAAAAATTACCTTTGCGGGAGTTTGGCCAGTTGTGTCATGTACTGCCGATCGGTAGGCCATCAAGAATAACGATATGTGTGTATCCCAGTCCTTAAGGTACTTGTCTACTACTTTCCTTAAATGCTCCTCCAATGTTCTATTGAAGCGTTACACCATACCATCGGACTGAGGATGCAATGCAGTTGTCCGTGTTTTTCGAATGCCCAACTTCTTGCACATTTCTTGGAACACAGCTGATTCAAAATTCCTGCCTTGGTCAGAATGTAACTCCATTGGTACACCATATCTTGCAACCCATTCTTTTTTAACCACTTCTGCCACTGTTTCTGTTTCTTGGTTTGGGATTGGGTATACCTCTGGCCATTTACTGAAATAATCCATAACCACTAGTACGTATTTGTTTCCGCGGTTGCTAGTAGGAAATGGACCTGCGACATCCATGGCGATCCTTTCAAATGGTGCACGTGAAATATACTGCTTCATCTGGCCATGAATTCGGGTTTTGGGCCCTTTCGCTCTGTTGCATACCTCGCAGTTGGCAATCCACTCGGTCACCGACTGACGGCAACCAACCCAAAGAATCTCTGCTTAATTTTCTCGAGTGTCTTCGTGATTCCAAGATGACCTCCACTTGGACCATTGTGCAGCTCGCTGAGCACGTCAGGAATCCTCTTTCTGGGAACAACTATCAGCTTCTTCTTGCATTGACCATCCTCACTCTCCCATACTCGATGCAAGCAACCGGATATCAATTCTAAACTGTTCCACTGTGCCCAATATGACTTCGCAATGGGACTCTCTGCTGACATCTCCTCTCTGCTTGGTCTTTCGTTTCGTTCGAGCCCTTGCATAACATGTGACAGATCTGTATCTTCTAGCTGACACTTTCTTAGTTTTTCCTTGTCCCATTCATCCGCACACGTTATAGTCATAAGCCGGACATCTATAATGTCTTCTTTAGCCTCGGCCTTTGAACAGTGCTTGCATTCCAAACTACATGGCCTTCGTGACATTGCATCGGCATTTCCATTTTCCATGGGTACTACCTTTTCGATGCTCAATGGAAAAGTCATAGCTTTGTAGTCGTTCGATCCACCGTGCCAATTGTCCTTAAGGATTACGGAACTGCAGAAGCCATTCCAACGCTGCGTGATCTGTCCTGACGCGGAATCGCTGGCCGTAGAGGTATTTGTGAAAATGTTTAATGCACTCTACCAATGCCAACAGCTCTCTCCGCGTAACACATTAGTTCCTCTCTGGTTTTCCAATCGAACGGCTGTAATATGCAACTACCTTCTCCTGTCCATCGACCAGTTGTGATAAAACGCCTCCTATAGCATATCCACTCGCATCTGTATCTAGAATAAATGTTGCTTCTGGAATCGGATATGCTAACTTTGGGGCAGTGTACAAACGCTCCTTCAATGTTTGGAAAGCCACTTCTTGCTCCTTCTTCCATTCAAAAGCTTTATTTTTTCTTGTAAGCTCATGGAGGCTATGGGCTACGCTGGAAAAATTTGGTACAAATCGGCGGTAATATGTGCACAGCCCAAGGAAACTTCTTAATTCATGTAGGTTCTGTGGTCTTGGCCAATCCTTTACAGCCTCTATCTTTTCGTTCGCAGTGCAGATGCCCTCTGTCGTTACCTTGTGACCCAAATAATTTACTTCCTTTTTAAACAGCCGCCACTTTTTGGGACTTAACTTCAGACCAGCGCTAGCTATTCCAAAGCTTTCAAATATTTGCAGACTTTTTTCCAAAGCTGCCAGAGGCGAAAATTAAAGCTGGAGTCTTTGTTGGCTCTCAAATAAAAAAATTATGAACTGCGATATTTTCCCGGACCTACTTAGCAGTGAGGAGAAACTAGCGTGGAACAGTTTTAAGGCAGTGGTTCATGACTTTCTTGGAAATCATAGGGATGAAATTTATGATGAGCTGATAACTGGCATGACTACGATTTTTTCCGCCATCGGATGTAGAATGTCGCTAAAGATGCACATGTTACATTCACATCTGAATAAATTCAAAGATAATATGGGAGCTTATTCAGAAGAACACGGGGAGCGATTCCATCAAGATATAATGGAGTTTGAGAAACGCTACCAAGGCCAGTATACGGAAAGCATGATGGGGGACTATATTTGGACGTTAGTAAGAGAAAATGTTACCGAATATGGCAGGAAAAGCATTTTTAGACATTTAAACTGTATTCTAAAACCAAATTTATAGGAAAAAATCTTAAATTGATTTTTACTATACTAGAATAAATCAAATCTATGTCAAATTTTGATGAATTTTCACGTTTTTCGTTTTTCTCATTTTTTTCGAACAAAACCAAATCAAAAACTTTTTTATGTTCCTATTCTTATTTCTGGGTGCAAAAGCAATAAAAAAAATATCCGCACGACCCATGTACAAAAATGTTGTTGATCAGTGTAATAAAAAAACAATACTTCAACAAACAAAAGATGGAGAAATATTTTAAAATTATTAAAAAAAACATAACATAATATTTCTCTCTCGCTCTTTCGTGGTTTAACAAAGTATTTTTTTTATAATTGTATAGTATTTCTCCGCCGCCTGTTCGTGATTTAACAAAGTATAATAGAGAGTGCCAGGTCACAGGAGGCCCCCTGCAGACAGTGGGTCTCCAACCTATAGCACCATCATGTAGCCCCTAACAATCTGCCACTGCCAGTATGAAATCATAAATCAAGGTCCTTTTTTTCCATCCTATGAATCGTAATTAAATTAAATATGTCATACATAATTAAATATTTCAAAAACTTAATTCGCGTATACTTTGGGTTCCGTGCTTTGGACATTCAATTAATCTTGCTGGAGAGAAAGCGTTAAATGCATCGCCTTATTATTCAGATTATTTTATGTCTTTACAAGAATTGTATGTATTTTTTCAGCATCAGAAAAGCGTTGGTCTTTTCTAGTCGATATTTTAAAATCGAATAAAATTGATAATGAGAGAATAATGGTACCTAAATGAGCTGAGTGCACTAGGTGGTCAAGTCGAGCTGAAGCTAATAAAGCTTTTATGAAAAGTTACCCATTAATATTAGAAACTCTATTATCCATTATGAATAACAGAGAAGAATATGAAGCAAAAATACGATGTCAAGCTGAAGGAATTTATAAAAAATATTGTAACGAATTTGCTGCAAATCCTCTTATTTGCCCTTTTGCTAGGCTCGTATCGCTAAACTGTTGAATAAATAACTCCAATATTGAATAATGGAAAAATGGCCTTTATTAAAGTACTTCACAATAACACCTATACTTTGCAATTAGCTGGCTTAATAACCAAACTGATAGCTGACTTTCAAAATAATACTGTTATTGCTCGCTAGATATCGTCTTAATCGAAACTGCTTGACAACTCAAATCAAACTGAATTACAGCGCCTCTACATCTGTCGCCTTTTATACTCTTTGATTTTAACATTCGCATCTTCTAGTCGCTTCAAGAAACTATTAGTCCAGCAGCTCTCAAACTTCTCAGCTGTAACTACAATTGCACAATTTTATACATCTTCAAGGCGCTTCCAGAATCTACTAGTCCAGTAGCTGTCAAACTTCTCAGCTGTAACTACAATTGCACAATTTTATAGTTTTTCTCATGGCATACTTATAGGAGTATCTCAGATATATGCATGTGTTTACGCATTGACTCTCCGCTGCTCGTATTCGTACATGGTACATATGTGTAGACGCAATTATTTATTCGTTTATGTAGATACATAATGACTGAATTATTGATGTGAATGTTTGTAGTTTACAGTCTCTCGCGCACACATAGGCGTATAAGTAAATGCATCTGTGTGTGACATCTCTCGGCTGCCTTATATATGTGTACACATGATTTGATTATTGACGTAAATATCGCTTAGCATGGCCTTAGCATCGCCTTAATGATGGTATAGCTTAGTGATGCTAATATCCGTGACAGTGCCCTCCACCTAAGTCTGATCCTCCCAATCAGACAAATCTCCCGATTTAACCGCTGCTAGCTTCTCCAAATGAACCACTTTCATTTTGGTTCGTGGTTTGCCAATGGTTTGTATGCGGTACACTACATCGTTGATCCGTTTTACAACTTTGTATGGGCCTTCCCAATTACACTGCAATTTCGGGGAAAAACCTTTTTTTCGTTGTGGGTTGTATAGCAGCACCAAATCTCCTTCCTGAAACCCTTCCGAATTAATTGCTTTATCGTACCTCGCTTTCCTCTTGTCACTCATAATCTTTACTCGTTACCTTACCAGATTGTGTATCTCTCTCAGCTCTTCTTCCAAGACACCAGTGGATTTCTTGACATTCCTCTCCGCATCGGCATCTATCCCATACTTCAAATCAGCTGGTCAAATCGAAGGTCATTGCCAAAAACTACCTTTGCGGGAGTTTGGCCCGTTATGTCATGTACTGCCGATCGGTAGGCCATCAAGAATAACGATATGTGTGTATCCCAGTCCTTAAGGTACTTGTCTACTACTTTCCTTAAATGCTCCTCCAATGTTCTATTGAAGCGTTACACCATACCATCGGACTGAGGATGCAATGCAGTTGTCCGTGTTTTTCGAATGCCCAACTTCTTGCACATTTCTTGGAACACAGCTGATTCAAAATTCCTGCCTTGGTCAGAATGTAACTCCATTGGTACACCATATCTTGCAACCCATTCGTTTTTAACCACTTCTGCCACTGTTTCTGTTTCTTGGTTTGGGATTGGGTATACCTCTGGCCATTTACTGAAATAATCCATAACCACTAGTACGTATTTGTTTCCGCGGTTGCTAGTAGGAAATGGACCTGCGACATCCATGGCGATCCTTTCAAATGGTGCACCTGAAATATACTGCTTCATCTGGCCATGAATTCGGGTTTTGGGCCCTTTCGCTCTGTTGCATACCTCGCAGTTGGCAATCCACTCGGTGACCGACTGACGGCAACCAACCCAATAGAATCTCTGCTTAATTTTCTCGAGTGTCTTCGTGATTCCAAGATGACCTCCACTTGGACCATTGTGCAGCTCGCTGAGCACGTCAGGAATCCTCTTTCTGGGAACAACTATCAGCTTCTTCTTGCATTGACCATCCTCACTCTCCCATACTCGATGCATGCAACCGGATATCAATTCTAAACTGTTCCACTGTGCCCAATATGACTTCGCAATGGGACTCTCTGCTGACATATCCTCTCTGCTTGGTCTTTCGTTTCGTTCGAGCCCTTGCATAACATGTGACAGATCTGTATCTTCTAGCTGACACTTTCTTAGTTTTTCCTTGTCCCATTCATCCGCACACGTTATAGTCATAAGCCGGACATCTATAATGTCTTCTTTAGCCTCGGCCTTTGAACAGTGCTTGCATTCCAAACTACATGGCCTTCGTGACATTGCATCGGCATTTCCATTTTCCATGGGTACTACCTTTTCGATGCTCAATGGAAAAGTCATAGCTTTGTAGTCGTTCGATCCACCGTGCCAATTGTCTGTCCGAATTACGGAACTGCAGAAGCCATTCCAACGCCGCGTGATCTGTCCTGACGCGGAATCGCTGGCCGTAGAGGTATTTGTGAAAATGTTTAATGCACTCTACCAATGCCAACAGCTCTATCCGCGTAACACATTAGTTCCTCTCTGGTTTTCCAATCGAACGGCTGTAATATGCAACTACCTTCTCCTGTCCATCGACCAGTTGTGATAAAACGCCTCCTATAGCATATCCACTCGCATCTGTATCTAGAATAAATGTTGCTTCTGGAATCGGATATGCTAACTTTGGGGCAGTGTACAAACGCTCCTTCAATGTTTGGAAAGCCACTTCTTGCTCCTTCTTCCATTCAAAAGCTTTATTTTTTCGTGTAAGCTCATGGAGGCTATGGGCTACGCTGGAAAAATTTGGTACAAATCGGCGGTAATATGTGCACAGCCCAAGGAAACTTCTTAATTCATGTAGGTTCTGTGGTCTTGGCCAATCCTTTACAGCCTCTATCTTTTCGTTCGCAGTGCAGATGCCCTCTGTCGTTACCTTGTGACCCAAATAATTTACTTCCTTTTTAAACAGCCGCCACTTTTTGGGACTTAACTTCAGACCAGCGCTAGCCATTCCAAAGCTTTCAAATATTTGCAGACTTTTTTCCAAAGCTGCCAGAGGCGAAAATTAAAGCTGGAGTCTTTGTTGGCTCTCAAATAAAAAAAATTATGAACTGCGATATTTTCCCGGACCTACTTAGCAGTGAGGAGAAACTAGCGTGGAACAGTTTTAAGGCAGTGGTTCATGACTTTCTTGGAAATCATAGGGATGAAATTTATGATGAGCTGATAACTGGCATGACTACGAATTTTTCCGCCATCGGATGTAGAATGTCGCTAAAGATGCACATGTTACATTCACATCTGAATAAATTCAAAGATAATATGGGAGCTTATTCAGAAGAACACGGGGAGCAATTCCATCAAGATATAATGGAGTTTGAGAAACGCTACCAAGGCCAGTATACGGAAAGCATGATGGGGGACTATATTTGGACGTTAATAAGAGAAAATGTTACCGAATATGGCAGGAAAAGGATTTTTAGACATTTAAACTGTATTCTAAAACTAAATTTATAGGAAAAAATCTTAAATTGATTTTTACTATACTAGACTAAATCAAATCTATGTCAAATTTTGATGAATTTTCACGTTTTTCGTTTTTCTCATTTTTTTCGAACAAAACCAAATCAAAAACTTTTTTATGTTCCTATTCTTATTTCTGGGTGCAAAAGCAATAAAAAAAATATCCGCACGACCCATGTACAAAAATGTTGTTGATCAGTGTAATAAAAAAACAATACTTCAACAAACAAAAGATGGAGAAATATTTTAAAATTATTAAAAAAAACATAACATAATATTTCTCTCTCGCTCTTTCGTGGTTTAACAAAGAATTTTTTTTATAATTGTATAGTATTTCTCCGCCGTCTGTTCGTGATTTAACAAAGTATAATAGAGAGTGCCAGGTCACAGGAGGCCCCCTGCAGACAGTGGGTCTACAACCTATAGCACCATCATGTAGCCCCTAACAATCTGCCACTGCCAGTATGAAATCATAAATCAAAGTCCTTTTTTTCCATCCTATGAATCGTAATTAAATTAAATATGTCATACATAATTAAATATTTCAAAAACTTAATTCGCGTATACTTTGGGTTCCGTGCTTTGGACATTCACTTAATCTTGCTGGAGAGAAAGCGTTAAATGCATCGCCTTATTATTCAGATTATTTTATGTCTTTACAAGAATTGTATGTATTTTTTCAGCATCAGAAAAGCGTTGGTCTTTTCTAGTCGATATTTTAAAATCGAATAAAATTGATAATGAGAGAATAATGGTACCTAAATGAGCTGAGTGCACTAGGTGGTCAAGTCGAGCTGAAGCTAATAAAGCTTTTATGAAAAGTTACCCATTAATATTAGAAACTCTATTATCCATTATGAATAACAGAGAACAATATGAAGCAAAAATACGATGTCAAGCTGAAGGAATTTATAAAAAATATTGTAACGAATTTGCTGCAAATCCTCTTATTTGCCCTTTTGCTAGGCTCGTATCGCTAAACAGTTGAATAAATAACTCCAATATTGAATAATGGAAAAATGGCCTTTATTAAAGTACTTCACAATAACACCTATACTTTGCAATTAGCTGGCTTAATAACCAAACTGATAGCTGACTTTCAAAATAATACTGCTATTGCTCGCTAGATATCGTCTTAATCGAAACTGCTTGACAACTCAAATCAAACTGAATTACAGCGCCTCTACATCTGTCGCCTTTTATACCCTTTGATTTTAACATTCGCATCTTCTAGTCGCTTCAAGAAACTATTAGTCCAGCAGCTCTCAAACTTTTCAGCTGTAACTACAATTGCACAATTTTATACATCTTCAAGGCGCGTCCAGAATCTACTAGTCCAGTAGCTGTCAAACTTCTCAGCTGTAACTACAATTGCACAATTTTATAGTTTTTCTCATGGCATACTTATAGGAGTATCTCAGATATATGCATGTGTTTACGCATTGACTCTCCGCTGCTCGTATTCGTACATGGTACATATGTGTAGACGCAATTATTTATTCGTTTATGTAGATACATAATGACTGAATTATTGATGTGAATGTTTGTAGTTTACAGTCTCTCGCGCACACATAGCCGTATAAGTAAATGCATCTGTGTGTGACATCTCTCGGCTGCCTTATATATGTGTATACATGATTTGATTATTGACGTAAATATCGCTTAGCATGGCCTTAGCATCGCCTTAATGATGGTATAGCTTAGTGATGCTAATATCCGTGACAGTGCCCTCCACCTAAGTCTGATCCTCCCAATCAGACAAATCTCCCGATTTAACCGCTGCTAGCTTCTCCAAATGAACCACTTTCATTTTGGTTCGTGGTTTGCCAATGGTTTGTATGCGGTACACTACATCGTTGATCCGTTTTACAACTTTGTATGGGCCTTCCCAATTACACTGCAATTTCGGGGACAAACCTTTTTTTCGTTGTGGGTTGTATAGCAGCACCAAATCTCCTTCCTGAAACCCTTCCGAATTAATTGCTTTATCGTACCTCGCTTTCATCTTGTCACTCATAATCTTTGCTCGTTACCTTACCAGATCGTGTATCTCTCTCAGCTCTTCTTCCAAGACACCAGTGGATTTCTTGACATTCCTCTCCGCATCGGCATCTATCCCATACTTCAAATCAGCTGGCAGTCGAAGGTCATTGCCAAAAATTACCTTTGCGGGAGTTTGGCCCGTTGTGTCATGTACTGCCGATCGGTAGGCCATCAAGAATAACGATATGTGTGTATCCCAGTCCTTAAGGTACTTGTCTACTACTTTCCTTAAATGCTCCTCCAATGTTCTATTGAAGCGTTACACCATACATCCAGTTGGGATGCCATATATATCTTTTGGTCTTCGAGCTGTGTAGAAATTTGTGTTTCCTGTGCTTCAATCTTCGATGTAATGCGTGTCTCCTGCGATTCCAACTGAGATGCCACTGTCGATATTTGAGCAGTTATTGCAGCCAATATCATGTTCAAGTCTGTGCTCGTAACTGTCTGCGATATTTCGTCTTTCTCTTAAATTTTTGTTGTCTCCTCGCCATCAAGATGAAAGACATACTCTTCCACATCAATTCCTTCTGCTTGCATTGCCTCTCGTAGCCGTGCCTGAAGTTCAAGTTTAACGCCGCTTGTATTCAATCCACGGCTCTCCAACTCCATCTTTAGTTGCTGGATCTTCAATTCACTGAACTTTGCCATGTCCTTGTTGTCCTCTGGAATTTATTCAACAATTCCTGTTCTGACACCAATTTTAACGAATTTGCTGCAAATCCTCTTATTTGCCCTTTTGCTAGGTTCGTATCGCTAAACTGTTGAATAAATAACTTCAATATTGAATAATGGAAAAATGGCCTTTATTAAAGTACTTCACAATAACACGTATACTTTGCATTAGCTGGCTTAATAACCAAACTGATAGCTGACTTTCAAAATAATACTGCTATTGCTCGCTAGATATCGTCTTAATCGAAACTGCTTGACAACTCAAATCAAACTGAATTTTGAACAATTGAACAATTGCACAATTTTATAGTTTTTCTCATGGCATACTTATAGGAGTATCTCAGATATATGGATGTTTTTGCGCATTGACTCTCCGCTGCTCGTATTCGTTCATGGTACATATGTGTAGACGCAATTATTTATTCGCTTATGTAGATACATAATGATTGAATTATTGATGTGAATGTTTGTAGTTTAAAGTCTCTCGCGCACACATAGGCGTATAAGTAAATGCATCTGTGTGTCACATCTCTCGGCTGCCTTATATATGTGTATACATGATTTGATTATTGACGTAAATATCGCTTAGTGATGGTATAGCTTAGTGATGCTAATATCCGTGACAATATGAACTCGGCAAACGAGTATTATGGCAACATTTTAGAATGACGTTCTTGATAATCTCAATAATACCAGTAAAACAATTCAAAGTCCGAATGTATTATTAAATACAGCCTTGCAGTGCATGCGAGCATTAAAAGAATTTATAGCCAATAAAAGAGATTAATTTTTACATTATGAAGATTTAGGTAAAAAGTTGACAAACATTTTTGATTACAAGAAAGATCGTGTTCGTCGAAGAAATGTAACATTGAATTTATACCGTTAGTCGATATTTTATCAGCGCTTTGAATGAGAGAATTGCGGCATACAAGATGGTTGAATCGAGATTTGGCTTTTTATCGAAATTCGATAAATTGACTCAATGTGAATTAGCAGAGAGTGCCAAAAAGTTACTCAATATTTACAAGAATGATCTTGACTGTAATTTAGAAATGGAATTTCTTTTGTTCCAAAAATTGTGTTCTGAATTGCTTGAATTCGAACCTGAAGCTGGGATCAGCATAGAACAAGCGATGTACTCCTTATTAATTGAAAAGGGAGTCCGAGAAACTTTCCCGAATACTGAAATGATTTTAGGAATTTATTTAATTTTATTGATAAGTAATTGTACTGGAGAAAGGTCTTCTTCAAAATTAAATCTTGTCAATGATTTCTTGAAAGTATCGGTGACTCAAAAAAGATTGAATCATTTAACTATTATAAGCATGGTGCGTGACATTGTACGTGATATTAATATAGACGATATAATAATATGTTTCGTTGAAAAAAGGCACGGAAACGCTTCCTATGATTACATGTAATAAAGAATATAATAAACCTAACTACCTACACGTCTTTTTTATTCATTTCTCTTTTAAATCGCTTACAAGGGGCCCCGCATCATTGGTGCCCAGGGGCCCCACTAAACTTAAATCCGCCGTTGATAAGATCTAGGACTTCCGTGTTTGTGCAGTATTCTAGCTTTGACCCAAAATTTACTTTTTCCCCTTTTTCAAATTCTTCTCTTCTTTATAGTTTTTATCATGGTATTTTTTGTTACATTCATTATTATGGCACAAAATGGGAATTATTTTTTTCGCTTAATTCAGCATTATTAAAAAATTTTGTTTTTCTAGGAACCATAGTTCTAGTCTGTCTACCCATAAGTAACTGTGCTGGTGACAGCTCTGAATTTTTATTGGTGTATTTCTATACTCCAATAATGCATGCCATAAGTTACTGTTTTGTTCATTGCATTTCAGCACTAATTTTTCCGCTACCTGAACCATTCGCTTGCTCATATGACCCAAATGGAACATTATCCGCTACTATTTCAAATGGGTATCCATGCACAGAGAAAACAATATCCAGCTTATTAGATAAGCCTTCAAAAAACGCGAGTACTCGATAAATAATGTAAGGAATACTCCTTTGGGAGTATAAGAATGTTCCAAAACTAATCTGTATTCATACAAAAAATGTGCTCCAATTAATATTGCGATGTCCTAGGAGAGGAGTAGGTGATCCAACTCTCGCTTTGTTTGTGAGTATTCCATAGAGTACATACGTGAGAGTACTTTCCAAAGTACTTTCACTGTAGTACTCCATGGAGCACCCACAGAGGATCATATGCCAAAGTACTAAAGAGGAATTGTGTTGGAAAGAATTATCGGAGTGAATTTAATTTAAAATTAGAGTAAATGAAGAGGGGCAATACAAATTTTATATTTTATACTACGAATATTCTTATGTTATTTAGCATTTGCGTGAATAAAGAAACTAATATTTCTCTATACTGTGACGAATATGAGTGACGCCAGGTGATACTCACATCCCTAGTCTGATGCTAAGTAAATGAAGTCACAACAATAATAAAGCAGACAGTCACTTGTATCTACATAAATGAATAAAACATTATGTCTACACATATATATGTACGTACACGCAGCAGAGAAGAGATGCTCCCAAAAGTATGCAATTGTAATTGTTGAAGTGTCGCTCACAAATACACGCATATGAGAAGCTATATAATTATATGACGGCAACTAAGTAAATTCTGGAAGCCCCAAGAAGATGCCACGAGGAAATCAAAAAGTATAAAAGCACCAGCGTAGAGACTCTATAATCAGTTTCGATTAAGACGATATCTAGCGAGCAATAGCAGTATTATTTTGAAATTCAGTTTCATTTGAGCTATCAATCAGTTGGTTATTAAGCAAGCTATTCGTTGCAAAGTTTGAGTGCTATTGTGAAGTACTTTAATAAAGGCCATTTTGCATTATTAAATATTGGAGTTATTTATTCAACAGTTTAGTGATTCGAACTTAGCAGAGGGTTGCAAATAAGAGGAATTGCAAGTAAATTCGTTGCAATTGGTGTCAGAAGAGGAATTGTTGAATAAATTCCAGCAGACAACAAGGACATGACAAAGTTCAGTGAATTGAAGATCCAGCAACTGAAAAAGGAGTTGGAGAACCGTGGATTAAATACAACCGGCAATAAGATCGAACTTCAAGCACGGCTGCGAGAGGTAATGGAATCCCAAGGAATTGATGTGGACGAGTTTGTCTTTTATCCTGATGGGGACGAGACAACAACAAAAATTTAAGAGAAAAACGAAACATCCCAGACAGTTACGAGCACAGACTTGAACATGATATTGGCTGCAATAACTGCTCAAACATCGACAGTAACATCCAAGATGGAAGCACAGGAGGCACGCATTGCAGAAATGTCGTCACAAATGTCATCTCAACTGGAATCGCAGAAGACACGCATAACATCGAAGATTGAAGCACAAGGAACGCGTATGTCAGAAATGTCGACACAGATTACATCCAAGATGGAAACTCAACTGGAAGAGCAAAAGACATATATGGCATCTCAGTTGGCTGAGCATTTGAAAGCACA
This sequence comes from Eurosta solidaginis, assembly GCF_040869045.1. Lineage (NCBI taxonomy): Eukaryota > Metazoa > Arthropoda > Insecta > Diptera > Tephritidae > Eurosta > Eurosta solidaginis. The sequence continues at coordinate 131,606,024 of NC_090319.1, forward strand.
GGAGGACCGCAGCTGGAGGAACAGGAGATAAGGGTAACATCAAAGTTGGAAGCACAGGATACAAAAATTGTGCAGCTCGAGGACAAAATTGATGCCGAGATAGAAGCTTTGAGAGGTCGTATACATGAGTAGCAAATGAATCGCCCAGCTGTTTCAGCGAGTAATCCAAAGGTAAAAACACCATCCTTTGACGGTTCTGTTCCTTTCCAGGTGTTTAAGATTCAGTTTGAGAAGACCGCAGCAGTAAACAATTGGAGTGCTGAAGATAAAGTTGCTGCACTATTCGTGGCATTGAAAGGATCTGCTGCTGAAATCCTACAGACTATTCCCGAGGGAGAGCGGAACAACTAAGAAACATTGATGAGCGCTCTAGAGAGGCGATACGGAAGCGAACACAGGAAGCAGATACACCAAATAGAGTTGCAAAACCGCTATCAAAAAGCTAACGAGACTTTGCAGGAGTTTGCGTCAGATGTCGAAAGGCTTGCACATTTGGCGAATGCCGACGCACCCGTGGAATACACCGAAAGGGTAAAAATTCAGAGCTTTATAAAAGGCAAACGGGACGTCGAAACGAAGCGAGCCACATAAGCAAACCCAAAGCCAACATTTGCAGAAACGGTATCACATGCATTGACTCAGGAAACTGCCTCACTATTGAGTAAACCAGCATACAAAGCTCATCGTGTGGAAGTGGAAAGACCAGATTGGGTAGACAAAATTTTGGAAGCACTGAAGGGATCATAACAGAAGAATGCCGGTGTTATTAAATGTTTCAAGTGCGGCAACACAGGTCATATTGCACGACATTGCAGCACCGGTCCCAATAGCTCCAACAATGTGGGTGGCCGTAAACGCAGAGCTGAAGGAGATGAGCAAATCTCCAAGTACACACAATCGTTAATCTAAACGTCAGCCGCAAGGGGCGACAGCTGGCTCCCGCAATTGAATGCCCCATAATCTCTATCTCGCTGATTGGAAGAAGATCGAGCAATCTTACTGTTGGAGGACATGTGGACGGAAAGGAATGTTTACTGACTGTAGATACGGGTGCATCTCATTCCATCATTCGAGCAGATTTAGTCAACAAAAAGATAAGACCATTGCTTGGAGCGAGATTACGTACAGCCACGGGAGAGGATACCCAGGTAATTGGAGAAGTAGAATGTGAAGTAGCAATTGGGAACGTCACGGTACTACACAATTTTATAGTGGCAGATATTGTTGATGAAATCATAATTGGAGTGGACTTCTTAATCAACCAAGGCATCAAGATCGGCATGCAAAGCAAGACGATGCGATATAAGAACATGGAGGTACCACTTAATTACGGATGCGAGAGACGCTACAGCAGTAAACGAGTACTGGTGGAAGAGAGTCAGCAAATACCACCAAAATCCGAAGCAGCCATCTGGGCAAAGGTTGATGGAGATTGTGGGACAAACAAATTGTGGGTTGTCGAAGCAGCAAACAAATTAGCACCGAACATACTTGTAGGAAAAACCCTGGCTATGACAAAACAAGATGGACGTATTCCGGTAAGAGTACTCAATGAGTTCAAGTCACCGCTCAACTGACCAAAGGAGTTATTTTGGGAAGATGCCAAGAGGCTGAAGTAATTATTAACTGTGAACAGCTCCAGGAACACGTTTCATCTAGTAACATTGATCTTTCAAAAAAAATCACGGAATGGACGGAGGGGCTAGAGGAAGATTATCAGAGTAAGGCAAAGCAATTGCTCCTAAAGTACGCAAACATATTTGACCAGGATGGTTCCAAACCAGGCCGCACCAATGTTGTGAAACATCAAATTGACACTGGAGACGCGAGGCCGATACGTCAAGCTCCACGTAGTGTTCCACTGGCGAAGCGGGACGTGGTGAGTCAAATTATACAAGAAATGAGCGACAGCGGCGTCATCGAACCATCAGCTAGTCCCTGGAGCTCACCGGTAGTACTTGTAAAGAAGGATGGAAACATGAGGTTTTGCGTGGACAACCGGAAGTTTAATGACGTTACGAAGAAGGATAGCTACCCATTGCCAAGAATTGACGACACTCTGGACTTGCTCTCTGGTTCGAAATGGTTTTCCACACTGGACTTGAAAAGTGGCTACTGGCAAGTGGAGGTGAAAGAGGAAGACAAAGAAAAAACAGCCTTCAGCGTCGGAGATGGTCTTTGGCAATTTACAGTAATGCCCTTTGGCCTATGTAATGCACCAGCTACTTTCGAGACACTCATGGATCAGGTATGAAAGGACTACATTGGAAAACGTGCTTGGTATACCTGCACGACATCATCGTATTGGGCAAGAACTTTGATGAACATCTTAAAAACTTAGATGAAGTTTTCCAGAGAATAGCTGGCGCTGGTCTGAAGTTAAGTCCCAAAAAGTGTGCGCTGTTTAAAAAAGAAGTAAATTATTTGGGTCACAAGGTAACGACAGAAGGTATCCGTACAGCGAATGAAAAGATAGAGGCAGTAAAGGATTGGCCAAGACCACAGAATCTGCATGAATTGAGAAGTTTCCTTGGGCTGTGCATATATTACCGCCGATTTGTACCAAATTTTGTCAGCGTAGCCCATAGTCGCCACGAGCTAACAAGAAAAAATAAAGCTATTGAATGGAAGAAGGAGCAAGAAGTAGCTTTCCAAACATTGAAAGAGCGTTTGTGCACTGCCCCAATGTTGGCATATCCAATTCCAGGAGCAACGTTTATTCTAGATACAGATGCGAGCGGATATGCTATAGGAGGCGTTTTATCACAACTGGTCGATGGACAGGAGAAGGTAGTTGCATATTACAGCCGTTCGATTGGAAAACCAGAGAGAAACTACTGCGTTACGCGGAGAGAGCTGTTGGAATTGGTAGAGTGCATTAAACATTTTCACAAATACCTCTACGGCCAGCGATTCCGTGTCAGGGCAGATCACGCAGCTTTAAAATGGCTTCTGCAGTTCCGTAATCCGGAAGGACAATTGGCACGGTGGATTGAGCGACTACAAAGCTGTGATTTTCCATTGAATACCGAAAAGGTAGTACCCATGGAAATGCCGATGCAATGTCACGAAGACCATGTAGTTTGGAATGCAAGCACTGTTCAAAAGCCGAGGCTAAAGAAGACATTATAGATGTCCGGCTAATGACTATAACATATGCAGATGAATGGGACAAGGAACAGCTAAGAAAGTGTCAGCTAGAAGATACAGATCTGTCACGTGTTATCCAAGGGCTCGAACGAAACGAAAGATCAAACAGAGAAGAAATGTCAGCAGAGAGTCCCATTGCGAAGTCATATTGGGCACAGTGGAACAGTTTAGAATTGATATCCGGTTGCCTTCATCGAGTATGGGAGAGTGAGGATGGTAAATGCAAGAAGAAACTGATAGTTGTTCCCAGAAAGAGGATTCCTGATGTGCTCAGCGAGCTGCATAATGGTCCAAGCGGAGGTCATCTTGGAATCACGAAGACGCTCGAAAAGATTAAACAAAGATTCTATTGGGTTGGTTGCCGTCAGTCGGTCACTGAGTGGATTGCGAACTGCGAGGTTTGCAGGAGAGCGAAAGGGCCCAGAACCCGAAGTCATGGCCAGATGAAGCAATATAACTCGAGTGCGCCATTTGAAAGGATCGCTATGGATGTCGCCGGTCCATTTCCTACTAGCAACGGCGGAAACAAATATGTACTGGTAGTTATGGATTATTTCAGCAAATGGCCAGAGGTATACCCAATCCCAAATCAAGAAGCGGAAACGGTAGAAGAAGTGTTTATAAACAATTGGGTTGCAAGGTATGGTGTACCAATGGAGTTACATTCTGATCAAGGCAGGAATTTCGAATCAGCTGTATTCCAGGAAATGTGTAAATCATTGGGAATTCGAAAAACACGGACAACTGCATTGTATCCTCAATCCGATGAATTATATGACGGCAACTAAGTAAATTCTGGAAGCGCCCAGAAGATGCCACGAGGAAATCAAAGAGTATAAAAGCACCAGCGGTAGAGGCTCTATAATCAGTTTCGATTAAGACGATGTCTAGCGAGCAATAGCAGTATTATTTTGAAATTCAGTTTCATTTGAGCTATCAATCAGTTGGTTATTAAGCAAGCTATTCGTTGCAAAGTTTGAGTGTTATTGTGAAGTACTTTAATAAAGGCCATTTTGCATTATTAAATATTGGAGTTATTTATTCAACAGTTTAGTGATTCGAACTTAGCAGAGGGTTGCAAATAAGAGGAATTGCAAGTAAATTGCAAATAAATACATAAATAAATAAAAAAATAAATACATAAAACCAGTGCTCGGTTGCATTTTATAAGAGTTGCCATAGTAAAATTTTATTATCAGTTATTTGTATGCAATATTTTACTTTTGGCAACTCTGTTCGATCGTCATCGTGTCGTGATCACGGTCGTTAAAAACCGAGCAATGATCGGCTGATGGTGGTCCGCAAACGCATTGCAAAGGAGTATTGTTAGAGTAATCTAACATGAAGAAAACGGAATACGTAATCCAACAATTTTTCAGGGAATGCTTTCGGTGTCTTTGTTGTCAATGGCATTATATCTAGATATCTTGAAAAATAATCTCCAATCTTTTAGGGTCTTTAAAACCATATCCTTTGCGTATTCCCCTTTATTTTCTGCGTCTTTTCTTCACTAACATTAACCGTATGCACCATTTCTTCTAAACCCATAATTTTATCTTCCTCTTCAATATTTTTTGAATAGCTATGAGATAACCAGTCAGCTACATACAAAAACTTTCCTGGCAGATACGTAAAATTTAAATTATACTTTTCTAACTTTAACTTCATTCGCTGCAATTTCGCGGAAGGTATTTTATTATAGTCTTTTTTCATGATTCCCAGCAAAGGCTTGTGATCAGTTATTATTTCAACTTTCTGACGGTAAATATAATTATGAAACTTTTGACAAGCAAATATTACAGCCAACATTCCTTTTTCTATTTGGGCGTACCGAGTTTCTGCGTCGTTTAAGCTTTTCGAAGCAAGGCAAACCGGCTTTTTATTTTGAAACAGCGTACAGCCCAGGCCGATTTGAACATAAATCTCTTCTCTGATGTCGAATGGTTGCAAAATCGGTGCTTTTAAAATTAGTTTCTTGATTTTTTCTAAACACTTCGTGTGTAGGCAGCCATTCGAACAGTACTGAATTTTTCATCAGCTCCCTTAGTGGGCTACTTATATCGGACAGATCCGTTATATAATCTCTTAAACATTTACTAAATCCCATAAGTCGTTGGAAATCTTTGTTACATTTCGGTGCACCTAAATCTTTAATTCCTTTTAACCTATTCCTGTCACATTCAATTCCTGCTTCTGATATTCTAAGTCCAAGAGAGACGGCGACTTATTTCTTTTTCCATTGAATCTTATTAAATTTTATGTTCCACTCACTTGCTCTTTCTAACAACAACTGTTCTCATGTTCTTTTTCTGTCTCTGCTGCTATGAGGATGTCATCAATGTAAACTGTGACATCATTGATGTCCCCAAAATTTTCCTCATTCAGTTTTTGAAAGACTTCGGGTGCTATTTTAATACCAAATGGCAGCCTTTTAAATTTATAGCATCCAAACAGCGTGCTGAATGTACAAAATTCCTTCGATTTTTTGCTTAGTGCAATTTAGCAAAATCCTTCTTTAAGGTCAAAAACCGAAAAAGCCATGTTTAACTCTTTTGGATTAATGCAAATTCCCAGCTTTTTATTCGGCTTCTCCACTATTACGATATTCGGTACCCAAGAACTCGGCTTTTCGCATTTCTCGATAATACCCTTTTCGCACAGATTGGGTAGTTCCAACCCTAGAGGCTCCCTGAGTGCAAGAGGTATACGTGCAGCAGGTTTTGAACATGCGATGGCATTTTCCTTAGGTTAGGTTAGGTGGTAGCTGCCCTGATAAGGATAGATCACTTGGACAACACGAAGGTCCGTTGTGATACAACATATACCAAAAATAACGGTGACTTAGATCTAGCTACTTAGAGAATCGCTGGGTAGCAACGATAAAGCTCCGAATGATACCGATCTCAACTTTGGATAAATCCTCGAGAGATCCAAGTGAGTCGCGACCGAAGTACTTTCGCCTAGTTCTGGCAAAAGCTGGGCAATCAAGCATAAAGTGATTTGGTGATTCCACCTCATCATCCTCCATACAGCTGCAGCAGAATGGAGTTTCCAGTATATTGAGACGCACCGCATGGATACCCATGGGACAGTGCCCTGTCAAAACCCCAATGACCATTGATAGGTGAGCCTTAGTGAAACCAATTATCTCAGTAGACCTCATGCCATCCACTTTCGGCCAGAAAGATCTTGCTACCCTGCAAAACGTGGTGTCCGCCCAACGTTTGCTGAGCTGATTCGAGGACCAGCTATGGAGAAACAATCCATAGGTGGCCAGCGGAATCCCGAAATCCCTACAGCCATCTTCATCTCGTCCAGTTGTACCGATGCGGGCTAAGAGATCCGCTAGACAGTTACCCGGGATATCATTATGGCCCGGGACCCAGATAATATTAATTGTAAAATAATTCGATGCAATCGCAAGCGACGTCAGGCACTCCCAGACCACCCTCGATCGCACAGTTGTTGAGCTCATGGCCTTGAAAGCTGTTTGGCTTTCAGAGTAGATGTTATATTCCCTAACCGTAGTAGCACTGGATAGCATTTCATCCGCCGCATCCTTAATCACAGCAACTTTAGCTTGGAATACACTGCAGTGATCAGCCAACTTAAACCGGCGGCTCTCATTTAGTTATTGACAAAAGACCTCCCACCAACCTTTCCGTCCAGCTTCGACCCATCGTTGAACAAGTTAACCGGTTCCATGCCCCAGATAATTCCTCTTCCCTACTCCTCTCTCGGTGGAATGACTGGGGTGAAGGTTGTATAGGGAGCAGTTATCGGCATACAATAGTCCGTTCTGTCCGGGATAAAGTCGAAACTGGTAAGAAGGCTAGAGTGTCCGAAGTCAGAAAGCCCATATCCCATATCAAGAAGCCTGACCAACGACCTTTTAGCGGCCGCCTTTCCCGAAATATCTACTGGATATATGTTCAGCATGACGCTCAGTGCCAAGGTAGGTGTTGTTCTGAGAGCGCCACTGATACCGATCAGCGCCATCCGTTGCACTGATATTAACATTTTGGAGCTGCTCGCCATGTCCACTGATTTCCACCAGAGCAGCACCCCATATAGCAGAATCGGTTTGACCACCATTTCATAAAGCTAGTGTACTACTCCTGGCGAGAGTTCCCATCTCTTTCCGATAGCCCCTCTGCAGCAGTACAAGGCAACGGCGGTCTTCCTGGCCCGATCTCCACATTGGGTCTCCAGGACAGTTTCTTGCCAAAAACAATCCACAAATATTTAACCCTCTCAGAAAGTACCAACGGTACCCCTCCAATCGAGGGAGTTCTAAAATCGGACATTTTATATCTTCTTGTAAAAAGAACCAATTCCGTTTTCCCGGGTTGACCGCCAATCCACATGATTCAGCCCACAGCGAGGTCATCTGCATAGGCAACCATGCGACAAACATTGGTTGCCAGCTCCAGAACAGAGGAGATAGGATACCCCCCTGTGGCGCGCCCTGCAAACCTTCCTCTTAATAATGGCCTCTCCCCACTCCGCTGCGACAATTCTGCCGCATAGAAGTTTACTAATAAACTCAACCACAGTCGCCTCGATTGCCAAACCCGCCAGAGCTCTTTCTATTGCCCCCGGTAAGACATTGTTAAAAACCCCCTCGATGCTTAGAAAGGCACCCCGAGCATACTCTTTGTGTTCCAGGTACCCTTCTATTTGCTTTACAGTCGAATGGATAACCGTTTCCGTCGATCTACCCTTGCAGTACGAATGCTGTGAAGCCGACAGTAACCCCCGAGATATCCTTTCCCCTAGGTACAGGTCAATCTACCGCTTAAACGTCTTAAGAAAAAACGACGATTGACTGATTGGCCTGAAATCCTTAGGTGATACATGAGAGCTTCTGCCGGCCTTCGGAATGAAGATAACCCTAACCGTGTGCCAAGACTTCGGGATATAGTTAAGCCTAAGGCAGTTGGTGTAGATGATGGCCAACCAGCGGCAGGAAATCCCCAAAGACTTTTGAAGCTGCGCAGGAATGATTCCATCTGGCTCGGAGACTTACAGGGCTTGAACGACCCTATAACCTAGGTTATTTCGCTTTCCCGTATTGGAATGGCAGGCACTTCTGCATGGCCAACGACCGCCGACCATGCAGGCGAAGATCCCTGCGCAACTGGGACATCGGGAAAATGATTGTCCTGTAAAAGCTTTAGGGACTCCTCGCTACTCATCGACCAGTCCCCACCATCATCGCTCAGGTATCCCAGAGGATCGGGATTCCTAGGGAGTATTTTTTTAAACCTCGCGGATTCATTGCAGCCTTCTACGTTTTCGCAGAAGCTTCGCCATGAATCTCGCTTGGCTATCCTTATTTCATATTTATAAATTCCCAGACTCACCTTATAGAGCTCCCAGTCAGAGGGTAATTTACTCCTCCTGGCTCTATTGAAGAGCCGCCGACTGGACGCTCTTAGGTCGTCAAGAGAATCCGACCACCATCTACAATAAAAGTAAATAAAGACTCACCTCTAGTGTTGGTATCCGAGCTTCCCCAGATGCTATGATGGGCATTAGCATCGGCACCGATGATCACGCCAACACTTCTCCGCCTTTCTTCTGCGGTAATTTCGCTCAGTATCGCAGGCGGTGGTCCCGTTACGTCCCCATGGGGCATGTACGCTGAGACCACCCACATTCCATTACTGCCTCGCCCGAGGCAGACCGTGGTTACGCCAGTATTGCTGGAATTATAGAAAATAAAAGCTTTAATCTCTTTTTTAATAAGCACACACGATCTAGGCCTACCTGCCTCCCCGTGCACCAAGGTGTTGAATTTTCCAGTCTTTTATCCAGAAATCTGCCTGCCGTTACTACTCAGCCACGGCTCCTGGACAAGGACTATATCCACTCCGCCTTTTTCAAGGCAGAGCAACAAATTTGCGGAAGCCGCCTTAGAGTGCTGAAGATTGATTTGACGGATTTCCATCAAAACCGCTCTTTTTCCGCACCCCACACTTTGCGGATTCGTGTTAGTCTTGTCCATTCTAAGAAGTCCACCTCAAGGCCGCTTCCTGGAGCTGAATGTGTAGTCGCCCTTCAACGGTCTCGTGGTTATCTATGCTACGCAGGGAGGCCACGCGAGGGTTGACGCATTACCTTATGGGTAATGCGTTCAGAGCCTGACCGGACGCAAAGCCGGGAAATTTTCAACCGCGCCTACACCACCAACTTAACGGCGACGGAGCCGGAACGTACCTTGAGGCCCGCCAAGGTTTTAACGGGACGTGGGCATATGCAGCATTAGCACACCAGCCATTTCGGTAAGGTTTCACCCCGACCTACTAAGGTGGCAGAATACCGCACCTACAAGCCCAAAGTCATCAAGTCAAAAATCAAAGTCGTAAATCAAAAGCCCTAACAATACAGTTCGTCACCGTTGTGTACTGATCTTGACACTTAACAGAGTCCTCCCTCCCCTGAGCTCGGCACAATGACTCAGGGGTGCGGGTTTTATCGAGTTGTCCTCTCTAGATCCGCCATTATCAGTAGAAGCAGGGGCACCTCGTGCGGGACGTGATAAATAATCACGCGTGACAGTTCGTCCCTATGGCCGGTCTAAGACTGATAACAGTCCCTGATCCAGAGCCTAGGATCACGAATGATATACAAGCCAAGTGTCTTAGCCCCCGGCATTTTCCTTAAGTTGAATTTCAAAATTTGGCTTAAAGCACCCTAACCTCTCAAACAAGTGCTGGTACTTTTCTAGAATCCATTCTTTTGTTAATTTGTTAACACCATGAACTCTTTTTGTGAGACCTAAATGAACACATGTTTCGAGTCCTAAAATCGCTACTGAATTGATTTCGTTGCTAACTATAAAAAACTTAATTGTTTCGCATTTTTCTTTTATTTGACACCTCAAGTTCACGAACTCAAAATTCTCTATTTTGCTGCCATTATAAGCGATTAAATTCTCACAGTCTCTATTAATATGCACGTTTTCCAATCTTTTAATATTCACAAATGGCAGGACATTCACCATGGCTCCTGTATCTAATTTAAATTTTATTAACATGTCTTGCATTTTAATATTTTCATACCACATTTTAGGGCCATTTACATTTCCAGTTGAGTCCATTTTTAAGTTTCAGCTCCGCCACCGATTTTTTCTTACATACTTCTGCAAGATGATTTCTACCGTTACAATTAATGCAACTTTTGCCATAAGCCGGACATTTCCCTTTACTGTGAGCTCTACCATAAAATGTACAGTTGGAAAATTCTTTCTTATATTTTTTACTATTATTCGACTTTACCTGTGGGCTACCTTTATGCGCATCATACTTGAATTTATTATTTTCATTCTTCTGTTTACCAACCCAGCCCACCGCTGCATCGCCTTTTTGCATGTTTTCCATTTGCTGATTAGTAGAGTTGGGTCGTTTCGTTCTGAACTTGTTCAATTGACCGGATCTCTCAACCGAACAAGTGAACTAGATCTTCGAATTCGGTTCTATTTGTTCTTTTAGTTCGTTTTATCTAATGTTATTCTTTCTCTCTTCTCGTTCGCGAACATTGTAAATTCATACATTCATACGTAGAAATTCACAGTGAGCAAGAATGTCGATGATGCCAATTACACTAAAAATATACATACACAAAGCATTGCTGTATACACACTCCCATCTATACTTGTTGACTTTTTTCGTGGGTGTGAGCAGCAGTGAACAAATTTGCTTGAAAAAAAGGAACAGATGAACAAAAAGAACAACTTGTTCGTTCGTCAGAAAAAGAACGAAAGAACCGAATCTCTGAAATGAACGAAAAAGCACAACTCTACTGATTAGAAACTTCTGCTTTACGCGCCATGTGTATAGCCACTCCATCGTTAACTTCGCCGTGTCTAGCAGCTTCTTTTGCAATTTTTTTCGTTCCTGCCGAGTACGATTTGATCACGAATCATTCGATTTTCATTTGGGAAGCCGCATCTTTTCACCATTTTCTTGACGTCTATTAAAAAGTTGTCAAAACGTTCACCATGTGCTTGTCAACGGTTATGAAAAATGAAACTCTCATAGATCTCGCTGCACTTTGGTTTGCAAAACTCTTCAAAAGTTTTTGTTACTGCGCTGTATTTTGCTTTGTCATCTTCGCTGATGTGTAAAGAGGTGTAAACTTCAATAGCCTCAGCTCCAATTGCGTTCAGTAATATAGCAACCTTCACAGACTCTGGCTTTTTCTTAAGCTCGATAGCCTCAATGAAAATCTTAAAAATTTTGCCAGAATATGCGCCAATTTTCAGCGATATTTCCACTCATTTTGAGTTCTTCCACTTTTTTCACGTAATCCATACTGCTTTTTATATGCACGTACCGAACTTGTTTCGGCGGTCTACCACGCGGTTTGATTTTTGATATCGAAGTGTTAAGTTTTGCTGTTCCCATTCAATTGTTCACAGACTGCGCCATGTAATATTTAAAAGACGATGTTGATGGCTTCGTGGTCATTTATTGACTGACTGGCTTAAATTTAATTACATATTGTAACGAATTTACTGCAATTCCCCTTATTTGCAATCTTCTGCCAACGTTCGTATCGCTAAACTGTTGAATAAATAACTCCAATATTGAATAATGGAAAAATGGCCTTTATTAAAGTACTTCACAATAACACTTATACTTTGCAACTAGCTGGCGTAATAACCAAACTGATTGATAGCTGAAATGAAACTCTACTATTGCCCGCCAGATTGCATGCTTAATCAATAACTGCTTGATAGCTCAACTCAAACTGAACTCCAGCGCCTCTTCACTTGTTGCCTTTTGTACTCTTTGATTTTAACGTTCGCATCTTCTAGGCGCTTCCAGAATCTACTAGTCCATCAGCTCTCAAACTTCTCAGCTGTAACTACAATTGTACAATTTTATAGCTTTTCTCATTGCATACTTTCAGGAGTATCTCAGATATATGCATGCGTTTGTGCATTGACTCTCCGCTGCTCGTATACGTACATCGTACATATGTGTAGACGCAATTATTGTTTCGTTTATGTAGATACATAATGATTGAATTATTGATGTGAATTCGCGTCACTGCTTAGCATCGGCTTAGAGATAACAGCACCCCTTAGTTTTGCTAATATTCGTAACACTGCCCTCCACCTAACTCTGATCGTCCCGATCAGACAAATCTCTCGATCTAAACGCTGCTATCATCGCCAAATGTAACACTCTTCTATTTCGTGATTTCCCAATTGCTTGTATGCGGTAGACGACATCACTGATCGTCTTCACAACTCTGTACGGGCCTTCCCAACTGCACCGATATTTGGATGGAACACCTTTCCGCCGGTGAGGGTTGTATAGCAGTACCAAATCTCCCTCCCAGAAAACTTCCAAATTATTTTCCTTGTCGTACCTGTGTTTCATCTTCTACTCATTATCCTGGATCGTTCCCTCGCACTCTGTTGCTTGGCCAATGAAGAACTACTTCACAGAGCTTGATCTTGACGATTGACTTTGTATCATCAGTATCGTCTTGACGTTTCACAACAGTAGTGCGCGCTGGCTTAAAACCACACTTGCATTCTTCCTGGAAAATTCTTTCAGTCGTTTTAGTGCGTCCATTAGGGTTTGTCAATGCCAGTTCTTTTCTCGCAGGTACCTTTGATTTCGCTTTATTTGGCCCATTTGATCCATCAACCTTTGCTCGATCTACTTTCCTTGACTTTCGTGGTCTCTGTCTAATCTCCTCCACCTGCACTCGCTTACTGCTGAATTATTTTTCCAAACTGAAGTTAAGTGGTATATCCTGGTTCTTATAACGCATCACCCTTTTCTGCATACCGATTTTGATGTCATGGTCAACCAAGAAGTTCACTCCCAATATGACTCCTTCAACGATCTTCGCCACAACGAATTTGTGTAGAACCGTGACCTTTCCAATCAAGACTTCACATATCACTTCTCCCTGAACTTGGTTATACTCGCCAGTGGCCATACGCAACCTTGCTCCAGGTAACGGTTTTACTCTCCTGTTGACTAAATCAGATCGAATCAAGGAATGAGATGCGCCCGTATCTACAGTCAGTACACGCTCCTTGCCATCCACATTCCCTCTGACGGTAAGACCGCTTGATTTCCTTCCAATTTGCGACACAGATATCACAGGACATTCAATAGCTGCATCTTGCCCTCGATCTCTACCTCTTACTCGCTCTTGCTCATCTCGTCCAGCTTTGCGTTTACAGCCACCGACATTGTTGGAACTATTAGGACCAAGATCGCAATGACGTGCAATGTGACCGGACTTCCCGCATTTGAAGCATTTGATAACTTTTTCACTCCGGTTTTGCGATCCTTTCAACGCCTCCAATATTGCGTCTACCCACTCTGGCCTTTCTACTTCCACACGGCGTGCTTTGAAAACTGGCTTACACAGAAGCGACGCTGTTTCCTGAATCAGAGCTTGTGACACCGTTTCTGCGAATGTTGGCTTTAGGTTTGCGTATGTAGCTCGATTTTTTTCGACGTCCGGTATGCCATTTATAAAGCTCTGAATCTTTACCCTTTCAGTGTATTGCATGGGTGCGTCCGCATTCGCTAAATGTGCTAGACTTTCAGCATCCGAAGCAAACTCTTGCAAAGTCTCGTTAGCTTTTTGGTAACGGTTTTGATATTCTATTTGAAATATCTGTTTCCTGTGTTCGCTTCCGTATCGCCGTTCTACAGCAGCCATCAATGCGTCATAACTGTTCCGTTCGTTCTCTGGAATAGTCTGTAAGATTTCGGCAGTTGGCCCTTCCAATGCTACGAAGAGTGCGGCAACTTTATCTTCCACATTCCAGTTGTTCACTGCTGCGGTCTTCTCAAACTGTAGCTTAAAGACATGGAAAGGAACATAACCGTCAAAGGATGGTGTCTTTACCTTCGGATTGCTTGCTGAAACAGTTGGGCGATTTATTTGCAACTCCTGTATACGACCTCTCAAAGCTTCTATCTCGGCATCCATTTTGCCCTCGAGCTGTACAATTTTTGTATTCTGTGCTTCTAACTGCGAAGACATTTGTGCCACCTGCAATGATAAGCGCTCCTCTTGTGCTTCCATCTTAGATGTAATCTGTGTCGACATTTCTGAAATACGGATTTCTTGTGCTTCAATCTTCGATGTTATTTCTGACGACATTTCTGCAATACGTGTCTTCTGTTCTACCATCTTGGATGTTATACGTATCTCCTGTGCTTCCATCTTGGATGTTAAACATGTTTCTTGCAATTCCAGTTGAGAAGCCACTGTCGATGTTTGAGCAGATATTGCAGCCAAAATCATGTTCAAGTCCGTGCTCGTAACTGTCTGCGTAACTGTCTCTTCCATTTTTGTTGTTTCCTCGCCATCAAGATGAAAGACATACTCTTCCACGTCACTTCCTTCTAATTCCATTGCCTGTCGTAGTCTTGCCTGAAGTTCGAGTTTATTGCCAGTTGCAGGATCCTTAATTCACTTAACTTCGCCATGTCCTTGTTGGGCTCTGTAACTCTGAAATTTATTCAACAATTCCTCTTCTGACACCAATTTTAACGAATTTACTGCAATTCCCCTTATTTGCAATCTTCTTCTAACGTTCGTATCGCTAAACTGTTGAATAAATAACTCCAATATTGAATAATGGAAAAATGGCCTTTATTAAAGCACTTCACAATAACACTTATACTTTGCAACTAGCTGGCGTAATAACCAAACTGATTGGTAGCTCAAATGAAACTCTACTATTGCCCGCCAGATTGCGTCCTTAATCAATAACTGCTTGATAGCTCAACTCAAACTGAATTCCAGCGCCTCTTCATTTGTTGCCTTTTATACTCTTATATTTCAACGTTCGCATCTTCTAGGCGCTGCTAGTCCATCAGCTCTCAAACTTCTCAGCTGTAACTACAATTGCACAATTTTATAGCTTTTCTCATTGCATACTTTCAGGAGTATCTCAGATATATGCATGCGTTTGTGCATTGACTCTCCGCTGCTCGAATACGTACATGGTACATATGTGTAGACGCAATTATTGTTTCGTTTATGTAGGTACATAATGATTGAATTATTGATGTGAATTCGCGTCACTGCTTAGCATCGGCTTAGAGATAGCAGCACCCCT
The DNA here is from genome assembly GCF_040869045.1 of Eurosta solidaginis. Lineage (NCBI taxonomy): Eukaryota > Metazoa > Arthropoda > Insecta > Diptera > Tephritidae > Eurosta > Eurosta solidaginis. Next base: position 131,621,289 of record NC_090319.1, read on the forward strand.
TATACTGTTTTCACACAGAAACTTAATGTCTCATTTCACCTGCTAAGGAAATCGTAAATTTTTTGCTTTCACACAGAAGTAACTGCTCGATTAGTATGAAGGATGAGACAGACAATCATGGCGGAACGATACAAGGTGGGAGCATGGTGACATACCTACAAACAAAAAAAATTCCATGTACTTGTAAATTCGATGGACAAATGACAAAATCGTACTGCGCCGGTAGTTGATGTATCAAATCAAATAAAAAAGGTTATAATCAGCTGTTCGATGCGGCCAACTTGTATCGTTCTGCCATGCAGACAATGACATTTGCTTTGAAAACTAAGAAACGGAAACGGAACGCTGCCAACAGAGTTGCATTGTGCTTTTGACTTCATTAGGCATTCGATTAGCTACTAATGAAATAATAATAGATTCGAATTTTGTAGGGAAGATTGAGCTCAATAAGCGTCTTAATGTAGAAAATTGCCTTTATTATTCAATAAGCCGTCTGTGTGAAATTAGTATTAGTTTTGCTAATATTCGTAACAATATGTTTGAGCTTATATTATGCTAATATAAAAGATGAGAGTATGCAGTTATGATGAGTGAACTACAAGAACTACAATAAAGAACTAATACATAAGGGCAGAGAATACGAATACAATATACTGGGTGTTGCAATTCATATATGACTTCAATATTTATAATTCATATATTTCTACCCAACCATTCACCTATATTGTGGGTTTAAGAGGTCCCTCACTCACTCTAGGGAGACGCGGCTCACTCTAGCTCAACTTCGATCTGGATACTGTAACAGGTTAAACTGTTACCTATCCAGAATCAACCCCAACATACATAATGTATGTCCTGCTTGCAATGTGTCCCCACAAGACACCATTGAAATATAATACTAACACCCCTCTCACTATGGTCCACCCCTGTTGAAACTGCAAGTTTCCTTGGACTCCCGTTAGAGGATATTGATGACAAAATTTGTGATCGGTCGCACCTATTGGATGAGGCGAAGCACTGCTAAAACAACAACAACCACCCGACAGTTGAAAGCAAAAGAGAGTCGCATATCCTCGCAGTTGGCAGAATAGAAATCAAGGGCATCATCAAAGCTGGAGGCACATGATACGAAAATTTTACAACTCTAGGACAAAATTAAGGCCGAGATAGAAGCTTGCAGAGGTCATATACAGAAGTTGCATCTAAATCACCCAGCAGTTTCAGCGAGTACTTCCAAGCGAAAACACCATCCTATGAAGGTTCTGTTTTTCCAGGTCTTTAAGCTACAGTTTAAGAAGACGGCAGCTGTGAAAAAATGGAATGCGGAAGATAAAGTTGCTGCTCAATTCGTAGCAGTGGAAGGGCCAGCAGCCGAAATCCTACAGACAATTCCCGGAAAGCGGAACAACTATAAAGCGTTGATGGATGCTGTCGAAGGACGTTACTGAAGCGAACGCAGGAAGGATATATATCAAATAGACCTGCAAAACCGCTTCCAAAAAGCTAATGGGACTTTGCAGGAGCTTGCTTGGGATGTTGAAAGGTTGGCCCATTTAGCAAATGCCGACCCGTGGAATAGACTGAAAGAGCAAAAATTCAGAGCTTTATTAATGAAATACGGAATGTTGGAACGAAGCGAGCGACATATGCAAACCTAAAACTTACATTCGCAGAAACGGCATCACATTCGTTGACTCAGGAAAATGCATCACTTTTGAGTAAACCAGCATTCAAAGCCCATCGTGTGGAAGTAGAAAGGCAACTGGGTAGACACAATTTTGGAAGCACCAAAGGGATCGCAACAGAAAAATGCCAGAGTTATCAAATGTTTCAAGTCCGGTAAGACTGGTCACATTGCACGTCATTGCAGCACCGTCCTTAGTAGTTCTAACTTGGCTGGTCATAAACGCAAAGCTGAAGAAAATCAACAAATCTCCAAATGAGTGCCCCATAATCTTTGTATAACAAATCGGAAGAGGGCCAAACAATCTTACTGTCGAAGGACATGCGAATGGGAAGAAACCTTCACTGACTGTAGATACAGGCGCATCTTAATCCATCATTCGATCTGATTTAGTCAACAAGAACATAAGGCCATCATATGGAGCGAGATTTCGTACGACAACTGGTGAGAGCACCTAGAGAGCATGTGCAGTCGCAACTGGGAACGCCACGGTAACACACAATTTTATAGTGGCGGAGATTATTGATGCAATCATAATTGGGGTGGATTTCTTCATCCACCAATGCATCAAGATCGTCATACAAAGGAAGACGATGCGATATAGGAACATGTATGTGCCACTTAATTTCGGCTACGAGAACAGCTACAGCAGTAAACGAGTGCTGGTGAAGGAGAATCAGCAAATACCACCAACATCGGAGGCAGTAATCTGAGCGAAGGTTTAGGGAGAATATGGGATAAACATTTTGGCTATATTGGGAAGATGCCCAGAGGTTGAAGTAATTTTTAACTACTGTGAACAGCTCCAGGAAATTTTTCAAGTAGCAAGATTGGTCTTTCAAATGACATCGCTGTATGGACGGAGGGGCTGTAGGAAGACTATCAGAGTAAAGGCAAAGAAACTGCTCCTATGGTACCAAATATATTCGTCCAGGATTGTTCAAAACAGGCCGCACCAACGCTGTGAAACATCAAACATCAATCGTAGTGTTCCCTTGGCTAAGTGGGAAGTTGTGAGTCAAATCATACAAGAAATGAGCGACAGTGGCGTCATAGATCAATCAATTGGAGCTTAACCGTTTAAACGGTTATGGCCATCTAACAAGGTCGCTTCTTCTCTCTGCCAACTGGCGCCAATTGGTCACACCAAGGGAGTTTAAATCGTTTTCCACCTGGTCCTTCCAGCGGAGTTGGGGCCACCCTCTTCTTCTGCTCCCATAGGCGTATTCCGATAGAAACACTTTCTTAGCCGGATCTTTAATTCGCATTACATGGCCTGCCAGCGCAGCCGTTGCGTTTTAATTCGGTGGACTATGTTGATGTCTGCATAGAGCTCGTACAGCTCATCGTTAAATCTTCCTCGCTACTCGCCAACGCGTAGAGGTTTATAAATCTTTCCAAGAGCTTCTTCTCGAACACTCTCAGAGCCGCTTCATCTATGTCCCAGAAAGACGACTTCTTTCTTTTTCCATTGAATCTTATCTTTATTAAATTTTATGTTCCACTCACTTGCTCTTTCTAACAACAACTGGACTGCAGTATCGTGTTCTTTTTCTGTCTCTGCTGCTATGAGGATTTCATCAATGTAAACTGTGACATCATTGTTGTCCCCAAAATTTTCCTCATTCAGTTTTTGAAAGACTTCGGGTGATATTTTAATACCAAATGGCAGACTTTTAAATCTATAGCATCCAAACAGCGTGCTGAATGTACAAAATTTCTTCGATTTTTCGCTTAGTGCAATTTGCCAAAATCCTTCTTTAAGGTCAAAAACCGCAAAAAATGTTATTTATCAAATTAGTCTTTATTTGCTCAAATGTGGGACTCTCGTAATAGCGGTCCATAATAGCCATGTTTAACTCTTTTGGATTAATGCAAATTCCCAGCTTTTTATTCGGCTTCTCCACTATTACGATATTCGATGCCCAAGAACTCGGCTTTTCGCACTTCTCGATAATACCCTTTTCGCACAAATTGTGTAGTTCCAACCTTAGAGGCTCCCTGAGTGCAACAGGTATACGTGCGGCAGGTTTTGAACATGCGATGGCATTTTCTTTAGGTTAGGTTAGGTGGTAGCTGCCCTGATAAGGATAGCTCACTTGGATAACACGAAGGTCCGTTGTGATACCACATACACCAAAAATAACGGTGACTTAGATCTAGCTACTTAGAGAATCGCTGGGTAGCAACGATAAAGCTCCGAATGACACCGATCTCAACTTTGGATAAATCCTCGAGAGATCCAAGTGAGTCGCGACCGAGTACTTTTGTCTAGTTCTGGCAAAAGCTGGGCAATCAAGCATAAAGTGATTTGGTGATTCCACCTCATCATCCTCCATACAGCTGCAGCAGAATGGAGTTTCCAGTATATTGAGACGCACCGCATGGATACCCATGGGACAGTGCCCTGTCAAAACCCCAATGACCATTGATAGGTGAGCCTTAGTGAAACCAATTATCTCAGTAGACCTCATGCCATCCACTTTCGGCCAGAAAGATCTTGCTACCCTGCAAAACGTGGTGTCCGCCCAACGTTTGCTGAGCTGATTCGAGGACCAGCTATGGAGAAACAATCCATAGGTGGCCAGCGGAATCCCGAAATCCCTACAGCCATCTTCATCTCGTCCAGTTGTACCGATGCGGGCTAAGAGATCCGCTAGACAGTTACCCGGGATATCATTATGGCCCGGGACCCAGATAATATTAATTGTAAAATAATTCGATGCAATCGCAAGCGACGTCAGGCACTCCCAGACCACCCTCGATCGCACAGTTGTTGAGCTCATGGCCTTGAAAGCTGTTTGGCTTTCAGAGTAGATGTTATATTCCCTAACCGTAGTAGCACTGGATAGCATTTCATCCGCCGCATCCTTAATCACAGCAACTTTAGCTTGGAATACACTGCAGTGATCAGCCAACTTAAACCGGCGGCTCTCATTTAGTTCTTGACAAAAGACCTCCCACCAACCTTTCCGTCCAGCTTCGACCCATCGTTGAACAAGTTAACCGGTTCCATGCCCCAGATAATTCCTACTCCTCTCTCGGTGGAATGACTGGGGTGAAGGTTGAATAGGGAGCAGTTATCGGCATACAATAGTCTGTTCTGTCCGGGATAAAGTCGAAACTGGTAAGAAGGCTAGAGTGTCCGAAGTCAGAAAGCCCATATCCCATATCAAGAAGCCTGACCAACGACCTTTTAGCGGCCGCCTTTCCCGAAATATCTACTGGATATATGTTCAGCATGACGCTCAGTGCCAAGGTAGGTGTTGTTCTGAGAGCGCCACTGATACCGATCAGCGCCATCCGTTGCACTGATATTAACATTTTGGAGCTGCTCGCCATGTCCACTGATTTCCACCAGAGCAGCACCCCATATAGCAGAATCGGTTTGACCACCATTTCATAAAGCTAGTGTACTACTCCTGGCGAGAGTTCCCATCTCTTTCCGATAGCCCCTCTGCAGCAGTACAAGGCAACGGCGGTCTTCCTGGCCCGATCTCCACATTGGGTCTCCAGGACAGTTTCTTGCCAAAAACAATCCACAAATATTTAACCCTCTCAGAAAGTACCAACGGTACCCCTCCAATCGAGGGAGTTCTAAAATCGGACATTTTATATCTTCTTGTAAAAAGAACCAATTCCGTTTTCCCGGGTTGACCGCCAATCCACATGATTCAGCCCACAGCGAGGTCATCTGCATAGGCAACCATGCGACAAACATTGGTTGCCAGCTCCAGAACAGAGGAGATAGGATACCCCCCTGTGGCGCGCCCTGCAAACCTTCCTCTTAATAATGGCCTCTCCCCACACTCTCCACGCTCCCATAGGCGTATTCCGATAGAAACACTTTCTTAGCCGGATCTTTAATTCGCATTACATGGCCTGCCAGCGCAGCCGTTGCGTTTTAATTCGGTGGACTATGTTGATGTCTGCATAGAGCTCGTACAGCTCATCGTTAAATCTTCCTCGCTACTCGCCAACGCGTAGAGGTTTATAAATCTTTCCAAGAGCTTCTTCTCGAACACTCTCAGAGCCGCTTCATCTATATCCCAGAAAGACGACTTCTTTCTTTTTCCATTGAATCTTATCTTTATTAAATTTTATGTTCCACTCACTTGCTCTTTCTAACAACAACTGGACTGCAGTATCATGTTCTTTTTCTGTCTCTGCTGCTGTGAGGATTTCACCAATATAAACTGTGACATCATTGTTGTCCCCAAAATTTTCCTAATTCAGTTTTTGAAAGACTTCGGGTGCTATTTTAATACCAAATGGCAGCCTTTTAAATCTATAGCAACCAAAGAGCGTGCTGAATGTACAAAATTTCTTCGATTTTTTGCTTAGTGCAATTTGCCAAAATCCTTCTTTAAGGTCAAAAACCGAAAAAAAATTTTACTTCTCAAATTAGTCTTTATTTGCTCAAATGTGGGACTCTCGTAAAAGCGGTCCCTGATAGCCATGTTTAACTCTTTTGGATTAATGCAAATTCCCAGCTTTTTATTCGGCTTCTCCACTATTACGATATTCGATACCCAAGAACTCGACTTTTCGCATTTCTCGATAATACCCTTATGCCCACAGATTGTGTAGTTCCAATCTTAGAGGCTCCCTGAGTGCAACAGGTATACGTGCGGCAGGTTTTGAACATGCGATGGCATTTTCCTTAGGTTAGGTTAGGTGGTAGCTGCCCTGATAAGGATAGCTCACTTGGACAACACGAAGGTCCGTTGTGATACCACATACACCAAAAATAACGGTGACTTAGATCTAGCTACTTAGAGAATCGCTGGGTAGCAACGATAAAGGTCCGAATGATGCCGATCTCAACTTTGGATAAATCCCCGAGAAATCCAAGTGAGTCGCGACCGAGTACTTTCGCCTAGTTCTGGCAAAAGCTGGGCAATCAAGCATAAAGTGATTTGGTGATTCCACCTCATCATCCTCCATACAGCTGCAGCAGGATGGAGTTTCCAGTATATTGAGACGCACCGCATGGATACCCATGGAACAGTGCCCTGTCAAAACCCCAATAACCATTGATAGGTGCGCCTTACTGAAACCAATTTTCTCAGCAGACCTCATGCCATCCACTTTCGGCCAGAAAGATCTTGCTACCCTGTAAGACGTGGTGTCCGCCCAACGTTTGCTGAGCTGAGTCGAGGACCAGTTATGGTGAAGCCATCCACAAGTGGCCTGCGGAATCCCGAAATCCCTACAGCCATCTTCATCCCGTTCAGTTGTACCGATGCGGGCTAAGAGATCCGCTAGACAGTTACCCGGGATATCACTATGGCCCGGGACCCAGATAATATTAATTGTAAAATAATTCGATGCAATCGCAAGCGAGGTCAAGCACTCCCAGACCACCCTCGATCGCACTGTAGTTGAGCTCAAGGCCTTGAGAGCCGCTTGGCTTTCAGAGTAGATGTTAAATTCCGTAACCGTAGTAGCACTGGATAGCATTTCATCCACCGCATCCTTAATCACAGCAACTTCCGCTTGGAATACACTGCAGTGATCAGCCAACTTAAACTGGCGGCTTACATTTAGTTCTTGACAAAAGACCTCCCACCAACCTTTCCGTCCAGCTTCGACCCATCGTTGAACAAGTTAACCGGTCCCATGCCCCAGATAATTCCCTTTCCCCACTCCTCTCTCAGCGGAATGACTGGGGTGAAGGTTGTATAGGGAGCAGCTATCGGCATACAATAGTCCGTTCTGTCCGGGATAAAGTCAAAACTGGTAAGAAGGCTAGAGTGTCCGAAGTCAGAAAGCCCATATCCCATATCACGAAGCCTGACCAACGACCTTTTAGCGGACGCCTTTCCCGCAATATCTACTGGATATATGTTCAGGATGACGCTCAGTGCCAAGGTAGGTGTTGTTCTGAGAGCGCCACTGATACCGATCAGCGCCGTCCGTTGCACTGACATTAACATTTTGGAGGTGCTCGCCGTGTCCACTGATTTCCACCAGACCAGCACCCCATATAGCAGAATCGGTTTGACCACCATTTCATAAAGCTAGTGTACTACTCCTGGAGAGAGTCCCCATCTCTTTCCGATAGCCCCTCTGCACCAGTAGAAGGCAACGGCGGCCTTCCTGGTCAAAAAAAAATCCCCAAATATTTAACCCTATCAGAAAGTACCAACGGTACCCCTCCAATCGAGGGAGTTCTAAAATCGGACATCTTATATCTCCTTGTAAAAAGAACCAATTCCGTTGTTCCCGGGTTGACCGCCAATCCACATGATTCAGCCCACAGCGAGGTCATCTGCATAGGCAACCACGCGACAACCATTGGTTTCCAGCTCCAGAGCAGAGGAGATAGGATACCCCTCTGTGCCGTGCCCTGCAAACCTTCCTCTTAATTATGGCCCCTCCCCACTCCGCTGCGACAATTCTGCCGCATAGATGTTTACTAATAAACTCAACCAGAGCCGCCTCGACTGCCAAACTCGCCAGAGCCCTTTCTATTGCCCCCGGTAAGACATTGTTAAAAGCTCCCTCGATGTTTAGAAAGGCACCCAGAGCATACTCTTTGTGTTCTAGGTACCCCTCTATTTGCTTTACAATCGAATGGATAGCCGTTTCCGTCGATCTGCCCTTGCAGTACGAATGCTGTGAAGCCGACAGTAACCCCCGAGGTATCCTTTCCCCTAGGTACAGGTCAATCAACCGCTCAAACGTCTTAAGAAAAAACGACGATTGACTGATTGGCCTGAAATCCTTAGGTGATATATGAGAGCTTCTGCCGGCCTTCGGAATGAAGATAACCCTAACTGTGTGCCAAGACTTCGGGATATAGTTAAGCCTAAGGCAGTTGGTGTAGATGATGGCCAACCAGCGGCAGGAAATCCCCAAAGACTTTTGAAGCTGCGTAGGAATGATTCCATCTGGCTCGGAGACTTATAGGGCTTGAACGACCTTATAACCTAGGTTATTTGACTTTCCCGTATTGGAATGGCAGGCACTTCTGCATGGTCAACGACCGCCGACCATGCAGGCGAAGATCCCTGCGCAACTGGGACATCGGGAAAATGATTGTCCAGTAAAAGCTTTAGGGACTCCTCGCTACTCATCGACCAGTCCCCACCATCATCTCTCAGGTATCCCAGATGAGCGGGATTCCTAGAGAGTATTTTTTTAAACCTCGCGGATTCATTTCAGCCTTCTACGTTTTCACAAAGCTTCGCCATGAATCTCGCTTGGCTATCCTTATTTCATATTTATAAATTCTCAGACTCACCTTATAGAGCTCCCACTCAGAGGGTAATTTACTTCTCCTGGCTCTGTTGAAGAGCCGCCGACTGGACGCTCTTAGGTCGTCAAGATAATCCGACCACCAGGGCAGCTTGCCCTTCCCCCTGTAAGTTTTCAATGGACATGACAGTTGAAAGGCGCTATTGCTTGCCGAGGTGAAGTTTTCCACCAGAACGTCTATCTCAGATTCGGACAAGTCCGAACTAACGGTAGGCGCCGCAGGCAACAGATCTCCCAGCTTCCTACAATACAAGTCCCAGTTCACCGAGAACTGAATATATCGGTGATCAGAGAGAACCCTCTAGCCAGATATCCGACCTTCCAGTTCTCTACTAACCAGGGTGAGGTCCAGGACCTCCTCCCTTACCGTAGTAAAAAAAGTCGTATCATTCCCCCTATTACATATACAAAGGCCCTCATCTACAATAAAAGTAAATAAAGACTCACCTCTAGTGTTGGTATCCGAGCTTCCCCAGATGCTATGATGGGAATTAGCATCGGCACCGATGATCACGCCAACACTTCTCCTCCTTGCTTCTGCGGTAATTTCGCTCAGTATCGCAGGCGGTGGTCCCGCTACGTCCCCATGGGGCATGTACGCTGAGACCACCCACTGCCTCGCTCGAGGCAGACCGTGGTTACGTCAGCATTGCTGAAATTAGAGAGAATAAAATCTTTAATCTCTTTTTTAACAAGCACACAGGATCTAGGCCAACCTGCCTCCCCATGCACCAAGGTGTTGAATTTTCCAGTCCTTTATCCAGAAATCTTTCTGCTGGAACGTACCTTGAGGCCCGCCAAGGTTTTAACGGGACGTGGGCGTATGCAGCATTAGCACACCAGCCATTTCGGTAAGGTTTCACCCCGACCTACTAAGGTGGCAGAATACCGCACCTACAAGCCCAAAGTCATCAAGTCAAAAATCAAAGTCATTAATCAAAAGCCCCAACAATCCAGTTCGTCACCGTTGTGTACTGATCTTAACACTTAACAGAGTCCTCCCTCCCCTGAGCTCGGCACAATGACTCAGGAGTGCGGGTTTTATCTAGTTGTATTCTCTAGATCGCCATTATCAGTAGAAGCAGGGGCACCTCGTGCGGGACGTGATAAATAATCACGCGTGACAGTTCGTCACTATGGACGGTTTAAGACTGATAACAGTCCCTGGTGCAAGGCCTAGGATCACGTATGATATCCAAGCCAATTTAGCCCCCGAAATTTTCCTTAAGTTGAATTACAAAATTTTGCTCAAAGCACCCTAACCCCTCAAACAAGTGCTGGTACTTTTCTAGAATCCATTCATTTGTTAATTTGTTAACACCATGAAATCTTTTTGTGAGACCTAAATGAACACATGTTTCGAGCCCTAAAATCGCTACTGAATTGATTTCGTTGCTAGCTATAAAAAACTTAATTGTTTCGCATTTTTCTTTTATTTGACACCTCAAGTTCACGAAATCCAAATTCTCCATTTTGCTGCCATTATAAGCGATTAAATTCTCACAGTCTTTATTAATATGCACGTTTTCCAATCTTTTAATATTCACAAATGGCAGAACATTCATCATGGCTCCTGTATCTAATTTAAATTTTATTAACATGTCTTTTATTTTTTTATTTTAATACCACATTTTAGGGCCATTTACATTTCCAATTGAGTCCAAATAGAGGTAGGAATCATTTAATTTATCAATTTTAAGTTTCCGCTCAGCCACCAATTTTTTCTTACCTACTTCTGCAAAATGATTTCTACCGTTACAATTAATGCAACTTTTGCCATAACCCGGACATTTCCCTCTACTGTGAGCTCTACCATAAAACGTACAGTTGGAAAATTCTTTCTTATATTTTTTACTATTATTCGACTTTACCTATGGGCTACCTTCCTGCGCATCATACTTGAATTTATTATTTTCATTCTTCTGTTTACCAACCCAGTCCACCGCTGCATCGCCTTTTTGCATGTTTTCCATTTGCTGATTAGTAGAGTTGGGGCGTTTCGTTCTCAACTTGTTCAACTGACCGGGTCTCTCAACTGAACAAGTGAACTAGATCTTCGAATTCGGTTCTATTTGTTCTTTTAGTTCGTTTTATCTAGTGTTATTCTTTCTCTCTTCTCGTTTGCGAACATTGTAAATACATACATACATACGTAGAAATTCACAGTGAGCACGAATGTGGATGATGCCACTTACACTAAAAATATACATACACAAAGCATTGCTGTATACACACCCCCATCTATACCTGTTAACTTTTTTCGTGTGTGTGAACAGATGAACAAAAAGAACAACTTGTTCGTTCGTCAGAAAAAGAACGAAGGAATCGAATCTCTGAAATTAATGAAAAAGCACAACTCCACTGATTAGAAACTTCTGCTGTACGCGCCATGTCTATAGCCACTCCATCGTTAACTTCGCCGTGTCTAGCAGCTTCTTTTGCAATTTTTTTCGTTCGTGCCGAGTACGATTTGATCACGAATCATTCGATTTTCATTTGGGAAGCCGCATCTTTTCACCATTTTCTTGACGCCTATTAAAAAGTTCACCATGTGCATGTCAACGGTTATGAAAAATAAAAATCTCATAGATCTCGTTGCACTTTGGTTTGCAAAACTCTTCAAAAGTTTTTGTTACTGCGCTATATTGCTTTGTCATCTTCGCTGATGTTTAAAGAGGTGTAAACTTCAATAGCCTCAGCTCCAATTGCGTTCAGCAATATAGCAACCTTCACAGACTCTGGCTTTTTCTCAAGCTCGATATCCTCAGCGAAAATCTTAAAAATTTTGCCAGAATATGCGCCAATTTTCAGCGATATTTCCACTCATTTTGAGTTCTTCCACTTTTTTCCCGTAATCCATACTGCTTTTTATATGCCCGTACCGAACTTGTTTCGGCGGTCTAACACGCGGTTTGATTTTTGATATCGAAGTGTTAAGTTTTGCTTTTGCGCCATGTAATATTTAAAAGGCGATGTTGATGGCTTCGTGGTCTGACTGGCTTAGATTTAATTACATATGTTTGAGCTTATATTATGCTAATATAAAAGAGGAGAGTATGCAGTTATGATGAGCGAACTACAAGAACTACAATAAAGAACTAATACATAAGGGCAGAGAATACGAATACAATAAAGTGGGTGTTGCAATTCATATATGTACTTCAATATTTATAATTAATATATTTCTACACAACCATTCACCTCTATTGTGGGTTTGAGAGGTCCCTCACTCACCCTAGGGAGACGCGGGTCACTCTAGCTCAACTTCGATTTGGATACTGTAACAGGTAAAACTGTTACCTATCCAGAATCCACCCCGACATACATAACATATGTCCTGCTTGCAATGTGTCCCCATAAGACACCATTGAAATATAAAACTAACACCCCTGTCACTATGGTCCACCCCTGTTGAAACTGCAAGTTTCCTTGGACTCCCGTTAGAGGGTATTGATGACAAAATTTGTGATTGGTTGCACCTATTGGATGAGGCGAAGCACTGCTACAACAACAACAACAACCCAACAGTTGAAAGCAAAATAGACTCGCATATCCTCGCAGCTGGTAGAATAGAAATCAAGGGCATCATCAAAGCTGGAGGCACAGGATACAAAAATTTTACAACTCTAGGACAAAATTAAGGCCGAGATAGAAGCTTGCAGAGGTCATATACAGAAGTTGCAACTAAATCACCCAGCAGTTCAGCTAGTACTTCCAAGCGAAAACACCATCCTATGAAGGTTCTGTGAACAAATGGAATTCTGAAGATAAAGGTGCTGCTCTATTCGTAGCAGTGAAAGGGCCAGCAGCCGAAATCCTACAGACAATTCCCGGAAAGCGGAACAACTATAAAGCGTTAATGGATGCTGTCGAAGGACGTTACTGAAGCGAACGCAGGAAGGAGATATATCAAATAGACTTGCAAAACCGCTTGCAAAAAGCAATGAGACTTTGCAGGAGCTTGCTTGGGATGTTGAAAGGTTGGCCCATTTAGCAAATGCCGGCCCGTGGAATAGACTGAAAGAGCAAAAATTCAGAGCTTTATTAATGAAATACGGAATGTTGAAACGAAGCGAGCGACATATGCAAACCTAAAACTTACATTCGCAGAAACGGCATCACATTCGTTGACTCAGGAAACTGCATCACTTTTAAGTAAACCAGCATTCAAAGCCCATCGCGTGGAAGTAGAAAGGCAACTGGGTAGATACAATTTTGGAAGAACCAAAGGGATCGCAACAGAAAAATGCCAGAGTTATCAAATGTTTCAAGTCCGGTAAGACTGGTCACATTGCACGTCATTGCAGCACCGTCCTTAGTAGTTCTAACTTGGCTGGTCATAAACGCAAAGCTGAAGAAAATGAGCAAATCTCCAATTGAGTGCCCCATAATCTTTGTTTCACAAATCGGAAGGGGGCCAAACAATCTCACTGTCGAAGGGCATGCGAATGGGAAGAAAACTTGACTGACTGTAGATACAGGCGCATCTTAATCCATCATTCGATCTGATTTAGTCAACAAGAACATAAGGCCGTTATATGGAGCGAGATTTCGTACGACAACTGGTGAGAGCACCTAGAGAGCATGTGCAGTCGCAACTGGGAACGCCACGGTAACACACAATTTTATTTATAGTGGCGGAGATTATTGATGCAATCATAATTGGGGTGGATTTCTTAATCCACCAATGCATCAAGATCGTCATACAAAGGAAGACGATGCGATATAGGAACATGTACATATGTGCCACTTAATTTCGGCTACGAGAACAGCTACAGCAGTAAACGAGTGCTGGTGAAGGAGAATCAGCAAATACCACCAACATCGGAGGCAGTAATCTGAGCGAAGGTTTAGGGAGAATATGGGATAAATATTTTGGCTATATTGGGAAGATGCCCAGAGGTTGAAGTAATTTTTAACTGTGAACAGCTCCAGGAAATTTTTCAAGTAGCAAAATTGATCTTTCAAATGACATCGCTGTATGGACGGAGGGGCTGTAGGAACACTATCAGAGTAAAGGCAAAGAAACTGCTCCTATGGTACCAAATATATTCGTCCAGGATGGTTCCAAACCAGGCCGCACCAACGCTGTGAAACATCAAACATCAATTGTAGTGTTCCCTTTGCTAAGTGGGAAGTTGTGAGTCATATCATACAAGAAATGAACGACAGTGGCGTCATAGATCAATCAATTGGAGCTTAACCGTTTAAACGGTTATGGCCATCTAACAAGGTCGCTTCTTCTCTCTGGCAACTGGCGCCAATTGGTCACACCAAGGGAGTTTAAATCGTTTTCCACCTGGTCCTTCCAGCGGAGTTGGGGCCGCCTCTTCTTCTGCTCCCATAGGCGTATTCCGATAGAAACACTTTCTTAGCCGGATCGTCATCTTTAATTCGCATTACATGGCCTGCCAGCGCAGCCGTTGCGTTTTAATTCGGTGGACTATGTTGATGTCTGCGTAGAGCTCGTACAGCTCATCGTTAAATCTTCTTCGCTACTCGCCAACGCGTAGTGGTTTTTAAATCTTTCGAAGAACTTCTTCTCGAACACTCTCAGAGCCGCTTCATCTATATCCCAGAAAGACGACTTCTTTCTTTTTCCATTGAATCTTATCTTTATTAAATTTTATGTTCCACTCACTTGCTCTTTCTAACAACAACTGGACTGCAGTATCATGTTCTTTTTCTGTCTCTGCTGCTGTGAGGATTTCACCAATATAAACTGTGACATCATTGTTGTCTCCAAAATTTTCCTAATTCAGTTTTTGAAAGACTTCGGGTGCTATTTTAATACCAAATGGCAGCCTTTTAAATCTATAGCAACCAAAGAGCGTGCTGAATGTACAAAATTTCTTCGATTTTTCGCTTAGTGCACTTTGCCAAAATCCTTCTTTAAGGTCAAAAACCGAAAAAAAATTTTACTTCTCAAATTAGTCTTTATTTGCTCAAATGTGGGACTCTCGTAATAGCGGTCCCTGATAGCCATGTTTAACTCTTTTGGATTAATGCAAATTCCCAGCTTTTTATTCGGCTTCTCCACTATTACGATATTCGATACCCAAGAACTCGACTTTTCGCATTTCTCGATAATACCCTTATTCCCACAGATTGTGTAGTTCCAACCTTAGAGGCTCCCTGAGTGCAACAGGTATACGTGCGGCAGGTTTTGAACATGCGATGGCATTTTCCTTAGGTTAGGTTAGGTGGTAGCTGCCCTGATAAGGATAGCTCACTTGGACAACACGAAGGTCCGTTGTGATACCACATACACCAAAAATAACGGTGACTTAGATCTAGCTACTTAGAGAATCGCTGGGTAGCAACGATAAAGCTCCGAATGATGCCGATCTCAACTTTGGATAAATCCCCGAGAAATCCAAGAGAGTCGCGACCGAGTACTTTCGCCTAGTTCTGGCAAAAGCTGGGCAATCAAGCATAAAGTGATTTGGTGATTCCACCTCATCATCCTCCATACAGCTGCAGCAGGATGGAGTTTCCAGTATATTGAGACGCACCGCATGGATACCCATGGAACAGTGCCCTGTCAAAACCCCAATAACCATTAATTGGTGAGCCTTAGTGAAACCAATTATCTCAGCAGGCCTCATGCCATCCACTTTCGGTCAGAAAGATCTTGCTACCCTGCAAGACGTGGTGTCCGCCCAACGTTTGCTGAGCTGATTCGAGGACCAGTTATGGAGAAGCCATCCACAGGTGGCCAGCGGAATCCCGAAATCCCTACAGCCATCTTCATCCCGTTCAGTTGTACCGATGCGGGCTAAGAGATCCGCTAGACAGTTACCCGGGATATCACTATGGCCCGGGACCCAGACAATTCTGCCGCATAGAAGTTTGCTAATAAATTCAATCAGAGCCGCCTCGACTCCTAAACCCACCAGAGCTCTTTCGATTGCCCCCGGTAAGACATTGTCAAAAGCTCCCACGATGTCTAGAAAGGCACCCAGAGCATAATCTTTGTGTTCTAGGGACCCCTCTATTTGCTTTACAATCGAATGGAGAGCCGTTTCCGTCGATCTGCCCTTGCAGTACGCATGCTGTGAAGCCGACAGTAACCCCCGAGGTATCCTTTCCCGTAGGTACAGGTCAATCAACCGCTCAAACGTCTTAAGAAGAAACGAAGAGAGACTGATTGGCCTGAAATCCTTAGGTGATACATGAGAGCTTCTGCCGGCCTTCGGAATGAAAATAACCCTAATCGTGTGCCAAGACTTCGGGATATAGTTAAGCCTAAGGCAGTTAGTATATATGATGGCCAACCAGCGGCAGGAAATCCCCAAAGACCTTTGAAGCTGCGCAGGAATGATTCCATCCGGGCCCGGAGACTTATAGGGCTTGAACGACCCTATAGCCCAGGTTATTTGACTTTCCAGTATTGGAATGGCAGGCACTTCTGCATGGTCAACGACCGCCGACCATGCAGGCGAAGATCCCTGCGCAACTGGGACATCGGGAAAATGATTGTCCAGTAAAAGCCTTAGGGACTCCTCGCTACTCATCGACCAGTCCCCACCATCATCTCTCAGATACCCCAGAGGAGTGGGGTTCCTAGAGAGTATTTTTCTAAATCTTGCGGATTCATTGCAGCCTTCTACGTTTTCGCAGAAGCTTCGCCATGCATCTCGCTTTGCTATCCTTATTTCATATTTATAAATTCCCAGACTCACCTTATAGAGCTCCCAGTCCGAGGGTAATTTACTCCTCCTCGCTCTGTTGAAGAGCCGCCGACTGGACGCTCTTAGGTCGTCAAGAGAATCCGACCACCAGGGCGGCTTGCCCTTCCCCCTGTAAGTTTTCAATGGGCAGGACAGCTGAAACGCGCTATTGCTTGCCGAGGTGAAGTTTTCCACCAGAACGTCTATCTCAGATTCGGACAGTCCCGAACTAATGATAGGAACCGCAGGCAGTAGCTCTCCCAGCTTCCTACAATACAAGTCCCAGTTAGTACTTTTAGGGTTCCTAAAAGATATTTTACCGGGACGTTCTTCGTTCACTGAGAACTGAATATATCGGTGATCAGAGAAGGAGTGCTCGTTGAGAACCCTCCATCCAGATATCCGACCTTCCAGTTCTCTACTAACCAGGGTGAGGTCCAGGACCTCCTTCCTTACCGCAGTAATAAAAGTCGGGTCATTCCCCCTATTATATATACAAAGTCCCTCATCTACAATAAAAGTAAATAAAGACTCACCTCTAGTGTTGGTATCCGAGCTTCCCCAAATGCTATGATGGGCATTAGCGTCGGCACCGATGATCACGCCAACACCTCTCCGCCTTGCTTCAGCGGTAATTTCACCCAGTATCGCAGGTGGTGGTCCCTCTACGTCCCCGTGGGGCATGTACGCTGAGACCACCCACATTTCATTACTTCCTCGCTCGAGGCAGACCGTGGTTACGTCAGCATTGCTGAAATTAGAGAGAATAAAAGCTTTAATCTCTTTTTTAACAAGCATACAGGATCTAGGCCTACTTGCCTCCCCATGCACCAAGGTGTTGAATTTTCCAGTCCTTAATCCAGAAATATTACTGCCGTTACTACTCAGCCACGGCTCCTGGACAAGGACTATATCCACTCCGCCTTTTTCAAGGCAGAGCAACAAATTTGCGGAAGCCGCCTTAGAGTGCTGAAGATTGATTTGACGGATTTCCATCAAAAGCGCTCTTTTTTCGCACCCCATCCTTGGCGGATTCGTAATAGTCTTGTCCATTGTAAAAAAGTCCCCCCTCAAGGCCGCTATCCGGAGCCGATTGTGTAGACGCCCTTTAGCGGTCTCGTGGTTATCTATGCTACGCAGGAAGGCCACGCGAGGGTTGACGCATTACCTTATGAATAATGCGGACGCGAAGCGGGAAAATCTTCAACCGCACCTACACCACCAACTTAACGGCGACGGAGCCGGAACGTACCTTGAGGCCCGCCACGGTTTTAACGGGACGTGGGCAGGTGCAGCATTAGCCTACCAGCCATTTCGGTAGGGTTTCACCCCGACCTACTAAAGTGGCAGAATACCGCACCTACTAGCCCAAAGTCATCAAGTCAAAATGTAATGTCAAATCAAAGCCCTAAAACAGTCCAGTTCGTCACCGTTGTGTACCGATCTTGACTCCTAAAGAGTCCTCCCCCTCCTGAGCTCGGCACAATGACTCAGGGGGTGCGGGTTTTATCGAGTTGTCCTCTCTAGATCCGCCATTATCAGTAGAAGCAGGGCACCTCGTGCAGGACGTGAAAACTAATCACGCGTGACATTCGTCACTATGGCCGGTCTAAGACTGATATCAGTCCCTGATCCAGAGCCTGAAACCACTTATGATATCCAAGCCAAGTATCTTAGCCCCCCCTACAAGTTTTAAAAGTTTTAGAAGTTAAAAACGTTATCCTGCCACAAGGCAAAGGACATAAATTAAGTCAACGGAATATTAGTTATTATAAAGAAGCACATCGAAAAAGACGAGACCAACAGGACATATGAAGTAAATACACCACATTGCACCCAATCGGACCTTTGATGCATAAAATCAGAGTGGAATAAAACGCAAAAGGCAATTAACAACAGGCAGCATAAGAGATGAAAACAAATTTGGACTAACCGCACTATTAATACACGGCAAGGATTAGGTAAAGAAGTCAACTAAACTTGAATATTGGTAACCAATAAATCAAGTGGAATATAGAAAACACCACAAAGGAGAATTTAGAATGGCAATTAATAACGTTAAGTATGTTTAAAAATTTAGAATAAACTTAGCGGCCCTGTGAAGCTTCACCATTGGCAAAAATTCTATTTTTGTCTAGGATTTATAGCAGTGTCCGTTGTATGGCAGCGCATACTGTAAAGTAAGGTTCTGCCATACCGGCGTGTACTGTATTTGTGGTCAGCTGTACTTTGTAAATACATGTATTGTCGTCATGAGTTATTGCATTAGCCAATTTGGCGTGCGCCGTTTCTATGTGCGCAAGTTCATACTCGCCTTAGTATGCAAACATAATTACAGTTATCCGTTAGCTATGAATATGTATACCTACACACCAATCTCTCCATATATGTATATAAAAGCGCAAGTGCCGCTCCACAACATATATTTAAGAAAAACGATAGCATGTTCGTTCCTTTTCATGCTCATGTAAACAATGTATATAAATTTGTATATAAATATATAAAAGCGCAAACGACGCGGCACTCACGAATAGACAATATAATGCTCGTTCTCTCTAGTATGTAAGAATACAAGTTGCGTTCACATGTACGAATAAGCATGCTCATAAGAATTACCGAACTTATTATATATATACACTCACAAATGTTTCCCTTTCCTAGTCGTAAGAATATAAGTAACACACACTTGCGCATATAAATATAAATGTACACAAGAGTTCGTATCACCGAGCGAGTCATAATATAACACATATGTATAGATGGTTGAACGAAGATTTTGCAAGCAACAAAATTTTGTATGAAATACATAGAGAGAAATATTATCGTTACGACGCAGGCAACTAAAAGCCGAATTTGAAAATAAAGATTCAGATTTTATTTGACTGTCAACTAAGACACTTCGTTTCATTTTTATATTTCGGCACCTCAGAAGTGGGGTTGCGCACCGCGTTTGTGGAAAAAAATACCCGAATTTTTTTATTTTTCCAAAAATATTCATAAATTAATGTGAAAGACAATTAAAGGTACGAAATAAAAGTGTGCAAAAAAGTAAGAACGAAAAGTGCGTGAAAAGTAAGAAATATAAGATATTAAAGAACTGAAAGAGAAAAACTGAAAGAAACAATGTTGTCAGTGAATGGTTATAATGGTACACAGTTACGTGAATGGTTGCGGCAACTTGGTTTAACAACAAGTGGTACCAAAGCTTCGCTTATCTGTCGCCGAACGTGGCGAATGTCCAGGGGGTATATTCAGTAACTCCCCAGATCCGTTGCAGAAAGAAAACGACGACGAAAGTGTGGACGACGAAGATGCGCTTCAGATGGTACCGGAAGGCGAGCCAGAGAATATACGACATATCACGCTGCTTCAACGCGAAATAGCTGTGCTACAACGTGAAAAGGAGCTGATATGCAGAGAGAACGAGTTGTTGAAGAAAACGGCACAGATGGAGCTCAAAGATAATAACTCGCAGATTACGTCACCCCATTCAAGTGCACCCCTATCTGTAAATCCACCAATTGACATGGTAAAGAGCATGCTGACCGATTTCGATGGTACTACCAACTGCTAGTTGTGTTTAAGCCAATTTCAAACGGTCACCCAAACGTATGATGTCGACGAAAAAATCAAGCTAGTGCTATTTACGAATAAGTTGAAAGGTAGAACAGCTGCGTGGCTGCATGCCAAAGCCGATTTTGCAGTAATAGGTATTCAAAACCTAGTCTCAGAACTGCTCATAACGTTCAAAACAAATGAAAACAAATTAATAATGCGTAAAAACTTTGAAAGCCGAATGGGGACAGCAGGTGAAATATTTGCAGACTATGTGAACGACAAAAAAATACTTGCATAATACAATACTGCAAATCGACGACGCTGAAATGTTGGAATATATCAATGATCGGATACCAGACGAACAGCTGAAAGTGCAGGCAAACCTTTGATGTTTCAATTCAGTGCCAGACATTTTAAAGGCGTTCAACAAAATACAGCTGAAGTCATCAAGACCAATAAAAATTGAAGACAAGTGCTACAATTGCAATTCAAAGGGACATTATGCCAATCAATGTACGAAACCGGAACGTGAGCCGGGTGCGTGCTATCCTTGGGCAGTACATAACACAGTGTTTTACAGTGTCCGGAACGGAAAATTTCACCAAGAAATGATTACGTAAGATTTTTTTATTTTAGTTTTTACACAGGTAGTAAGTATATTTCTATCTCTCTAGAATGAATTATAGACACAGGAAGTCCAGTTAGTCTAAAAAGGTCGTGTTTGCCACATAATATAAAAATCGAAAATTTGGAAATTTCTTTTTATTTTGGTATTAATAATACACCAATTCTCACATTAGGTAAAATTGTATGTAATATTATATTGGATAATAAAATGTTTCACATTTAATTCATTGTCGTTGACGATAAAACTATGTCTTATAATGCTATTCTAGGAAGAAATTTTTTAGATATGTGTAAGTATAAATTAGTTAGAGAAGATGAAAAGAAAATGAAAATTTTAAGTCATAATATATTGTCTGAAAGAGAAGAAAGCAAAAGTTTGTACAAAAGCGAAGAAGAAAATGAAATTGAAAATATTACATCAGATTGTGGGGAAAAAAGTAAAATTGAAATATTTGATGAAAATGCGCACATATCAAAGGCCGGCGAAACATATAGTTTTTTAAATGAACAAGGTAACAATAACCTCTGTACACTAGAAAACGTTAATGATTCTGATCTGAAAATGGGCGATGATATTAAGCAAGCAGATAGGCGCTTTCTAAATGATTTATTCGATAAGTTGTATTTGAGCTCTAGTAAGAGTGTCGAACCAAAATTGAAGTTTGAAATGAAATCAATTTTGGAAAAAATTAAGCCATTCAGTTGTCCACCTAGGCGGTTATCATATTCCGAGAAAAATAAGTTACGAATTTTGTTAGACGAGTATCTTAGGAAGAATTACATTAGACCAAGTGATTCTGAATACGCTTCGCCGATTGTTCTTGTGAAGAAAAAAAACGGGTGATTTGAGAATGTGCGTAGATTTTTGCACACTTAACAAATACACAGCAAAAGATAATTACCCGATTCCGCTAATCGAGGACTTACTTGATAGATTAGCAAACAAAAAACTTTTTACGAAATTAGACTTAAAGAATGGGTTTTTTCACGTTTTTATGCATCCAGATTCCATAAAATATACATCATTTGTCACTCCCCTTGGACAGTTCGAATTTTTGAGAATGCCGTTTGGACTTAGGAATGCACCGTCTGCATTCCAAAGATTTGTTAACAAAATATTTTCAGACATGATTAGAGAACAAAAAGTTACAATATATCTAGATGATATAATGATTGCGACAGAAACTTTAAGTGAGCATTTTGATATTTTACGTGAAGTTTTTAAAAAATTAGTAGAAAACAATTTGGAACTAAGAATAGATAAGTGTGAGTTTTTACAGTCAACTATTAAATATTTAGGTTACACTGTCACGAAAGAAGGAATAAGTGCAGATGAAAAAGGTTTAGTAGCGATAAAAAAAATTCCAGTCCTCTCTAAGCTACAATCAGTTGAAAGTTTCCTTGGACTATGTTCCTATTTTCGACGTTTCATAAAAAATTTTTCTATTGTAGCAAAACCACTTTATGATTTAACCAAAAAAGAACTAAAATGTGTCGAAACCTTAAAAGAAAAATTATTAGAAGCACCAACTTTAGCAATTTATGATATGAACAACGAAACGGAATTGCATTGCTATGCAATTATATTAGGGTTTGGTGCCATATTATTGCAGAAAAAATCGGATAAAAAATGGCATCCGATTTTTTACTTTTCAAAGAGAACAACAGAGCGGAAACAAAGTATCACAGTTTTGAGCTTGAGACATTGGCCATAGTTTATGCTCCTAAAAGATTTAGAATTTAATTACAAGGCTTACATTTTAAAATAGTTACAGATTGTAATTCTTTAACTCTGACCTTAAATAAAAAAGAAATTAACCCTAGGATTGCACGGTGGGCTCTAGAGTTGCAGAATTTCGATTATGTATTAGAACATAGGACAGGTACACGAATGCAGCATGTCGACGCTTTAAGCAGAAATAACGTTTTAATAGTCGATTCTAATGCATTTGAGGAAAATCTCATAATATGTCAAGGTAAAGATGAGGAAATCCAAAAATTAAAGGACATAATGCAAAATAATGAACATTGTTTTTTTGAAATGCGCAATGGTATAGTTTACAGAAAAAACAAGAACGGTAATATTTTATTCTATGTACCTACAAGCATGGAAAGCCATATTATGTATAAATTTCACGATGAGATGGGTCATGTAGGAACTGATAAGATGTTAGACTTAATATCAAAAAGTTATTGGTTTCCGAAAATGAAGGAAAAGGTTACACATCACATAAAAAATTGTTTGAAATGTATAGTTTATTCTTCGAAACACGGAAAAGAAGAGGGGCTTCTACACAATATACCGAAAGATAACAATCCTTTTCATACGATACATATCGACCATTTTGGACCAGTAAGCAATTCAGGTTCTAAAAAGCAAATTTTTGTTATTATAGATGCGTGCACAAAATTTGTGCGACTGTATGCTACAAAAACCACAAATACAATAGAAGTAATAGCAGCATTAAAAGATTATTTTAGAAGTTATAGTCAACCAAAGTTTATTATTTCCGACAGGGGTAGTTGTTTCACGTCAAATGACTTTGAACAGTTTACAAGCGAAAACAATATCATCCATATGAAGATAGCAATAGGCTCACCTCAGGCGAATGGCCAAGTTGAAAGGGTCAACAGGACATTAGGACCAATGATAGCAAAGTTAGCTAGTCAAGAAAACTGAACTCAGTGGTTTAATGTGTTAGAAAAAGTAGAGTTCGTCATAAACAACACGATTCACAGAACCATAAAGCAATACCCTAGTGTAATGTTATTTGGTATTAAGCAAAGTGGAAAAACTTGTATCAGTTGTTGAACACAATTTACCCATAAAAACACACCAGGAAATACGTATGCAAGCGTCTGAAAATGAAAAACAATTACAAATATACAATGAAAAGTATGTAAATAGCAAAAGGCGTAAAGCTATCGAGTATGAGGTAGGTGATTATGTTATGGTTAAAAATTTTGATTCTACTGCAGGCGTAAACAAGAAGTTGATTCCCAAATTTAAGGGACCATATAAAATAGTAAAACGATTACGAAATGATAGGTATGTGTTAGAAGATGTAGAAGGATTCCAACAAGCCCAAATACTATACAAAGGTGTGGGCTATTGGAAATTTAAAACCATGGTTCGATTGTTTTCAAAGCTCAAATAAAGCCCAAGATGTAGCGTGTGATCAGGAAATCACATTTGTCAGGATGGCCGAATTATAGCAGTGTCCGTTGTATGGCAGCGCATACTGTAAAGTAAGATTCTGCCATACCGCCGTGTACTGTATTTGTGGTCAGCTGTACTTTGTAAATACATATATTGGGTTATTGCATTAGCCAATTTGGCGTGCGCCGTTTCTATGTGCGAAAGTTCATACTCGCCTTAGTATGCAAACATAATTACAGTTATCCGTTAGCTATGAATATGTATACCTATATGTATATAATAGCGCAAGTGCCGCTCCACAACATATATTTAAGAAAAACGATAGCATGTTTGTTTCTTTTCATGCTCATGTAAACAATGTATATAAAATTGTATATAAATATATAAAAGCGCAAACGACGCGCCACTCACGAATAGACAATATAATGCTCGTTCTCTCTAGTATGTAAGAATATAAGTTGCGCTCACATGTACGAATAAGCGCGCCCATAAGAATTACCGAACTTATTATATATATACACTCACAAATATTTCCCTTTCCTAGTCGTAAGAATATAAGTAACACACACTTGCGCATATAAATATAAATGTACACAAGATTTCGTATCACCGAGCGAGTCATAATATAACACATATGTATAGATGGTTGAACGAAGATTTTGCAAGCAACAAAATGTTGCATGAAATACATAGAGAGAAATATTATCGTTACGACGCAGGCAACTAAAAGCCGAATTTGAAAATAAAGATTCAGATTTTATTTGACTGTCAACTAAGACACTTCGTTTCATTTTTATATTTCGGCTAGTCCTACAGATTTTTTTTTATTAAAATAGGAGATATTAGAAATAATTTAAGCAGAAGAAAAAATATATGTAAAAATTTAAAGAGAAAATTTAATTAATTAATAGAATAGAAATTCAATATTTAAGTAAATTGGAGTATTTAGGACCTTTCTTAGAATATTTTGTTAACTTTCGACATATGTAAGTTTCAGTTATTCCTTAGTTGTGAACGAATTAACAGCAGAGGAGGAATTCCATAGAATTTTTGTATTTTACAATAAATATAGCAGATAGGATAAATTAAAAGAAAAAATGCAAGAATTAAGGAAAATAAACCAAAATAGAAAAAAAAATTTTTTCTTTGTCCAATTTATTCAATTTATCAAATGGTTAGGAAAATTCACTAAAATGCCTTGGTGGTAGCTCAAGGCATAATTTTAGCAATAGCTGGCTATGAATTTGGTAAGGAATATAATGAGAAAAGTCCTGCAGATAAATTAATCAAATATGAACCAAAATTAAGTGTATAAAATAAAGGAGAAAACCCAGATAAATGGTTAACTATTTTTGCATGCGTAATTACATTCTTGTGTGACACTTGCAATTTTAATAAAAAATTACATAAAAAGTAAATTGAGACAATCAAATAATGTACAACAACGCATTTAAATAAAATGGGTAAATGGCAAGAAATTTACGACAAATTATCAGAAGAAAAAATTAAAGCGGAAAAAGCATACAAATTCATAAATAAAAATACCACGATAAAGCCAGAAACTATACTTAAACATTTAAACACAATCGTAGAATCCCCAAATAATATAGGACGGGTAATCAATAAGGTAAAAAATATACTCACTAAAAGAACACCAAAACGAAGCTTACCAATTATTTTCACACGTACGTGACAAATTAGTATCCTCATTAGCAAGATACAACATAGAAATACCCATACCAACTATGATAGAGGAAAATCTTCAAGTTGATTTTAGCTCAGTTCTAACCGAATCTTCACGAAACCGCACCCCTTCACCAGCACTGAGTCAAATTTCATCAGTGGAAGAACATAAACCACTACATATCCCACTTATAAACGTCACAATGGCACAAACAGTAGTAGAATTTATCAAAACTGCCTCATCAGTGCTGCCAGAGTTTGATGGCAAGCCTGAAAATTTGCACAGTTCCTTAGATGCCCTTGATATCCTAGACTAAATCAAGGATAATAATGAAGCCTTAGCGATAACCATTATAAACACAAGCTAGAAGGCACTGCAAGAAATTTTATTAGCAACGAAACCACTATTGAACAAATAAAATTAAAATTGAGAACGGCAATAAAAGGCGAAACAGTGGAGGTTTTGACAGCAAAACTCCTTAATATCCAACAGCGCAGCAAAACTGCAAACCAGTACAATGCAGAAATAGACAAAATTATAAAATCATTAGAAGGAGCTTATATCTCGGACGGACTTAACCCAGACTTAGAAACGATATATTCGACACAAGCAGCAGTTAAAGCTATGTGTAAAAACTCCTCGAATGATAAAGTAAAAATGGTAATGCAAGCAGGAACGTTCACAGCAATGAACGATGCAATTTCAAAATTTACAAATAGCTGTACAGAAATGGAAGTTACCAAAGTAACAACGGAGGTTACCGAGGTAGGAGATTTAGATCCCAGCCAAGATACAATAACAGCTTTAGATTAAATAACAATAATAATAATTCTCAAGCAAGATCGCAAAACCAAAATAATAATAGACCCTACAATCAGACACGCAACCAAACACGTAATGTACGCAGTTGTAACCAGTAGGAAAACCAGGAACTCCTCTTCAAAATCAGTAGATAGAAAAATATGTGTACTAAATCTACACTTAAATAGCTATATATTAACAAAAACCTCATTAAATAACTCAATTTAAAATTTCTTAGTAGACACAGGAGCTGATATCTCCATCATTAAAAATAATCAAATAATTAACCATGCAAAAATAAATACAGAACAAATAACAGACTTAAACGGCATTGGTCAGGGTATAACCAGTACATTAGGCACAGTTAAAGCTGATTTAAAAGGTGATGACCTTCTAATTTACCATAAATTTCACATCGTAGAAGACGACTTTCCAATGCCGTGCAATGGAATAATAGGTTTGGACTTTATAAAGAAATTTAATTGTATTCTAGATTATGGCAAAACAGAGGATAAATTAATTCTAAGACCACATGATTTTCCCCAAACCATCACAATGTATCTAACAAATTACCTGTCTGCTAACACAATTACGATCCCTGCCAGATCGGAAGTCATTAGACAAGTAACAGTAAACACTGATAGCAAAAACATCTTCATAACCCATCAACAATTACCTGAAGGCATTTTTATAGCGAACACAATCACAAATAAAGATCAAACTTTCGTCAGAATTATTAACACCACACATAAAAACACAAATATTCAAAATTACAAAATACATACTGAAAATTTAGATAACTACAATTTAATTAAAACAAACACACACAATAAACAGAGTAATGACACAGAAAAATTAAAAAGATTAACTAAAAATTTGTCAGTTCACAATTAACTTCATTATGCACAGAATTCATAGAAATATTTGCACTAGAAACAGAACCAATTTCCTCTAATAATTTTTACAAGCAAAAACTACACATGAAAGATGACACACCAGTCTACATAAAAAACTATAGATTGCCCGAGACACAAAAAGGGAAATAAGCAAACAGGTTAATAAATTATCGAAGATGATATTATAGAACCCTCAATATCAGAGTACAACAGTCCAATTTTACTGGTACCTAAAAAATCAGTACCAGGTAATACAGAAAAGAGATGGAGACTGGTAGTTGACTACAGACAAGTAAACAAAAAACTAGCAGCGGATAAATTCCTACTTCCAAGAATTGATGATATTTTAGACCAACTTGGAAGAGCAAAATATTTTTCATGCCTATACCTTATGTCAGATTTTCATCAAATAGAATTACTAATTTAGGACATAAATGCACAAGCGAGGGAATACTACCCGACCCAAGCAAATTTGAAACAGTTCAAAACTACCCAACACCAAAAACAGCACATGAAGTTAAAAGATTCGTAGCGTTCTGCAATTATTACAGAAAATTTGTACCGAATTTCGTAGAGTACTCAAGAAAATTAACTAGGCTTTGCAAAACGAATGTTTCCTTCGACTGGACAGAAGAATGTCAAAAAGCTTTTGTCTACTTAAAGGAAGCATTAATCAGCCCAAAACTTTTGCAATACCCCGACTTCAATAAAGAATTCTGCATAACAACAGACGCTAGTGGGTATGCTTGCGGAGCAGTCCTTAGCCAAGAACACGATGGCAAATAGTTACCAATTGCTTACGCTTCTAGATCCTTCACAAAAGGTGAAACAAACAAAGCTACAATAGAAAAAGGACTAGAAGCAATCAACTGGGCCATAACCTTCTTCAGACCATATGTTTATGGCAGAAAATTGCTAATTAAAACCGACCATCGCCCTTTAACAACCTTTTCTCGATGAAGAGCCTTCATCTAAGTTAACACGAGTAAGACTCGATTTAGAAGAATGTGATTTCAAAGTGGAGTACATTGCCGGAAAAAAAACTACGTCGCGGACGCATTGTCTCGCATTAATATAACAAATTTAAAAGAAATGTCAGTGGAAGCATGCAAAATAATGAAAGTCACAACTAGATCAGCAGCTAAAGATATCAAAAATAACGTTAAAACTGAAGAAAGTCACACAGAGAACCCCAAAATATATGAAGCGCAAAATAAATTTGAAGTAATAAGACATGTCAGGCTCATTTTTAATCCTCCGAAATTATATTTAAAAAAGGGAAAGAAAATTTGTAGCACTATAAATACAAGCAACCTAATTGTAGATGATAAAATTGACTTAGGACAATTCTCTTTATCAGGCCGCCAATTTAGGACTTGAAAAAAAAAGTTGTCCTTAGGGGACAAATTGTTTAAAAGTAATTATACTCGAGTAGGCAAATTTATTGAAATAGGAAACAGGGTTCTCAAAAAACTAACAATTGCACTAACCCCAGAGGTTAAGTACGTGACTAAAAAAAAAATAAATGTAAGGCGCGATAACCTCCGAAGAGATCTAAGGCCGAGCTTCTCTTCCAATTTGCGTCGTGCTCCTCTTGATTTTTCCCTACAAATTGGCCGGACGGGACCTACATGTTTTATGCCGACTCCGAACGGCGTCTGCAAGGCAGATGAGTTTTCACTGAGAGCTTTTCATGGCAGAAATACAATCGGAGCGCTTGCCAGACAGTGCCGAGGGGCGACCCCGCTTAGAAAAATTTTCTTCTAATTGCAAAATCTTATTTCTAAAATTTTGATGTTGCTTTGCCCGGGAGTTGAACCCAGGGCATACGGTGTGATAGGCGGAGCACGCTTCCATCACACCACGGAGGCCGTGGTGACTAATCCCGGGAAAATTGAAAAAATTCTGCAGAAATATCATGACGATCCTATTAGTGGTGGCCACCCGGGAATAAATCGCATGATAAAGAAAATCAAACAAAGTTATAGCTGGAAAAATATGCGAAATGACATAAAGAAATACGTAAATAACTGCATCCACTGCAAGAAGAATAAGGTTAATAAACATATAAAGGAACCAATGACAATAACTGAGACACCTCCGAAGGCTTTTGATAATGTACAGATCGATACGGTCGGACCATTACCGAAATCGATAAATGGAAACGAATACGCAGTTACCTTTATATGCGATCTCACCAAATATTTGGTAACAATCCCAGTCCCGAGCAAACATGCGAAAACATTTGCTAAAGCTAGGTTCGAGCATTTCATTTTGATTTATGGTCCCATGAAAACAATCCTAACAGATATGGGAACCGAATACAAAAATAACTTATTCGAAGAACTGTGCAAATTGCTAAAAGTTGAGCACAAAAACTCAACACCATACCATCATCAAACTTTTGGCGCTGTAGAGCGTAGTCATAGAACGTTTAATGAATATGTACGTTCATACATATCCAGTGACAAAGATAAAATAAAAGAAATAGTAATCCATAAAAATAGGCTTAAACTAGTATAGAACATTTACTAGTAACACATATGATTTGAAACAAAAAAAACCAAAACAATCCTACTATAAGCAATCCAATTTACTCAACACCATAGATATGTAAGAAAGAAAATGTTAATAAAGAAAAGAAATAATAAATACAAACCCATGTTGGCATCAAGTGACTGTTACTTCATAATAAATGTGTCAACATAAACATATTTTAAGTGGGTCGACACACTTAAAATTCTGATGTGTAAAAACAAATGTCAATAACACTTGATGCAAAACATTATTCATATTCAAAAGCACATAACCATACAAATATACATATATATATTATACTTCAAAACATATTAAAAAAAAATATACACATAAAGAACAAAAAAAAAAAAAAAAATGTGTCAGCACAAAAAATCACACCTGGCAAGCAAATGTAAACAAATATAAAAATAAGTAAACAAACTCTTCACGCTCAATATCAAATTACCGCAAGACAATAAATTACAATAGCAAACTAAAAAGCAATTAAAATGTTGTAAACTCTAAATGGGTAATTAAGTAACTTTAAGAATCACGTACAATTGTTCTCAAGTGTATGTGATCCCTCTTAAAGGTGGATGGTGTGGCATTACCACAATACAAGATATTTGTATTTATGTACATGCCAGAATAGCTCTAGCTTGGAATGCACAAGCAATTGAACTTCACTTTCGACCACACACAAACTACTCATAGCGGCATAGATAAGTTATATTGAACCCAGCGGGGAGCTGTATCCGTTTACAGTTGCTTAACTCATAAGCATCACACTCACTAGTTTACGTGTTGATCAGCATGACTGATCGACAGCGTCGGTTTGTCGGTGCGACTGACCAAACATTATTACATAGTTAGGTAATAAGAATATTCTACTGAATAGGTATATAGAAATGGAATGTAGTTATATTTAGTGTGTAAGTATTGTACAAAAATATTGTAATAGTATCGTAAGTAAAATTCCTATAAAATAGAAAGTATTTGTTAATAAAGAATCAATCTGATGTCTGCGCTGAACATAAGCGCTACTCAACTTATATGTTCGTTTAACTTTATTTACAACACACTACACTTCGGCTAGCTGAGTGGCAGGGGCGCCGTCATGGCGCGGGTCACCCTTCACTTGGGTAAGGACGACGGGGAGGATGCCTTGTGCTACTTTTCCCCCCGCGACCAACAAGTTGATGAGCGGCCCGACGCCTTCATGACCATTCGACCCCTTCCCCCAGCTTTTGTTTCGGCCGTGAGCCGATGCGTGCTCACAAGGGGCTACCGCTGTGCCGTTGCGGTGCACTTCCTCTCCGCCCACGGGTCGACCCACGGTGTCTCGGCAGGTGCAACCCCGCCCCCCTTACGCAACTTCTACTAGTGTGCAAGTAGGTTGGCGGGGGTGTCCAGCGGTGAAACCAGCACTAACCCGAGTCCTCGCAGTCTCTTCCCCAGGTGACCGACCCCGCCGATTATCGATGACTACAGATCAAGCCGATCCCGCCAACCGACCCCGCCCGGAACGAACCGCCGCTGTCCAGGTAAACACCACCGCCAGCCTGCTTCCCCTCTCACCCCGGCCCTGGTACGCCCACCTCCGCTGCATCCGTCGCGCCGCTGCTACGACGACCGTTGGCCGTCTGCCATCCTACCGCCGTTAAGCCGCTGCACCCGTCCCGCCGCTGCTACGACGACCGTTGGCCATGTGCCATCCTACCACCGTTAAGCCGCTGCACCCTTCCTGCCGCTGCTACCACGACCGTTGGCCGTCCGCCTTCCTACCGCCATTAAGCCGCCGCATCCGTCACGCCGCTGCTACGACGACCGTTGGCCGTCCGCCATCCCACCGCCGTTAAGCCGCTGCTACGACGACCGTTGGCCGTCCGCCATCCTACCGCCATTAAGGCGCTGCACCCGTCCCGCCGCTGCTACGACGACCGTTGGCCGTCTGCCATCCTACCGCCGTTAAGCCGCTGGCCCCGTCCCGCCGCTGCTACCACGACCGTTGGCCGTCCGCCATCCTACCGCCGTTAAGCTGCTTCATCCGTCACGCCGCTGCTACGACGATCGTTGGCCGTCCGCCGTTAAGCCGCTGTATCCGTCCCGCCGCTGCTACGAATTCAAGTTGAATATAGAAGACGCAACAAAGGAGAATTTGGAATGGCAATTAATAACGTTAAATATGTTTAAAAATTTAGAATAAATTGAGCGGCCCTGTGACGTTTCACCATTGGCAAAAATTCTATTTTTGCCTAGGATTTTTTTTATTACAATAGGAGATACTAGAAATAATTTAAGCAGAATAAAAAATATATGTTAAAATTTAAAGAGAAAAAAGGAATTAATTAAACGTAAAATAAATAAAAATTCAATATTTAAGTAAATTGGAGTGTTTAGGACTTTTCTTAGAATATTTGGTTAACTTTCGACATATGTAAGTTTCAGTTATTCCTTAGTTATGAACGAAATAACAGCAGAGGAGGAATTCTATGAATTTTTGTATTTTACAACAAATACAGCAGATAGGATTAAATTAAAAGAAAAAATCCAAGAATTAAGGAAAATAAACCAAAATGGAAAATAATGAGAAAAGTGCTGCAGATAAATTAATCAAATATGAACCAAAATTAAGTGTAGAAAATAAACGAGAAAACCAAGATAAATTGTTAACTATTTTTGCATGCGTAATTACATTTTTGTGTGACACTTGCAATTTTAATAAAAAATTACATAAAAAGTAAATTGAGACAATCAAATAATGTACAACAACGCATTTAAATAAGTGGCAAGAAATTTACGACAAATTATCAGAAGAAAAAGTTAAAGCGGAAAAAGCATACAAATGCATAAATAAAAATACCACGATAAAGCCAGAAACTATACTTAAACATTTAAACACAATCGTAGAAGCCCTAAATAATATAGGACAGGTAATCAATAAGGTTAAAAATATACTCACTAAAGAACACCAAAACGAAGCTTACCAATTATTTTCACATGTACGTGACAAATTAGTATCCTCATTAGCAAGATACAACATAGAAATACCCATACCAACTATGATAGAGGAAAATCTTCAAGTTGATTTTAGCTCAGTTCTAACCGAATCTTCACGAAACTGCACCCCTTCACCAGCATTGAGTCAAACTTCATCAGTGGAAGAACATAAACCACTACATATCCCACTTATAAACGTCACAATGGCACAAACAGTAGTAGAATTTATCAAAACTGCCTCATCAGTGCTGCCAGAGTTTGATGGCAAGCCTAAAATTTGCACAGTTCCTTAGATGCCCTTGATATTCTAGACCAAATCAAGGATAATCATAAAGCCTTAGCGATAACCATTATAAAGATCAATCTAAAAGGCACTGCAAGAAATTTTATTAGCAACGAAACTACTATTGAACAAATAAAATTAAAATTGAGAACGGCAATAAAAGCGAATCAAAACCAGCAAACCAGTACACTGCAGAAATAGAGAAAATTACAAAATCATTAGAAGGAGCTTATATCTCGGACGGACTTAACCCATACTTAGCAACGAGATATTCGACACAAGCAGCAGTAAAGGCTATGTGTAAAAACTCCTCGAATGATAAAGTAAAAATGGTAATGCAAGCAGGAACGTTCACAACAATGAACGATGCAATTTCGAAATTTACAAATAGCTGTACAGAAAATACAGGCAGCTCAAATACCATTTTAAACATTCGTTAACAAAATCAATACCGGAGTAATTTCCGTGAAAGTTACCAAAGTAACAACGGAGGTTACCGAGGTAGGAGATTTAGACCCCAGCCAAGATACAACAACAACTTTGATTAGATAACAATAACAATAATACTCAAGGAAGATCGAAAAACCAAAATAATAATAGACCCTACAATCAGACACGCAACCAGACACGTAATGTGCGCAGTTGTAACCAGCAGGAAAACCAGGAAACTCCACTTCAAAATCAGTAGATAGAAAAATATGTGTTCTAAATCTACACTTAAATAGCTATATACAAAAACATCATTAAATAACTCAATTTCAAATTTCTTAGTAGAGACAGGAGCTGATATCTCCATCATTAAAAAGAATCAAATAAATAATCATGCAAAAATAAATACAGAACAAATAACAGACTTAAACGGCATTTGTCAGGGTATAACCAGTACATTAGGCACAGTTAAAGCTGATTTAAAAGGTGATGACCTTCTAATTTACCATAAATTTCACGTCGTAGAAGACGACTTTCCAATACCGTACGATCGAATAATAGGTTTGGACTTTATAAAGAAATATAATTGTATTCTAGATTATGGCAAAACAGAGGATATATTAATCCTAAGGCCAAATGATTTTCCCCAAACCATCAAAATGTATCTAACAAATTACGATCCCTGCCAGATCGGAAGTCAATAGACAAGTAACAGTAAACACTGATAGCAAAAACGTCTTCATACCTCATCAACAATTATCTGAAGGCATTTTTATAGCGAACACAATCACAAATGAAGATCAAACTTTCCTCAGAATTATTAACACCACACATAAAAACACAACTATTCAAAATTACAAAATACATACTGAAAATTTAGATGACTACAATTTAATTAAAACAAACACACACAATAAACAGAGTAATGACACAAAAAAATTAAAAAGGTTAACTAAAAATTTCCCAAACTTTGTCAATTCACAATTAACTCCATTATGCACAGAATTCACAGACATATTTGCACTAGAAACAGAACCAATTTCCTCTAATAATTTTTGCAAGCAAAAACTACACATGAAAGATGACACACCAGTCTACATAAAAAACTATAGATTGCCCGAGACACAAAAAGGGAAATAAGCCAACAGGTTAATAAATGATCGAAGATGATATTATAGAACCCTCAATATCAGAGTACAACAGTCCAATTTTACTGGTACCTAAAAAATCAGTAAGGCGCGATAACCTCCGAAGAGATCTAAGGCCGAGCTTCTCTTCCAATTTGCGTCGTGCTCCTCTTGATTTTTCCCTACAAATTGGCCGGACGGGACCTACATGTTTTATGCCGACTCCGAACGGCGTCTGCAAGGCAGATGAGTTTTCACTGAGAGCTTTTCATGGCAGAAATACAATCGGAGCGCTTGCCAGACAGTGCCGAGGGGCGACCCCGCTTAGAAAAATTTTCTTCTAATTGAAAAATCTTATTTCTAAAATTTTGATGTTGCTTTGCCCGGGAGTTGAACCCAGGGCATACGGTGTGATAGGCGGAGCACGCTACCATCACACCACGGAGGCCGTGGTGACTAATCCCGGGAAAATTGAAAAAATTCTGCAGAAATATCATGACGATCCTATTAGTGGTGGCCACCCGGGAATAAATCGCATGATAAAGAAAATCAAACAAAGTTATAGCTGGAAAAATATGCGAAATGACATAAAGAAATACGTAAATAACTGCATCCACTGCAAGAAGAATAAGGTTAATAAACATATAAAGGAACCAATGACAATAACTGAGACACCTCCGAAGGCTTTTGATAATGTACAGATCGATACGGTCGGACCATTACCGAAATCGATAAATGGAAACGAATACGCAGTTACCTTTATATGCGATCTCACCAAATATTTGGTAACAATCCCAGTCCCGAGCAAACATGCGAAAACATTTGCTAAAGCTAGGTTCGAGCATTTCATTTTGATTTATGGTCCCATGAAAACAATCCTAACAGATATGGGAACCGAATACAAAAATAACTTATTCGAAGAACTGTGCAAATTGCTAAAAGTTGAGCACAAAAACTCAACACCATACCATCATCAAACTTTTGGCGCTGTAGAGCGTAGTCATAGAACGTTTAATGAATATGTACGTTCATACATATCCAGTGACAAAGATAAAATAAAAGAAATAGTAATCCATAAAAATAGGCTTAAACTAGTATAGAACATTTACTAGTAACACATATGATTTGAAACAAAAAAAACCAAAACAATCCTACTATAAGCAATCCAATTTACTCAACACCATAGATATGTAAGAAAGAAAATGTTAATAAAGAAAAGAAATAATAAATACAAACCCATGTTGGCATCAAGTGACTGTTACTTCATAATAAATGTGTCAACATAAACATATTTTAAGTGGGTCGACACACTTAAAATTCTGATGTGTAAAAACAAATGTCAATAACACTTGATGCAAAACATTATTCATATTCAAAAGCACATAACCATACAAATATACATATATATATTATACTTCAAAACATATTAAAAAAAAATATACACATAAAGAACAAAAAAAAAAAAAAATGTGTCAGCACAAAAAATCACACCTGGCAAGCAAATGTAAACAAATATAAAAATAAGTAAACAAACTCTTCACGCTCAATATCAAATTACCGCAAGACAATAAATTACAATAGCAAACTAAAAAGCAATTAAAATGTTGTAAACTCTAAATGGGTAATTAAGTAACTTTAAGAATCACGTACAATTGTTCTCAAGTGTATGTGATCCCTCTTAAAGGTGGATGGTGTGGCATTACCACAATACAAGATATTTGTATTTATGTACATGCCAGAATAGCTCTAGCTTGGAATGCACATGCAATTGAACTTCACTTTCGACCACACACAAACTACTCATAGCGGCATAGATAAGTTATATTGAACCCAGCGGGGAGCTGTATCCGTTTACAGTTGCTTAACTCATAAGCATCACACTCACTAGTTTACGTGTTGATCAGCATGACTGATCGACAGCGTCGGTTTGTCGGTGCGACTGACCAAACATTATTACATAGTTAGGTAATAAGAATATTCTACTGAATAGGTATATAGAAATGGAATGTAGTTATATTTAGTGTGTAAGTATTGTACAAAAATATTGTAATAGTATCGTAAGTAAAATTCCTATAAAATAGAAAGTATTTGTTAATAAAGAATCAATCTGATGTCTGCGCTGAACATAAGCGCTACTCAACTTATATGTTCGTTTAACTTTATTTACAACACACTACACTTCGGCTAGCTGAGTGGCAGGGGCGCCGTCATGGCGCGGGTCACCCTTCACTTGGGTAAGGACGACGGGGAGGATGCCTTGTGCTACTTTTCCCCCCGCGACCAACAAGTTGATGAGCGGCCCGACGCCTTCATGACCATTCGACCCCTTCCCCCAGCTTTTGTTTCGGCCGTGAGCCGATGCGTGCTCACAAGGGGCTACCGCTGTGCCGTTGCGGTGCACTTCCTCTCCGCCCACGGGTCGACCCACGGTGTCTCGGCAGGTGCAACCCCGCCCCCCTTACGCAACTTCTACTAGTGTGCAAGTAGGTTGGCGGGGGTGTCCAGCGGTGAAACCAGCACTAACCCGAGTCCTCGCAGTCTCTTCCCCAGGTGACCGACCCCGCCGATTATCGATGACTACAGATCAAGCCGATCCCGCCAACCGACCCCGCCCGGAACGAACCGCCGCTGTCCAGGTAAACACCACCGCCAGCCTGCTTCCCCTCTCACCCCGGCCCTGGTACGCCCACCTCCGCTGCATCCGTCGCGCCGCTGCTACGACGACCGTTGGCCGTCTGCCATCCTACCGCCGTTAAGCCGCTGCACCCGTCCCGCCGCTGCTACGACGACCGTTGGCCATGTGCCATCCTACCACCGTTAAGCCGCTGCACCCTTCCCGCCGCTGCTACCACGACCGTTGGCCGTCCGCCTTCCTACCGCCGTTAAGCCGCCGCATCCGTCACGCCGCTGCTACGACGACCGTTGGCCGTCCGCCATCCCACCGCCGTTAAGCCGCTGCTACGACGACCGTTGGCCGTCCGCCATCCTACCGCCATTAAGCCGCTGCACCCGTCCCGCCGCTGCTACGACGACCGTTGGCCGTCTGCCATCCTACCGCCGTTAAGCCGCTGGCCCCGTCCCGCCGCTGCTACCACGACCGTTGGCCGTCCGCCATCCTACCGCCGTTAAGCTGCTTCATCCGTCACGCCGCTGCTACGACGATCGTTGGCCGTCCGCCGTTAAGCCGCTGTATCCGTCCCGCCGCTGCTACGAATTCAAGTTGAATATAGAAGACGCAACAAAGGAGAATTTGGAATGGCAATTAATAACGTTAAATATGTTTAAAAATTTAGAATAAATTGAGCGGCCCTGTGACGTTTCACCATTGGCAAAAATTCTATTTTTGCCTAGGATTTTTTTTATTACAATAGGAGATACTAGAAATAATTTAAGCAGAATAAAAAATATATGTTAAAATTTAAAGAGAAAAAAGGAATTAATTAAACGTAAAATAAATAAAAATTCAATATTTAAGTAAATTGGAGTGTTTAGGACTTTTCTTAGAATATTTGGTTAACTTTCGACATATGTAAGTTTCAGTTATTCCTTAGTTATGAACGAAATAACAGCAGAGGAGGAATTCTATGAATTTTTGTATTTTACAACAAATACAGCAGATAGGATTAAATTAAAAGAAAAAATCCAAGAATTAAGGAAAATAAACCAAAATGGAAAATAATGAGAAAAGTGCTGCAGATAAATTAATCAAATATGAACCAAAATTAAGTGTAGAAAATAAACGAGAAAACCAAGATAAATTGTTAACTATTTTTGCATGCGTAATTACATTTTTGTGTGACACTTGCAATTTTAATAAAAAATTACATAAAAAGTAAATTGAGACAATCAAATAATGTACAACAACGCATTTAAATAAGTGGCAAGAAATTTACGACAAATTATCAGAAGAAAAAGTTAAAGCGGAAAAAGCATACAAATGCATAAATAAAAATACCACGATAAAGCCAGAAACTATACTTAAACATTTAAACACAATCGTAGAAGCCCTAAATAATATAGGACAGGTAATCAATAAGGTTAAAAATATACTCACTAAAGAACACCAAAACGAAGCTTACCAATTATT
Organism: Eurosta solidaginis; assembly: GCF_040869045.1. Lineage (NCBI taxonomy): Eukaryota > Metazoa > Arthropoda > Insecta > Diptera > Tephritidae > Eurosta > Eurosta solidaginis. The sequence continues at coordinate 131,660,078 of NC_090319.1, forward strand.
TTCACATGTACGTGACAAATTAGTATCCTCATTAGCAAGATACAACATAGAAATACCCGTACCAACTATGATAGAGGAAAATCTTCAAGTTGATTTTAGCTCAGTTCTAACCGAATCTTCACGAAACTGCACCCCTTCACCAGCATTGAGTCAAACTTCATCAGTGGAAGAACATAAACCACTACATATCCCACTTATAAACGTCACAATGGCACATACAGTAGTAGAATTAATCAAAACTGCCTCATCAGTGCTGCCAGAGTTTGATGGCAAGCCTAAAATTTGCACAGTTCCTTAGATGCCCTTGATATTCTAGACCAAATCAAGGATAATCATAAAGCCTTAGCGATAACCATTATAAAGATCAATCTAAAAGGCACTGCAAGAAATTTTATTAGCAACGAAACTACTATTGAACAAATAAAATTAAAATTGAGAACGGCAATAAAAGCGAATCAAAACCAGCAAACCAGTACACTGCAGAAATAGAGAAAATTACAAAATCATTAGAAGGAGCTTATATCTCGGACGGACTTAACCCATACTTAGCAACGAGATATTCGACACAAGCAGCAGTAAAGGCTATGTGTAAAAACTCCTCGAATGATAAAGTAAAAATGGTAATGCAAGCAGGAACGTTCACAACAATGAACGATGCAATTTCGAAATTTACAAATAGCTGTACAGAAAATACAGGCAGCTCAAATACCATTTTAAACATTCGTTAACAAAATCAATACCGGAGTAATTTCCGTGAAAGTTACCAAAGTAACAACGGAGGTTACCGAGGTAGGAGATTTAGACCCCAGCCAAGATACAACAACAACTTTGATTAGATAACAATAACAATAATACTCAAGGAAGATCGAAAAACCAAAATAATAATAGACCCTACAATCAGACACGCAACCAGACACGTAATGTGCGCAGTTGTAACCAGCAGGAAAACCAGGAAACTCCACTTCAAAATCAGTAGATAGAAAAATATGTGTTCTAAATCTACACTTAAATAGCTATATACAAAAACATCATTAAATAACTCAATTTCAAATTTCTTAGTAGAGACAGGAGCTGATATCTCCATCATTAAAAAGAATCAAATAAATAATCATGCAAAAATAAATACAGAACAAATAACAGACTTAAACGGCATTTGTCAGGGTATAACCAGTACATTAGGCACAGTTAAAGCTGATTTAAAAGGTGATGACCTTCTAATTTACCATAAATTTCACGTCGTAGAAGACGACTTTCCAATACCGTACGATCGAATAATAGGTTTGGACTTTATAAAGAAATATAATTGTATTCTAGATTATGGCAAAACAGAGGATATATTAATCCTAAGGCCAAATGATTTTCCCCAAACCATCAAAATGTATCTAACAAATTACGATCCCTGCCATATCGGAAGTCAATAGACAAGTAACAGTAAACACTGATAGCAAAAACGTCTTCATACCTCATCAACAATTATCTGAAGGCATTTTTATAGCGAACACAATCACAAATGAAGATCAAACTTTCCTCAGAATTATTAACACCACACATAAAAACACAACTATTCAAAATTACAAAATACATACTGAAAATTTAGATGACTACAATTTAATTAAAACAAACACACACAATAAACAGAGTAATGACACAAAAAAATTAAAAAGGTTAACTAAAAATTTCCCAAACTTTGTCAATTCACAATTAACTCCATTATGCACAGAATTCACAGACATATTTGCACTAGAAACAGAACCAATTTCCTCTAATAATTTTTACAAGCAAAAACTACACATGAAAGATGACACACCAGTCTACATAAAAAACTATAGATTGCCCGAGACACAAAAAGGGAAATAAGCCAACAGGTTAATAAATGATCGAAGATGATATTATAGAACCCTCAATATCAGAGTACAACAGTCCAATTTTACTGGTACCTAAAAAATCAGTACCAGGTAATACAGAAAAGAGATGGAGACAGACAAGTAAAAAAAAACTAGCAGCGGATATATTCCCACTTCCAAGAATTGATGATATTTTAGACCAACTTGGAAGAGCAAAATATTTTGCATGCCTAGACCTTATGTCAGATTTTCATCAAATAGAATTACACCCAGACTCTAGAGATATAACTTCATCCACAGCAGAAAATGGTACATATAGATTCAAAAGACTACCCTATGGATTAAAAGTAGCACCAAACTCATTCCAAAGAATGATGACACTGGCATTTGCAGGCCTCAAACCATCCCAAGCAGTTCTCTATATGGATGATTTAGTTGTACAAGGGTGTACAGAAAAATACATGCTGAAAAATTTAAGAGATGTTTCTCTACTTGTAGGAAGTACAACTTAAAACTGCATCCAGATAAATGCCTATTTTTCAATCACGAGGTAACTTATTTAGGACATAAATGCACAAGCAAGGGAATACTACCCGACCCAAGCAAATTTGAAACAGTTCAAAACTACCCAACACCAAAAACAGCAGATGAAGTTAAAAGATTCGTAGAGTTCTGCAATTATTACAGAAGATTTGTACCGAATTTCGCAGAGTATTCAAGAAAATTAACTAGGCTTCGTAAAAAGAATGTTTCCTTCGACTGGACAGAAGAATGTCAAAAAGCTTTTGTCTACTTAAAGGAAGCATTAATCAGCCTAAAATTTTAGCAATACCCCGACTTCAATAAAGAATTCTGCAAAACAACAGACGCTAGTGGGTATGCTTGCGGAGCAGTCCTTAGCCAAGAACATGATGGCAAACAGTTACCAATTGCTTACGCTTCTAGATCCTTCACAAAAGGTGAAACAAACAAAGCTACAATAGAAAAAGAACTAGCAGCAATCCATTGGGCCATAACCTTCTTCAGACCATATGTTTATGGCAGAAAATTCCTAATTGAAACCGACCACCGCCCTTTAATATACCTTTTCTCGATGAAGAGTCCTTCATCTAAGTTAACACGAGTAAGACCCGATTTAGAAGAGTATGATTTCGAAGTGGAGTACATTGCCGGAAAAGAAAACCACATCGCGGACGCATTGTCTCGCATTAATATAACAAATTTAAAAGAAATGTCAGTGGAAGCATGCAAAATAATGAAAGTCACAACTAGATCAACAGCTAAAGATATCAAAAATAACGTTAAAACTGAAGAAAGTAACACAGAGAACCCCAAAATACATGAAGCGCTAAATAAATATGAAGTAATAAGACATGTCAGGCTCATTTTCAATCCTCCGAAATTATATTTCAAAAAGGGAAAGAAAATTTGTAGCACTATAGATACAAACAACCTAATTGTAGATGATAAAATTGACTTAGGACAATTCTCTTTATCAGGCCGCCAATTTAGGACTTGAAAAAAAAAAGTTGTCCTTAGGGGACAAATTGTTTAAAAGTAATTATATTCGAGTAGGCAAATTTATTGAAATAGGAAAGAGGGTTCTCAAAAAACTAACAATTGCATTAATCCCAGGGGTTATGTACGTGACTAATCCCGGGAAAATTGAAGAAATTCTGCAGGAATATCATGACGATCCTATTAGTGGCGGCCACCCAGGAATAAATCGCATGATAAAGAAATTCAAACAAAGCTATAGCTGGAAAAATATGCGAGGTGACATAAAGAAATACGTAAATAACTGCATCCACTGCAAGAATAATAAGTTTAATAAGCATATAAAGGAACCAATGACAATAAAGGAGACACCTCCGAAGGCTTTTGGTATTGTACAGATCGATACGGTCGGACCATTACCGAAATCGATAAATGGAAACGAATATGCAGTTACCATTATATGCGATCTCACAAAATACTTGGGAACAATCCCAGTCCCGAGCAAACATGCGATAACAGTTGCTTAACCTAAATCCGAGCATTTCATTTTGATTTATGGTCCCATGAAAACAATCCTAACAGATATGGGAACCGAATACAAAAACAACTTATTCGAAGAACTGATTGCTAAAAGTTGAGCACAAAAACTCAACACCATACCATCATCAAACTTTTTGCTCTGTAGAGCGTAGTCATAGAAGGTTTAATGAATATGTACGTTCATACATATCCAGTGACAAAGATGATTGGGATGAATACCTCAAGTATTTCGCGTACTGTTAAAACACGACCCCATCGACCGTACGCGGGTATTGTCCTTACGAGTTTATATTCGCGAAAATCCCCCCGACCTACGAATTCCTAGACGAAAATAACGAAGCTTATGACAAGGAAGTTAAATATAGACTTCAAATAGCACAACAACGAGCTAGGAAATTAGTGAAAGAAGCTAAAGAAAAACAAAAAGTTAATTATGATAAAAGTAGCGCCAGTAAGAAAGTAAAATTAGGCGACCTAGTGTTAGTTAGAGAAGAAGCATCTCAAAAGTTAGATAATATTTACAAAGGAAGTTATAAAGTAAAAAGTATAAATAGAAATAATAATTATACGTCAATACCTAATAGGACAGGAAATAGAGATAGTACAAACAAAATAAAAGAAATAGTAATCCATAAAAATAGGCTCAAATTAGTATAGAACATTTAGTAGTAACACATATGATTTGAAAAAAAAAAAAACCAAAACAATCGTACTATAAGCATTCCAATTTACTCAACAACATAAATATGTAAGAAAGAAAATGTAAATAAACAAAAGAAATAATAAATACAAACCCATGTTGGCATCAAGTGTGTGTTACTTCATAATAAATTTGTCAACATAAACAGATTTTAAGTGGGTCGACACACTTAAAATTCTGATGTGTAAAAACAAATGTCAATAACACTTGATGCAAAACATTATTCATAATCAAAAGCACTTTTCTCGCATTAAACTTGCACGCTATAAATTCTCAATCTCCATTAACAATTTCGATAAGCTACTAATTTCTCTCTCCTCAAAGCCTCTATAGTCCAACAAATCGAAGTTAAATAAGACTCCTCTAAGTCACACCGAAAACACAAAAAATTTTAAGATAATCTCATAGGAATTAATTTCCCGTGTCAAAATTATAATAATTTACCCCTAGATACTTGTAAATACTTATATATACATATATATCTTATTATTTTCCCACGTATATTTAAACCACCCTCATATACATATTAAATATATTAAATATAGTGCAAACGCAGCACAGTGGTCAAATTTGCTCAGTCCCACCCTCAAATAAATTTAACTTAAAAACTTTTTTTTGGTTTTGAAAATTATTCTCTCTTGCTATTTAACGTGAATATTTAAACGTAACTCCCTCACATAGTTAAAAGCAAATACTCTCTATTAAAAAAAATAAAGTTTTTTCTCTCTGAAGTTAAATTTTTGTTAATTCTCTTTCGTAAGCGTCACAAACTAAGCTCAAAAATGAGTGACGAGGAAGTCAGAGCAAAAATCATATTGCCGGTGGTAGCAGCAGATATAACCACCGCCACCATCATCAAGGCACCACCACATCATAGCCATCAACACCGCAGCAGCCGTATCCATAAGCTACATCCCACAGAAGAAAAAGGAAGGTAAATTTTATCCTGCCAACCCCCCTAAACACTTCTTAAAGGTAGGTGGTGTGTCATTACCACAATACAAGATATCTGTATTTATGTACATGCCAGAAAAGCTCTAGCTGGGAATGCACAAGCAATTGAATTTCACTTTCGACCACACACAAACTACTCATAGCGGCATAGATAAGATATATTAAACCCAGCGGGGAGCCGTATCCGTTTACAGTTGCTTAACTCATAAGCGTCACACTCACTAGCTGACGTGTTGATCAGCATGACGTTTTGTCGGTGCGACTGACCAAACATTATTACGTAGTTAGATAATAAGAATATTCTACTGAATAGGTATATAGAAATGGAATGTAGTTATTTTTAGTGTGTAAGTATTGTACAAAAATATTGTAATAGTATCGTAAGTAAAATTCCTATAAAATAGAAAGCATTTGTTAATAAAGAATCAATCTGATGTCTGCGCTGAACATAAGCGCTACTCAACTTATATGTTCGTTTAACTTTATTTACAACACACTACATGGAGATCCTGCCAGCTTAGATTAAAATCTGCAAAACTGCAAAAAATAATCTAACTGAACAGAGATCCTGCTTGTTTAAATTTAACCAGTAAAAGTATTATTTGAAAAACAACTCACTGAAAGAGATCCTACAAGTTTTAAAAGTTTTAGAAGTTGAAAACGTTATCCTGCCACAAGGCAAAGGACATAAATTATGTCAACGGAATAAATTAGTTATTATAAAGAAGCACATCGAAAAAGACGAGACCAACAAGACATATGAAGTAAATACACCACATTGCACCCAATCGGACCTTTGATGCATAAAATCAGAGTGGAATAAAACGCAAAAGGCAATTAACAACAGGCAGCATAAGAGAATAAAACAAAATTGGACTAACCACACTATTAATACACGGCAAGGATTAGGTAAAGAAGTCAACTAAACATGAATATTGGTAACCAATAAATCAAGTGGAATATTGAAGACACCACAAAGGAGAATTTAGAATGGCAATTAATAACGTTAAGTATGTTTAAAAATTTAGAATAAATTGAGCGGCCCTGTGACGCTTCACCATTGGCAAAAATTCTATTTTTGCCTAGGATTTTTTTTTTATTAAAATAGGATATATTAGAAATAATTTAAGCAGAAGAAAAAATATATGTAAAAATTTAAAGAGAAAAAAAGGAATTAATTAAACGTAAAATAAATAGAAATTCAATATTAGTAAATTGGAGTATTTAGGACCTTTCTTAGAATATTTTGTTAACTTTCGACATATGTAAGTTTCAGTTATTCCTTAGTTGTGAACGAAATAACAGCAGAGGAGGAATTCCATAGAATTTTTGTATTTTACAATAAATACAGCAGATAGGATTAAATTAAAAGAAAAAATGCAAGAATTAAGGAAAATAAACCAAAATAGAAAAAAAAAAGTTTTTCTTTGGCCAATTTATTCAATTTGATAGGAAATGGTTAGGAAAATTCACTAAAATGCCTTGGTGGTAGCTCAAGGCATAATTATAGCAATAGCTGGCTATGAATTTGGTAAGGAATATAATGAGAAAAGTCCTGCAGATAAATTAATCAAATATGAACCACAATTAAGTGTAGAAAATAAAGGAGAAAACCCAGATAAATGGTTAACTATTTTTGCATGCGTAATTACATTCTTGTGTGACACTTGCAATTTTAATAAAAAATTACATAAAAAGTAAATTGAGACAATCAAATAATGTACAACAACGCATTTAAATAAAATGGGTAAATGGTAAGAAATTTACGACAAATTATCAGAAGAAAAAATTAAAGCGGAAAAAGCATACAAATGCATAAATAAAAATACCACGATAAAGCCAGAAACTATACTTAAACATTTAAACACAATCGTAGAATCCCTAAATAATATAGGACAGGTAATCAATAAGGTAAAAATATACTCACTAAAAGAACACCAAAACGAAGCTTACCAATTATTTTCACACGTACGTGACAAATTAGTATCTTATTTCCAAGATACAACATAGAGATACCCATACCAACTATGATAGAGGAAAATTTTCAAGTTGATTTTAGCTCAGTTCTAACCGAATCTTCACGAAACCGCACCCCTTCACCAGCATTTAGTCAAACTTCATCAGTGGAAGAACATAAACCACTACATATCCCACTTATAAACGTCACAATGGCACAAACAGTAGTAGAATTTATCAAAACTGCCTCATCAGTGCTGTCAGAATTTGATGGCAAGCCTGAAAATTTGCACAGTTCCTTAGATGCCCTTGATATTCTAGACCAAATCAAGGATAATAATGAAGCCTTAGCGATAACCATTATAAAGACCAAGCTAAAAGGCACTGCAAGAAATTTTATTAGCAACGAAACTACTATTGAACAAATAAAATTAAAATTGAGAACTTCAATAAAAGGCGAATCAGTGGAGGTTTTGACAGCAAAACCCCTTAATATCCAACAGCGCAGCAAAACTGCAAACCAGTACACTGCAGAAATAGAGAAAATTACAAAATCATTAGAAGGAGCTTATATCTCGGACGGACTTAACCCAGACTTATCAACAACATATTCGACACAAGCAGCAGTAAGGGCTATGTGTAAAAACTCCTCAAATGATAAAGTAAAAATGGTAATGCAAGCAGGAACGTTCACAGCAATGAACGATGCAGTTTCGAAATTTACAAATAGCTGTAGAGAAATGGAAGTTACCAAAGTAACAACGGAGGTTACCGAGGTAGGAGATTTAGACCCCAGCCAAGATACAACAACAACTTTAGATTAAATAACAATAATAATAATTCTCAAGGAAGATCGCAAAACCAAAATAATAATAGACCCTACTATCAGACACGCAACCAAACACGTAATGAACGCAGTTGTAACCAGCAGGAAAACCAGGAACTCCTCTTCAAAATCAGTAGATAGAAAAATATGTGTACTAAATCTACACTTAAATAGCTATATATCAACAAAACCACCATTAAATAACTCAATTTCAAATTTCTTAGTAGACACAGGAGCTGATATCTCCATCATTAAAAAGAATCAAATAATTAACCATGCAAAAATAAATACAGAACAAATAACAGACTTAAACGGCATTTGTCAGGGTATAACCAGTACATTAGGCACAGTTAAAGCCGATCTAAAAGGTGGTGACCTTCTAATTTACCATAAATTTCACGTCGTAGAAGACTACTTTACAATACCGTGCGATGGAATAATAGGTTTGGACTTTATAAAGAAATATAATTGTATTCTAGATTATGGCAAAACCGAGGATAAATTAACCCTAAGACCATATGATTTTCCCCAAATCATCACAATGTATCTAACAAATTACCTGTCTGCTAACACAATTACGATCCCTGCTAGATCTGAAGTCATTAGACAAGTAACAGTAAACACTGATAGCAAAAACATCTTCATACCCCATCAACAATTATCTGAAGGCATTTTTATAGCGAACACAATCACAAATAAAGATCAAACTTTCGTCAGAATTATTAACACCACACATAAAAAGACAACTATTCAAAATTTCAAAATACATACTGAAAATTTATATGACTACAATTTAATTAAAACAAACACACACAATAAACAGAGTAATGATACAGAAAAATTAAAAAGATTAACTAAAAAATTCCCAAAATTTGTCAGTTCACAATTAACTTCATTATGCACAGAATTCATAGACATATTTGCACTAGAAACAGAACCAATTTCCTCTAATAATTTTTACAAGCAAAAACTAAACATGAAAGATGACACACCAGTCTACATAAAAAACTATAGATTGCCCGAGACACAAAAAGGGAAATAAGCAAACAGGTTAATAAATTAATCGAAGATGACATTATAGAACCCACTTCCAACAATTGATGATGTTTTAGACCAACTTGGAAGAGCAAAATATTTTTCATGCCTACACCTTATGTCAGGTTTTCATCAAATAGAATTACACCCAGATTCTAGAGATATAACCTCATTTACAGCAGAAAATGGTACATATAGATTCAAAAGACTACCCTATGGATTAAAAGTAGCACCAACTAATTCCAAAGAATGATGACACTGGCATTTGCAGGCCTCAAATCATCCCATGTATTTCTCTATATGGATGATATAGTTGTACAAGGGTGTTCAGAAAAACACATGCTGAAAAATTTAAGAGATGTTTTCTCTACTTGTAGGAAGTTGTAATGTAACAAATTAATAAAAGAATGTTTTGACTTTGGAAGTCTGATCATTATTCGTTTTATTAAAGAAATTTATTACTATTTATACAGAAGTTCTTTACGTATGCATATATACATACTTATATTAATATTTACATACTAAAAGTGCATGACTCAATAGTCAGGAATGCTTGTCAGCAAATTATTGACCTACATATTGTCAATATGATTCCCGCTTGAGCAGTTTGGTATGACGCATTAATGCATTAGGTGACTTAGTGAAAGCGAATGATCTTATGGTAGTTACCTGGGTCAATGAACAAGCGTTTGTAATGTTAAGCATGTTTGAAATGGGGTGAATTCCACGCGATACTACACCATCGGCCTTTTAAGTGAGCGTATATAATTTTATGATTAATTATAGACGGTCACTCCAATGTCACTGTGATAAGTGTGCCGTCTTGTTTCATTTTTCGTTGAATGACCCAGTCAACTTGCTTGGTGTTACCAAATAAACAATTTTGAATTTTAGTTGTAATTTATGTCATATGGTAACTTTATACTATAAGCAGTGAACTTTTTGCTTATGTGCTTTCTTGTTGTTTTTATTCGCTTGCATTTGCTTTACATACAGAGTCCGTTATGCTGATTTTCGCTTTTTCATAATAAGCTGACTTTTGCTATTTTTTTTTTGTTTTCGTATATTTACTATAATGAGTAATTTTGACTAAATTTTTTTTCTTTGTGCAAAATTTTTGTTTTTTTTTCGTGGTTGAGTGCTTACGATTATGTGTGGCAAATCTTTTTTCTATTGTTCTTTTGTTTGTGCTTTTTTTTGAAGTATCATATATATATATGTACATTTGTATGGTTATGTGCTTGTGATTATGAGAAGTGGTTTTTTACTTATTTACTTATTTTACTTATAACACAGTCGGCTTTAAATGTGTGCACCCACTTAAAATCCGCTTGTCTTCTAGAAATTATTTTCTAATATTTATATGCAAATATGAAGTAGAGAAAAAAAAATTTGTTTTCAATTGCTTAGATACAAATTATTATTAAATAACTGAGTAAATTGGAATATTTGTTTTTAGATTATTTCCAAGAGATATCTTAGATGTGTTTAAGCCTATTCTTATGGACTACTAATTCCTTATCTTTATTGCTTCTATTACTAGTTTCTTCTTTATATGGTATTAAAGTAAAATTGTTATTTTTGTCAATAGTCTTTGCCTTATAAATAAATAAATAAATGTAAGGCGCGATAACCTCCGAAGAGATCTAAGGCCGAGCTTCTCTTCCAATTTGCGTCGTGCTCCTCTTGATTTTTCCCTACAAATTGGCCGGACGGGACCTACATGTTTTATGCCGACTCCGAACGGCATCTGCAAGGCAGATGAGTTTTCACTGAGAGCTTTTCATGGCAGAAATACAATCGGAGCGCTTGCCAGACACTGCCGAGGGGCGACCCCGCTTAGAAAAATTTTCTTCTAATTGAAAAATCTTATTTCTAAAATTTTGATGTTGCTTTGCCCGGGAGTTGAACCCAGGGCATACGGTGTGATAGGCGGAGCACGCTACCATCACACCACGGTGGCTGCCTTATACCGTCCTTTATATCTACTGTCTATCTTATGGCTAGCTTCTTCTCTAACTAATACTAAGTCTCCTACTTTCCTAGGCTTAGAGTGAAAATATTTTCCTATTAATATTTTCTGTTCCACCGGGGTTAAAGTAAAAATGTTTTCTTCTCATATAAAAAATTATAACCTCTTTAAAAAGCGAGGTTTTCTTGGGTGAACCCGGGCCAATAAATATTTGTATTTATTTTATTTTCTTAAACTAATTCCGCATATTATTCCTATTAAACAAACAAATTTTTTTCACTTGACTTTTTTTTCATTTTATTTAGTTAAATCTGTAACTAATTGCATATACATTGAGGGTTGTAGTTGCTGACAGAAGAGCAAGGTAGCTATGTATTGGTAGTAGTTCGATTAATCGGTAAGCCGAAGGTACAGTGGTTGTGAAAAAAAAAAATTATTCTTGATTTTTTTTCATATTTTTCATACTTTCCTATTTTCCAGCAATATCTTTACTCTTATGTGTCATGCGATTTCCTCGGCGGCCACCAAGACAGAATCGTCATGACTTTTATGAAGAATTATTTTTATTTTTATACTGGGATTGTCACATGCACAACCTTTTTGGGTTTGTGCAATTATTTGATCTTTGAGAACTTGGGTACAAACTATTATTTTATAAATTTGCCTACTGCAGTAAATATTCAATTCTTAACCACCAATTTGTCCCTCAGGACAACTGTGTTTTTCCTTATAAATTTCAAGTCCTGGATTGCCGGCTTATTTCAGCCTGGTCGAATATTGTCCTAAGTCAATAACTTCCTCAACAATCAGGTTGCTTGAAAATTTTCTACACTACCATTTTTCTATCCTAAGATGAAAACGAGCGCGACTGGTCTTTTGTTGCAAATTTATATAGCGCTTTAATATACATATATATGCTCTCTTTGTGACTTTTTCTTCATGCTTGTTGTTATGGGCTGGTTTTTATTTTTATTATTTTTATTTTTTTTATTTTTTGTATTTTGCATATCTCCACTGGCTCCGTGCCAGTTTTTGTTGTTTTTTTTTCAAGTATAATTTGAAAGAATTATTCTTTTTGGTATAAATTTTCTACCGTGCTAGCCTTCGTGGTTGGTATTTCATGTGAACTACTGTGAGTTTTTGCAATTGCTTCCTGATTATCTTTGTTTTTAAAGATATCAGGAGCATTCATAGGAATTATGCAAATTCTTTATTTGCCGTTGAATTTAGGCGTGGCTTATAAAGCTGACTTTACTGTCAACTGAGACATTTGAAGGTTACTTTTACTTGACTTGTTTATTGCTCTTCCTTAGCTTCGAGATTTGTTTTAAAATAGTAGGGTGTAAGTTTAACATTAGAATTCCTTAGATACGAGCATGAACGGGTTTTAATTGCCTATATTTAAATTTCATATAACTTTTGAGTATAATGGCTATTTCAATGATCAATAGCCCGATTACGCAGATTAAAACTGCTAACCAAACATCTGGAACGTTTGGCGAATTTTTCGTATCTATTTCGGTTGGTGGTTCATATTTTACTACTCTATTTTCGTTGATTCCGAGTTTTCCTTCCCTAATTCATAACCGGCTATCGTTATCATGATCCCTTGAGCTGTCTTAGTCCACCAAGCCATTTTGAACCTTCTGTGGTTACTTTCCTGTTCCAGTGAAAATAAGGGGTAAATTGCAATTTTAATAAAATTTCTTTGATTTTATTCTTTATCTTAACTATTCCAGTTTATTTATAAACTTCGTGTTATAGAATTGTAAGTCTAAAATTTTTAAATTAAAAATGTTTTTATTTAGGTTAAAAGGATTTTAACATTTCAAAAAAAATTTTATAATCTACAAGCTTAGTATAGTTTATTTTCTTTCATAGTCAAAAAGATTTCAACGCTATTACAATTTAATTTTAAGCTCTCTCGGGGAATACCATTCGAATCATTCTCACGGTTTCTTCTTCTCTGGTTGTGGGATTTTTTACATCCTCAATTGTGGGTTCCCTATTCATGCCTATCTTTTCCAACATGGTTTTAACCATTTTAATTCCTTTTCGTAATCTACTGTTCCTGCGTCTAAAATTACTTTGTCTTCCCACTCAATGGGGTGTTTAAAATATTTTTCCGACATCCAATTTACTCGGTATATGAAAATTTTTTTTGTCAACAACTTATTTGAGAATTTGTATTTAAGTTTTTTTTCAAGATTTTTCTATTAAGCTAGTCCTATTGTGACAAAATTTATTCTAATTTAAAATGCAGGTAAAAAAAATTTCCTAAGCAAAAACGAAGTTTTTGCTCATAGTTTAGCGTCCCTCAGGCCGCTCAATTGATTCTAAAAATTTTTATTATACTTAAACATTTATAACTCCTTGTCAGCACTCGTTTGCTTTTATTTGGTCCGTCATCCTTATTCCACCTCGCTTTATGCTTTTATTTGGTCAGTTCTCCTTATTGCCGATCAGAATTTTGTTTATTCCACTTCGCTTATGCGTTTATTTGGTCAGTCATCCTTATTGCCGATCAGTATGTTGTTTAAATTTGATTTTGATTTACTCCAATCTTCATAATTTGCTCAGCTCCTCTTAAATGATGATGTTAGCAATTTTCTTGGAATCCTCTTTGTAGCGCAAAATATCTCCTTCCTTTGTATCCTGTTTCGTTCAGGACTACTTAGTTTTTATATTTAGTTTGGCAGGATCTTTAGTCCTGTCTTTAAAATTCTTTGGCAGTTAGCGAACTGTTTGTGAGATGGCAGGATCTCTGTTCAGCAAGATCTAGCGAATTTTGCTTATGAGCAAATTTTCAGCTAATTGAAGATCAGGCTGGCAGGATCGCCATGTAATATAACAAATTAATAAAAGAATGTTTTGACTTTGGAAGTTTGATCATTATTCATTTTATTAAAGAAATTCATTACTATTTATACAGAAGTTCTTAACCTATGTATATATACATACTTACATTAATATTTACATACTAAAGGTGCAGGACTCAATAGTGAGGAATGCTTGTCAGCAAATTATTGACCTAGATATTGTCAATATGATTCCCGCTTGAGCAGTTTGGTATGACGAATTAATGCATTAGGTGACTTTGTGAAAGCGAATGAACTTATGGTAGTTACCTGGGTCAATGAACGAGCGTTGGTAATGTTAAGCGTGGTTGAAATGGGGTGAATTCAACGCGATACTACAAAGTACAACTTAAAACTACATAAAGATAAATGCCTATTTTTCAATCAAGAGGTAACTTATTTAGGACATAAATGCACAAGCAAGGGAATACTACCCGAGCGAAGCAAATTTGAAACAGTTCAAAACTACCCAACACCAAAAACAGCAGATGAAGTTAAAAGATTCGTATCGTTCTGCAATTATTACAGAAGATTTGTACCGAATTTCGCAGAGCACTCAAGAAAATTAACTAGGCTTTGCAAAAAGAAAGTTTCCTTCGACTGGACAGAAGAATGTCAAAAAGCTTTTGTCTACTAAAAGGAAGCATTAATCAGCCCAAAACTTTTGCAATACCCCGACTTCAATAAAGAATTCTGCATAACAACATACGCTAGTGGGTATGCTTGCGGAGCAGTCCTTAGCCAAGAACATGATGGCAAACAGTTACCAATTGCTTACGCTTCTAGATCCTTCACAAAAGGTGAAACAAACAAAGCTACAATAGAAAAAGAACTAGCAGCAATCCATTGGGCCATAACCTTCTTCAGACCATATGTTTATGGCAGAAAATTCCTAATTGAAACCGACCACCGCCCTTTAATATACCTTTTCTCGATGAAGAGTCCTTCATCTAAGTTAACACGAGTAAGACCCGATTTAGAAGAGTATGATTTCGAAGTGGAGTACATTGCCGGAAAAGAAAACCACATCGCGGACGCATTGTCTCGCATTAATATAACAAATTTAAAAGAAATGTCAGTGGAAGCATGCAAAATAATGAAAGTCACAACTAGATCAACAGCTAAAGATATCAAAAATAACGTTAAAACTGAAGAAAGTAACACAGAGAACCCCAAAATATATGAAGCGCTAAATAAATATGAAGTAATAAGACATGTCAGGCTCATTTTCAATCCTCCGAAATTATATTTCAAAAAGGGAAAGAAAATTTGTAGCACTATAGATACAAACAACCTAATTGTAGATGATAAAATTGACTTAGGACAATTCTCTTTATCAGGCCGCCAATTTAGGACTTGAAAAAAAAAAGTTGTCCTTAGGGGACAAATTGTTTAAAAGTAATTATATTCGAGTAGGCAAATTTATTGAAATAGGAAAGAGGGTTCTCAAAAAACTAACAATTGCATTAATCCCAGGGGTTATGTACGTGACTAATCCCGGGAAAATTGAAGAAATTCTGCAGGAATATCATGACGATCCTATTAGTGGCGGCCACCCAGGAATAAATCGCATGATAAAGAAATTCAAACAAAGCTATAGCTGGAAAAATATGCGAGGTGACATAAAGAAATACGTAAATAACTGCATCCACTGCAAGAATAATAAGTTTAATAAGCATATAAAGGAACCAATGACAATAAAGGAGACACCTCCGAAGGCTTTTGGTATTGTACAGATCGATACGGTCGGACCATTACCGAAATCGATAAATGGAAACGAATATGCAGTTACCATTATATGCGATCTCACAAAATACTTGGGAACAATCCCAGTCCCGAGCAAACATGCGATAACAGTTGCTTAACCTAAATCCGAGCATTTCATTTTGATTTATGGTCCCATGAAAACAATCCTAACAGATATGGGAACCGAATACAAAAACAACTTATTCGAAGAACTGATTGCTAAAAGTTGAGCACAAAAACTCAACACCATACCATCATCAAACTTTTTGCTCTGTAGAGCGTAGTCATAGAAGGTTTAATGAATATGTACGTTCATACATATCCAGTGACAAAGATGATTGGGATGAATACCTCAAGTATTTCGCGTACTGTTAAAACACGACCCCATCGACCGTACGCGGGTATTGTCCTTACGAGTTTATATTCGCGAAAATCCCCCCGACCTACGAATTCCTAGACGAAAATAACGAAGCTTATGACAAGGAAGTTAAATATAGACTTCAAATAGCACAACAACGAGCTAGGAAATTAGTGAAAGAAGCTAAAGAAAAACAAAAAGTTAATTATGATAAAAGTAGCGCCAGTAAGAAAGTAAAATTAGGCGACCTAGTGTTAGTTAGAGAAGAAGCATCTCAAAAGTTAGATAATATTTACAAAGGAAGTTATAAAGTAAAAAGTATAAATAGAAATAATAATTATACGTCAATACCTAATAGGACAGGAAATAGAGATAGTACAAACAAAATAAAAGAAATAGTAATCCATAAAAATAGGCTCAAATTAGTATAGAACATTTAGTAGTAACACATATGATTTGAAAAAAAAAAAAACCAAAACAATCGTACTATAAGCATTCCAATTTACTCAACAACATAAATATGTAAGAAAGAAAATGTAAATAAACAAAAGAAATAATAAATACAAACCCATGTTGGCATCAAGTGTGTGTTACTTCATAATAAATTTGTCAACATAAACAGATTTTAAGTGGGTCGACACACTTAAAATTCTGATGTGTAAAAACAAATGTCAATAACACTTGATGCAAAACATTATTCATAATCAAAAGCACTTTTCTCGCATTAAACTTGCACGCTATAAATTCTCAATCTCCATTAACAATTTCGATAAGCTACTAATTTCTCTCTCCTCAAAGCCTCTATAGTCCAACAAATCGAAGTTAAATAAGACTCCTCTAAGTCACACCGAAAACACAAAAAATTTTAAGATAATCTCATAGGAATTAATTTCCCGTGTCAAAATTATAATAATTTACCCCTAGATACTTGTAAATACTTATATATACATATATATCTTATTATTTTCCCACGTATATTTAAACCACCCTCATATACATATTAAATATATTAAATATAGTGCAAACGCAGCACAGTGGTCAAATTTGCTCAGTCCCACCCTCAAATAAATTTAACTTAAAAACTTTTTTTTGGTTTTGAAAATTATTCTCTCTTGCTATTTAACGTGAATATTTAAACGTAACTCCCTCACATAGTTAAAAGCAAATACTCTCTATTAAAAAAAATAAAGTTTTTTCCCTCTGAAGTTAAATTTTTGTTAATTCTCTTTCGTAAGCGTCACAAACTAAGCTCAAAAATGAGTGACGAGGAAGTCAGAGCAAAAATCATATTGCCGGTGGTAGCAGCAGATATAACCACCGCCACCATCATCAAGGCACCACCACATCATAGCCATCAACACCGCAGCAGCCGTATCCATAAGCTACATCCCACAGAAGAAAAAGGAAGGTAAATTTTATCCTGCCAACCCCCCTAAACACTTCTTAAAGGTAGGTGGTGTGTCATTACCACAATACAAGATATCTGTATTTATGTACATGCCAGAAAAGCTCTAGCTGGGAATGCACAAGCAATTGAATTTCACTTTCGACCACACACAAACTACTCATAGCGGCATAGATAAGATATATTAAACCCAGCGGGGAGCCGTATCCGTTTACAGTTGCTTAACTCATAAGCGTCACACTCACTAGCTGACGTGTTGATCAGCATGACGTTTTGTCGGTGCGACTGACCAAACATTATTACGTAGTTAGATAATAAGAATATTCTACTGAATAGGTATATAGAAATGGAATGTAGTTATTTTTAGTGTGTAAGTATTGTACAAAAATATTGTAATAGTATCGTAAGTAAAATTCCTATAAAATAGAAAGCATTTGTTAATAAAGAATCAATCTGATGTCTGCGCTGAACATAAGCGCTACTCAACTTATATGTTCGTTTAACTTTATTTACAACACACTACATGGAGATCCTGCCAGCTTAGATTAAAATCTGCAAAACTGCAAAAAATAATCTAACTGAACAGAGATCCTGCTTGTTTAAATTTAACCAGTAAAAGTATTATTTGAAAAACAACTCACTGAAAGAGATCCTACAAGTTTTAAAAGTTTTAGAAGTTGAAAACGTTATCCTGCCACAAGGCAAAGGACATAAATTATGTCAACGGAATAAATTAGTTATTATAAAGAAGCACATCGAAAAAGACGAGACCAACAAGACATATGAAGTAAATACACCACATTGCACCCAATCGGACCTTTGATGCATAAAATCAGAGTGGAATAAAACGCAAAAGGCAATTAACAACAGGCAGCATAAGAGAATAAAACAAAATTGGACTAACCACACTATTAATACACGGCAAGGATTAGGTAAAGAAGTCAACTAAACATGAATATTGGTAACCAATAAATCAAGTGGAATATTGAAGACACCACAAAGGAGAATTTAGAATGGCAATTAATAACGTTAAGTATGTTTAAAAATTTAGAATAAATTGAGCGGCCCTGTGACGCTTCACCATTGGCAAAAATTCTATTTTTGCCTAGGATTTTTTTTTTATTAAAATAGGATATATTAGAAATAATTTAAGCAGAAGAAAAAATATATGTAAAAATTTAAAGAGAAAAAAAGGAATTAATTAAACGTAAAATAAATAGAAATTCAATATTAGTAAATTGGAGTATTTAGGACCTTTCTTAGAATATTTTGTTAACTTTCGACATATGTAAGTTTCAGTTATTCCTTAGTTGTGAACGAAATAACAGCAGAGGAGGAATTCCATAGAATTTTTGTATTTTACAATAAATACAGCAGATAGGATTAAATTAAAAGAAAAAATGCAAGAATTAAGGAAAATAAACCAAAATAGAAAAAAAAAGTTTTTCTTTGGCCAATTTATTCAATTTGATAGGAAATGGTTAGGAAAATTCACTAAAATGCCTTGGTGGTAGCTCAAGGCATAATTATAGCAATAGCTGGCTATGAATTTGGTAAGGAATATAATGAGAAAAGTCCTGCAGATAAATTAATCAAATATGAACCACAATTAAGTGTAGAAAATAAAGGAGAAAACCCAGATAAATGGTTAACTATTTTTGCATGCGTAATTACATTCTTGTGTGACACTTGCAATTTTAATAAAAAATTACATAAAAAGTAAATTGAGACAATCAAATAATGTACAACAACGCATTTAAATAAAATGGGTAAATGGTAAGAAATTTACGACAAATTATCAGAAGAAAAAATTAAAGCGGAAAAAGCATACAAATGCATAAATAAAAATACCACGATAAAGCCAGAAACTATACTTAAACATTTAAACACAATCGTAGAATCCCTAAATAATATAGGACAGGTAATCAATAAGGTAAAAATATACTCACTAAAAGAACACCAAAACGAAGCTTACCAATTATTTTCACACGTACGTGACAAATTAGTATCTTATTTCCAAGATACAACATAGAGATACCCATACCAACTATGATAGAGGAAAATTTTCAAGTTGATTTTAGCTCAGTTCTAACCGAATCTTCACGAAACCGCACCCCTTCACCAGCATTTAGTCAAACTTCATCAGTGGAAGAACATAAACCACTACATATCCCACTTATAAACGTCACAATGGCACAAACAGTAGTAGAATTTATCAAAACTGCCTCATCAGTGCTGTCAGAATTTGATGGCAAGCCTGAAAATTTGCACAGTTCCTTAGATGCCCTTGATATTCTAGACCAAATCAAGGATAATAATGAAGCCTTAGCGATAACCATTATAAAGACCAAGCTAAAAGGCACTGCAAGAAATTTTATTAGCAACGAAACTACTATTGAACAAATAAAATTAAAATTGAGAACTTCAATAAAAGGCGAATCAGTGGAGGTTTTGACAGCAAAACCCCTTAATATCCAACAGCGCAGCAAAACTGCAAACCAGTACACTGCAGAAATAGAGAAAATTACAAAATCATTAGAAGGAGCTTATATCTCGGACGGACTTAACCCAGACTTATCAACAACATATTCGACACAAGCAGCAGTAAGGGCTATGTGTAAAAACTCCTCAAATGATAAAGTAAAAATGGTAATGCAAGCAGGAACGTTCACAGCAATGAACGATGCAGTTTCGAAATTTACAAATAGCTGTAGAGAAATGGAAGTTACCAAAGTAACAACGGAGGTTACCGAGGTAGGAGATTTAGACCCCAGCCAAGATACAACAACAACTTTAGATTAAATAACAATAATAATAATTCTCAAGGAAGATCGCAAAACCAAAATAATAATAGACCCTACTATCAGACACGCAACCAAACACGTAATGAACGCAGTTGTAACCAGCAGGAAAACCAGGAACTCCTCTTCAAAATCAGTAGATAGAAAAATATGTGTACTAAATCTACACTTAAATAGCTATATATCAACAAAACCACCATTAAATAACTCAATTTCAAATTTCTTAGTAGACACAGGAGCTGATATCTCCATCATTAAAAAGAATCAAATAATTAACCATGCAAAAATAAATACAGAACAAATAACAGACTTAAACGGCATTTGTCAGGGTATAACCAGTACATTAGGCACAGTTAAAGCCGATCTAAAAGGTGGTGACCTTCTAATTTACCATAAATTTCACGTCGTAGAAGACTACTTTACAATACCGTGCGATGGAATAATAGGTTTGGACTTTATAAAGAAATATAATTGTATTCTAGATTATGGCAAAACCGAGGATAAATTAACCCTAAGACCATATGATTTTCCCCAAATCATCACAATGTATCTAACAAATTACCTGTCTGCTAACACAATTACGATCCCTGCTAGATCTGAAGTCATTAGACAAGTAACAGTAAACACTGATAGCAAAAACATCTTCATACCCCATCAACAATTATCTGAAGGCATTTTTATAGCGAAGACAATCACAAATAAAGATCAAACTTTCGTCAGAATTATTAACACCACACATAAAAAGACAACTATTCAAAATTTCAAAATACATACTGAAAATTTATATGACTACAATTTAATTAAAACAAACACACACAATAAACAGAGTAATGATACAGAAAAATTAAAAAGATTAACTAAAAAATTCCCAAAATTTGTCAGTTCACAATTAACTTCATTATGCACAGAATTCATAGACATATTTGCACTAGAAACAGAACCAATTTCCTCTAATAATTTTTACAAGCAAAAACTAAACATGAAAGATGACACACCAGTCTACATAAAAAACTATAGATTGCCCGAGACACAAAAAGGGAAATAAGCAAACAGGTTAATAAATTAATCGAAGATGACATTATAGAACCCACTTCCAACAATTGATGATGTTTTAGACCAACTTGGAAGAGCAAAATATTTTTCATGCCTACACCTTATGTCAGGTTTTCATCAAATAGAATTACACCCAGATTCTAGAGATATAACCTCATTTACAGCAGAAAATGGTACATATAGATTCAAAAGACTACCCTATGGATTAAAAGTAGCACCAACTAATTCCAAAGAATGATGACACTGGCATTTGCAGGCCTCAAATCATCCCATGTATTTCTCTATATGGATGATTTAGTTGTACAAGGGTGTTCAGAAAAACACATGCTGAAAAATTTAAGAGATGTTTTCTCTACTTGTAGGAAGTTGTAATGTAACAAATTAATAAAAGAATGTTTTGACTTTGGAAGTCTGATCATTATTCGTTTTATTAAAGAAATTTATTACTATTTATACAGAAGTTCTTTACGTATGCATATATACATACTTATATTAATATTTACATACTAAAAGTGCATGACTCAATAGTCAGGAATGCTTGTCAGCAAATTATTGACCTACATATTGTCAATATGATTCCCGCTTGAGCAGTTTGGTATGACGCATTAATGCATTAGGTGACTTAGTGAAAGCGAATGATCTTATGGTAGTTACCTGGGTCAATGAACAAGCGTTTGTAATGTTAAGCATGTTTGAAATGGGGTGAATTCCACGCGATACTACACCATCGGCCTTTTAAGTGAGCGTATATAATTTTATGATTAATTATAGACGGTCACTCCAATGTCACTGTGATAAGTGTGCCGTCTTGTTTCATTTTTCGTTGAATGACCCAGTCAACTTGCTTGGTGTTACCAAATAAACAATTTTGAATTTTAGTTGTAATTTATGTCATATGGTAACTTTATACTATAAGCAGTGAACTTTTTGCTTATGTGCTTTCTTGTTGTTTTTATTCGCTTGCATTTGCTTTACATACAGAGTCCGTTATGCTGATTTTCGCTTTTTCATAATAAGCTGACTTTTGCTATTTTTTTTTTGTTTTCGTATATTTACTATAATGAGTAATTTTGACTAAATTTTTTTTCTTTGTGCAAAATTTTTGTTTTTTTTTTCGTGGTTGAGTGCTTACGATTATGTGTGGCAAATCTTTTTTCTATTGTTCTTTTGTTTGTGCTTTTTTTTGAAGTATCATATATATATATGTACATTTGTATGGTTATGTGCTTGTGATTATGAGAAGTGGTTTTTTACTTATTTACTTATTTTACTTATAACACAGTCGGCTTTAAATGTGTGCACCCACTTAAAATCCGCTTGTCTTCTAGAAATTATTTTCTAATATTTATATGCAAATATGAAGTAGAGAAAAAAAAATTTGTTTTCAATTGCTTAGATACAAATTATTATTAAATAACTGAGTAAATTGGAATATTTGTTTTTAGATTATTTCCAAGAGATATCTTAGATGTGTTTAAGCCTATTCTTATGGACTACTAATTCCTTATCTTTATTGCTTCTATTACTAGTTTCTTCTTTATATGGTATTAAAGTAAAATTGTTATTTTTGTCAATAGTCTTTGCCTTATAAATAAATAAATAAATGTAAGGCGCGATAACCTCCGAAGAGATCTAAGGCCGAGCTTCTCTTCCAATTTGCGTCGTGCTCCTCTTGATTTTTCCCTACAAATTGGCCGGACGGGACCTACATGTTTTATGCCGACTCCGAACGGCATCTGCAAGGCAGATGAGTTTTCACTGAGAGCTTTTCATGGCAGAAATACAATCGGAGCGCTTGCCAGACACTGCCGAGGGGCGACCCCGCTTAGAAAAATTTTCTTCTAATTGAAAAATCTTATTTCTAAAATTTTGATGTTGCTTTGCCCGGGAGTTGAACCCAGGGCATACGGTGTGATAGGCGGAGCACGCTACCATCACACCACGGTGGCTGCCTTATACCGTCCTTTATATCTACTGTCTATCTTA
Organism: Eurosta solidaginis; assembly: GCF_040869045.1. Lineage (NCBI taxonomy): Eukaryota > Metazoa > Arthropoda > Insecta > Diptera > Tephritidae > Eurosta > Eurosta solidaginis. The sequence goes on from NC_090319.1 coordinate 131,683,609, forward strand.
TGGCTAGCTTCTTCTCTAACTAATACTAAGTCTCCTACTTTCCTAGGCTTAGAGTGAAAATATTTTCCTATTAATATTTTCTGTTCCACCGGGGTTAAAGTAAAAATGTTTTCTTCTCATATAAAAAATTATAACCTCTTTAAAAAGCGAGGTTTTCTTGGGTGAACCCGGGCCAATAAATATTTGTATTTATTTTATTTTCTTAAACTAATTCCGCATATTATTCCTATTAAACAAACAAATTTTTTTCACTTGACTTTTTTTTCATTTTATTTAGTTAAATCTGTAACTAATTGCATATACATTGAGGGTTGTAGTTGCTGACAGAAGAGCAAGGTAGCTATGTATTGGTAGTAGTTCGATTAATCGGTAAGCCGAAGGTACAGTGGTTGTGAAAAAAAAAAATTATTCTTGATTTTTTTTCATATTTTTCATACTTTCCTATTTTCCAGCAATATCTTTACTCTTATGTGTCATGCGATTTCCTCGGCGGCCACCAAGACAGAATCGTCATGACTTTTATGAAGAATTATTTTTATTTTTATACTGGGATTGTCACATGCACAACCTTTTTGGGTTTGTGCAATTATTTGATCTTTGAGAACTTGGGTACAAACTATTATTTTATAAATTTGCCTACTGCAGTAAATATTCAATTCTTAACCACCAATTTGTCCCTCAGGACAACTGTGTTTTTCCTTATAAATTTCAAGTCCTGGATTGCCGGCTTATTTCAGCCTGGTCGAATATTGTCCTAAGTCAATAACTTCCTCAACAATCAGGTTGCTTGAAAATTTTCTACACTACCATTTTTCTATCCTAAGATGAAAACGAGCGCGACTGGTCTTTTGTTGCAAATTTATATAGCGCTTTAATATACATATATATGCTCTCTTTGTGACTTTTTCTTCATGCTTGTTGTTATGGGCTGGTTTTTATTTTTATTATTTTTATTTTTTTTATTTTTTGTATTTTGCATATCTCCACTGGCTCCGTGCCAGTTTTTGTTGTTTTTTTTTCAAGTATAATTTGAAAGAATTATTCTTTTTGGTATAAATTTTCTACCGTGCTAGCCTTCGTGGTTGGTATTTCATGTGAACTACTGTGAGTTTTTGCAATTGCTTCCTGATTATCTTTGTTTTTAAAGATATCAGGAGCATTCATAGGAATTATGCAAATTCTTTATTTGCCGTTGAATTTAGGCGTGGCTTATAAAGCTGACTTTACTGTCAACTGAGACATTTGAAGGTTACTTTTACTTGACTTGTTTATTGCTCTTCCTTAGCTTCGAGATTTGTTTTAAAATAGTAGGGTGTAAGTTTAACATTAGAATTCCTTAGATACGAGCATGAACGGGTTTTAATTGCCTATATTTAAATTTCATATAACTTTTGAGTATAATGGCTATTTCAATGATCAATAGCCCGATTACGCAGATTAAAACTGCTAACCAAACATCTGGAACGTTTGGCGAATTTTTCGTATCTATTTCGGTTGGTGGTTCATATTTTACTACTCTATTTTCGTTGATTCCGAGTTTTCCTTCCCTAATTCATAACCGGCTATCGTTATCATGATCCCTTGAGCTGTCTTAGTCCACCAAGCCATTTTGAACCTTCTGTGGTTACTTTCCTGTTCCAGTGAAAATAAGGGGTAAATTGCAATTTTAATAAAATTTCTTTGATTTTATTCTTTATCTTAACTATTCCAGTTTATTTATAAACTTCGTGTTATAGAATTGTAAGTCTAAAATTTGTAAATTAAAAATGTTTTTATTTAGGTTAAAAGGATTTTAACATTTCAAAAAAAATTTTATAATCTACAAGCTTAGTATAGTTTATTTTCTTTCATAGTCAAAAAGATTTCAACGCTATTACAATTTAATTTTAAGCTCTCTCGGGGAATACCATTCGAATCATTCTCACGGTTTCTTCTTCTCTGGTTGTGGGATTTTTTACATCCTCAATTGTGGGTTCCCTATTCATGCCTATCTTTTCCAACATGGTTTTAACCATTTTAATTCCTTTTCGTAATCTACTGTTCCTGCGTCTAAAATTACTTTGTCTTCCCACTCAATGGGGTGTTTAAAATATTTTTCCGACATCCAATTTACTCGGTATATGAAAATTTTTTTTGTCAACAACTTATTTGAGAATTTGTATTTAAGTTTTTTTTCAAGATTTTTCTATTAAGCTAGTCCTATTGTGACAAAATTTATTCTAATTTAAAATGCAGGTAAAAAAAATTTCCTAAGCAAAAACGAAGTTTTTGCTCATAGTTTAGCGTCCCTCAGGCCGCTCAATTGATTCTAAAAATTTTTATTATACTTAAACATTTATAACTCCTTGTCAGCACTCGTTTGCTTTTATTTGGTCCGTCATCCTTATTCCACCTCGCTTTATGCTTTTATTTGGTCAGTTCTCCTTATTGCCGATCAGAATTTTGTTTATTCCACTTCGCTTATGCGTTTATTTGGTCAGTCATCCTTATTGCCGATCAGTATGTTGTTTAAATTTGATTTTGATTTACTCCAATCTTCATAATTTGCTCAGCTCCTCTTAAATGATGATGTTAGCAATTTTCTTGGAATCCTCTTTGTAGCGCAAAATATCTCCTTCCTTTGTATCCTGTTTCGTTCAGGACTACTTAGTTTTTATATTTAGTTTGGCAGGATCTTTAGTCCTGTCTTTAAAATTCTTTGGCAGTTAGCGAACTGTTTGTGAGATGGCAGGATCTCTGTTCAGCAAGATCTAGCGAATTTTGCTTATGAGCAAATTTTCAGCTAATTGAAGATCAGGCTGGCAGGATCGCCATGTAATATAACAAATTAATAAAAGAATGTTTTGACTTTGGAAGTTTGATCATTATTCATTTTATTAAAGAAATTCATTACTATTTATACAGAAGTTCTTAACCTATGTATATATACATACTTACATTAATATTTACATACTAAAGGTGCAGGACTCAATAGTGAGGAATGCTTGTCAGCAAATTATTGACCTAGATATTGTCAATATGATTCCCGCTTGAGCAGTTTGGTATGACGAATTAATGCATTAGGTGACTTTGTGAAAGCGAATGAACTTATGGTAGTTACCTGGGTCAATGAACGAGCGTTGGTAATGTTAAGCGTGGTTGAAATGGGGTGAATTCAACGCGATACTACAAAGTACAACTTAAAACTACATAAAGATAAATGCCTATTTTTCAATCAAGAGGTAACTTATTTAGGACATAAATGCACAAGCAAGGGAATACTACCCGAGCGAAGCAAATTTGAAACAGTTCAAAACTACCCAACACCAAAAACAGCAGATGAAGTTAAAAGATTCGTATCGTTCTGCAATTATTACAGAAGATTTGTACCGAATTTCGCAGAGCACTCAAGAAAATTAACTAGGCTTTGCAAAAAGAAAGTTTCCTTCGACTGGACAGAAGAATGTCAAAAAGCTTTTGTCTACTAAAAGGAAGCATTAATCAGCCCAAAACTTTTGCAATACCCCGACTTCAATAAAGAATTCTGCATAACAACATACGCTAGTGGGTATGCTTGCGGAGCAGTCGTTAGCCAAGAACACGATTGCAAACAGTTACCAATTGCTTAGGCTTCTAGATCCATCACAAAAAGTGAAACAAAAAAGCTACAATAGAAAAAGGACTAGCAGCAATCCATTGGGCCACAACCTTCTTCAGACCATATGTTTATGGCAGAAAATTCCTAATTAAAACCGATCATCGCCCTTTAACATACCTTTTCTCGATGAAGAGTCCTTCATCTAAGTTAACACGAGTAAGACTCGATTTAGAAGAATGTGATTTCGAAGTGGAGTACATTGCCGGAAAAGAAAACTACGTCGGGGACGCATTGTCTCGCATTAATATAACAAATTTAAAAGAAATGTCAGTGGAAGCATGCAAAATAATGAAAGTCACAACTAGATCAGCAGCTAAAGATATCAAAAATAACGTTAAAACTGAAGAAAGTCACACAGAGAACCCCAAAATATATGAAGCGCTAAATAAATTTTAAGTAATAAGACATGTCAGGCTCATTTTTAATCCTCCGAAATTATATTTCAAAAAGGGAAAGAAAATTTGTAGCACTATAAATACAAGCAACCTAATTGTAGATGATAAAATTGACTTAGAACAATTCTTTATCAGGCCGCCAATTTAGGACTTGAAAAAAATACAGTTGTCCTTATGGGACAAATTGTTTAAAAGTAATTATACTCGAGTAGGCAAATTTATTGAAATAGGAAACAGGGTTCTCAAAAAACTAACAATTGCACTAACCCCAGAGGTTGTTTACGTGACTAATCCCGGGAAAATTGAAGAAATTCTGCAGAAATATCATGACGATCCTATTAGTGGTGGCCACCCAGGAATAAATCGAATGATAAAGAAAATCAAACAAAGCTATAGCTGGAAAAATATGCGAGGTGACATAAAGAAATACGTAAATAACTGCATCCACTGCAAGAAGAATAAGGTTAATAAGCATATAAAGTAACCAATGACTATAACGGATACACATCCGAAGGCTTTTGGTATTGTACAGATCGATACGGTCGGACCATTACCGAAATCGATAAATGGAAACGAATACGCAGTTACCATTATATGTGATCTCACCAAATATTTGGTAACAATCCCAGTCCCGAGAAAACATGCGATAACAGTTGCTAAAGCTACATTCGAGCATTTCATTTTGATTTATGGTCCCATGAAAGCAATCCTAACAGATATGGGAACCGAATACAAAAATAACTTATTCGAAGAACTGTGCAAATTGCTAAATTTGAGCACAAAAACTTAACACCATACCATCATCAAACTTTTGGCGCTGTAGAGCGTAGTCATAGAACGTTTAATGAATATGTACGTTCATACATATCCAGGGACAAAGATGATTGGGATGAATACCTCAAGTATATCGCGTACTGTTACAACACGACCCCATCGACCGTACACGGGTATTGTTCTTACGAGCTTATATTCGCGAAAACCCCCCGACCTACGAATTCCTATACGAAAATAAAATAAGCCCATTGTATAAAAATATACATGTATATATAAAACTTCAAAACATATTAAAAAGAAAAATATATACACAAAGAACAAAAAAAAATGTGTCAGCACAAAAAATCACACCTGGCAAGCAAATGTAAACAGATATAAAAATAAGTAAACAAACTCTTCACGCTAAATATCAAATTACCGCAAGAAAATAAATTACAATAGCAAACTAAAAAGCAATTAAAATTTTGTAAACTCTAAATGGGTCATTAAGTCACTCCAAAAATCACGTACAATTGTTCTCAAGTGTACGTGATCATTCTTAAAGGTGGATGGTGTGGCATTACCACAATACAAGATATTCGTGTCTATGTACATGCCAGAATAGCTCTAGCTTGGAATATACAAGCAATTGAATTTTACTTTCGACCACACACAAACTACTCATAGCGGCATAGATAAGTTATATTGAACCCAGCGGGGAGCCGTATCCGTTTACAGTTGCTTAACTCATAAGCGTCACACTCACTAGCTCACGTGTTGATCAGCATGACTGATCGACAGCGTCGGTTTGTCGGTGCGACTGACCAATCACTATTACATAGTTAGGTAATAAGAATATTCTATTGAATAGGTATATAGAAATAGAATGTAGTTGTTTTTAGTGTGTAAGTATTGCACAAAAATATTGTTATAGTATTGTAAGTAAAATTCCTATAAAGGAGAAAGCATTTGTTAATAAAGAATCAATCTGATGTCTGCGCTGAACATAAGCGCTACTCAACTTATATGTTCGTTTAACTTTATTTACAACACACTACACTTCGGCTAGCTGAGAGGCAGGGGCGCCGTCATGACGCGAGTCACCCTTCACTTGGGTAAGGACGACGTGGAGTTTGCCTTGTGCTACTTTGCACCCCGCGCCCGGGCAAAGCGGCCCGACGCCTTCATAACCTTTCGACCCCTTCCCCTCAGCTCTGGTTTCGACCGTGAGCCGATGCGTGCGTACAAGGGGCTACCGCTGTGCCGTTGCGGTGCACTTCCTCTCCGCCCACGGGTCGATCCACGGTGTCTCGGTAGGTACAACCCCGCCCCCTTACGCAATTTCTACTAGCGTGCAAATAGGGTGGCGTGGGTGTCCAACGGTGAAACCAGCACTAACCCGAGTCCTCGCAGTCTCTTCCCCAGGTAATCGAAACCGCCGATTATCGAAGACTACCGATCAAGCCGATCCTGCCAACCGACCCCGCCCAGAACGAGCCGCCGCTCTCCAGGTAAACACCATCGCCAGCCTGCCTCCCCTCTCACCCCGGCCCTGGTACGCGCTCCGTAGCCCACCTCCGCTGCATCCGTCACGCCGCTGTTACGACGGCCTTTGGCCGTCCGCCTTCCTACCGCCGTTAAGCCGCTGCATCCGTCAAGCCGCTGCTACGACGACCGTTGGCCGTCCGCCATCCTACCGCATTAAGCCGCTGCAATCCGCCACGCCGCTGCTACGACGGCCGGCTCGAACTGACGGGACTGTTTTCTATCGCTCTTCTCTTCCTCTTTTTCTTTGGTTTGTAACCAACACCACAGGAATGAACCTTCTTTTTTTATTTGTGTAACTATGAGTAGGAAGTTGTGGCAGGAACCACGCCCAACGACGAGCTTAGCCCGGGATTCCAGCATGCCTGGCCCGCCATGACTCTCCCTCACGAACAGCCGCTGACACAACAAAAATAGCGCCCAACGTAAATTACCAGTTTTTTTTTCTTTTCTTCCAATTTATCTCCACTTTGCTTTATAACTTTGATCTATCTTTGGCTAAATCTTGCTCTAACTTTTCAAATCTTTTCCTATAGTTTCTTATTTTGCTCCTCGGAGGGTTTTATCGGTCAGCTTCGCTGAGGCCTAGGTATCGGTGAAAGTGATCGATAACCAAAAGAGGGAGGGGTACGCAACTTGGATTGGGAGTGCCTTCGAACTTCCTTTTTTGGAAACTGATATCCCAATACAAGTGCGTACAAATGATTTCAATAATTTTTCTTTGTGTAATTGAAGCCGGTTAGCGATCTAACACTTGTGAGTTTCCGCAACATGTTTGTGTGAGGTTTGCTAACAGTTTTCAAGGGGGGTGAGGGGTAAATATTTTTTTTTAGCAGATGCGCTTCCAGCTATCCAGGCTCAGGCCAAGTAAGCCGAAGTAGCGCCTTGTGTTTAATGGGGGATTTAACTGACGTCGGCTTTGACTGGGCTGAAGGACGGAGGACAGGGGACCAACACTCTGGTCATACCCCACCGGAGAATAACACACGCTGTACTCCAAAATATATATTCATAGCACGTTTTTCAAAAACCAATTCAACTCTGATGAATTTTTATTTTAATCAATTTTTGTTTTTATACCTTTCATGAAATAAAATGACATATTAACTTTGGTCCGATGTTTGTAACGTTGAGAAATATAGAAGATAGACTCACCATTAAGTATACCGAATTGAACAGGGCGACGAACTGAGTTGATATAGCCATGTCCGTCTGTCCGTCCGTCCGTCTGTCTGTTTGAACGCAAACTAGTCCCTCAAATTTTGAGATATCTCAATGAAATTTGACACAATGGTGTATTTTTGTATTATATTAGACATTTGTCGGATCCGGCAGGATCGGACCACTATAACATATATCTCCCATACAACCGATCGTTCAGATAAGACGATTTTGGTCATTCCTGCCGCAATTTAGAAAGTACAAACGTGAAACTCTGTGATATATATTCCAATATATCATAGAAGATATCCTGAAAAAATCTCTTTGATCGGAGCTATATATAGTTATATCCCATACAACCGATCGTTCAGATACAAAGATTTTTGGCCATTTCTCCCTTAATTTAGAAAGCATAAACGTGAAACTCGGTGATATATATTTTAATATATCATAAAAGATTTTCTGAAAAAATCACTTTGATTGGAGCTATATATAGTATATATCCCATAAACCGATCGTACAGATAGAAAGATTTTTGGCAATTTCTCCCTTAATTTCCAATATAAAAACGTTAAACTTGGTGATATTTATTCTAATATATCATAGAAGATTTCATGAAAAAATCATTTCGATCGGAGCTATATATAATATATATCCCATACAACCGATCGTTCAGATAGAAAGATTTTTAGCCATTTATCCCTAAATTTCTAAAATAAAAACGTTAAACTTGGTGATATTTATTCTAATTTATCATAGAAGATTTCCTGAAAAAATCACTTTGATCGGAGCTATATGTATATAGCATATACCTATTCCATACAACCGATCGTTCAGATAGAAAGATTTTTGGCCATTTCTCCCTTAGTTTCCAATATAAAAACGTGAAACTTGGTGGTATATATTCCAATATATCATAGAAGATTTCCTGTAAAAATCATTTCGGTCGGAGCTATATATAATATATATCCCATATAACCGATCGTTCAGTTAAGCCCCCTTAACTTGCCATTTTTATACTCAGTTGAGCAGAGCTCACAGAGTATATTAAGTTTGATTGGATAATGGTTGGTTGTACATATATAAAGGAATCGAGATAGATATAGACTTCCATATATCAAAATAATCAGGATCGAAAAAAAATTTGATTGAGCCATGTCCGTCCGTCCGTCCGTCCGTCCGTTAACACGATAACTTGAGTAAATTTTGAGGTATCTTGATGAAATTTGGTATGTAGGATCCTGAGCACTCATCTCAGATCGCTATTTAAAATGAACGATATCGGACTATAACCACGCCCACTTTTTCGATATCGAAAATTTCGAAAAACCGAAAAAGTGCGATAACTCATTACAAAAGACAGATAAAGCGACGAAACTTTGTAGATGGGTTGAACTTATGACGCAGAATAGAAAATAAGTAAGATTTTGGACAATGGGCGTGGCACCGCCCACTTTTACAAGAAGGTAATTTAAAAGTTTTGCAAGCTGTAATTTGGCAGTCGTTGAAGATATCATGATGAAATTTGGCAGAAACGTTACTACTATTACTCTATATGTGCTAAATAAAAATTAGCAAAATTGGATGAAGAACACGCCCACTTTTTAAAAAAAAATTTTTTTAAATTCAAATTTTAACAAAAAATTTAATATCTTTACTGTATATAAGTAAATTAAGTCAAAATTCAACTCCAGTAATGATATGATGCAACAAAATACAAAAATAAAAGAAAATTTCAAAATGGGCGTGGCTCCGCCCATTTTCATTTAGTTTGTCTAGAATACTTTTATTGCCATAAGTCGAACAAAAATTTACCAATCCTTCTCAAATGGTAGGAGCATAGATTCTATGACGGTAACTGTTCTCTGTGAAAATGGGCGAAATCGGTGGAAGCCACGCCCAGTTTTTATACACAGTCCACCGTCTGTCCTTCCGCTCGGCCATTAACACAATAACTTGAGCAAAATCCGATATATCTTTACTAAACTTAGCCCACGTACTTACCTGAGCTCACTTTTTCTTGGTATAAAAAATGGGCGAAATCTGACCATAACCACGCCCACTTTATCGATATCGAAAATTACGAAAAATGAAAAAAATTCCATAATTCTATACCAAACACGAAAAAAGGGATGAAACATGGTAACTGGATTGGTTTATTGACGCAAAATATAACTTTGGAAAAACCTTTGTAAAACGGGTGTGACACATACCATATTAAGTAGAAGAAAATGAAAAAGTTCTACAAGGCGAAATCAACAGCCCTTGGAATCTTGGCAGGAATACTGTTAGTGGTATTGCATATATAAATAAATTAGATCATCTGGTCCACATTTTGGTCGATATCGCGAGAACGCCTTCACATATACATCTAAGGGCCATTCGCTTTTAAAACCCTCATTAATACCTTTAATTTGATATCCATATCGTACAAAAACATACCAGAGTCACCCCTGTCCCACCCTAATGGCGATATCTCGAAAAGGCGTCCACCTATAGACCTAATGCCCCCTCCCTCTTAAAATGCTCAGTAACACCTTTCGTTTGATACCCATATCGTACAAACATTCTAGAGTCACCCCTGGCCCACCCTAATGGCGATATCTCGAAAAGGCGTCCACCTATAGACCTAGTGTCCACTCCCTCTTAAAATGCTCAGTAACACCTTTCGTTTGATACCCATATCGTACAAACATTCTAGAGTCACCCCTGGCCCACCCTAATGGCGATATCTCGAAAAGGCGTATACCTATAGACCTAATGCCCACTCCCTCTTAAAATGCTCAGTAACAGCTTTCGTTTGATACCCATATCGTACAAACATTCTAGAGTGACACCTGGCCCACCCTAATGGCGATATTTCGAAAAGGCGTCCACCTATAGAACTAAGGATTACTCCCTTTTAAAATACTCATTACCACCTTTCATTTGATACCCATATCGTACAAACACATTCTAGAGTCACCCTGGCCCACCCTAATGGCGATATCTCGAAAAGGCGTCCACCTATAGACCTAATGTCCACTCCCTCTTAAAATGCTCAGTAACACCTTTCGTTTGATACCCATATCATACAAACATTCTAGAGTCACCCCTGGCCCACCCTAATGGCGATATCTCGAAAAGGCGTCCACCTATAGACCTAATGTCCACTCCCTCTTAAAATGCTCAGTAACACCTTTCGTTTGATACCCATATCGTACAAACATTCTAGAGTCACCCCTGTCCCACCCTAATGGCGATATCTCGAAAAGGCGTCCACCTATAGACCTAATGCCCACTCCCTCTTAAAATGCTCAGTAACACCTTTCGTTTGATACCCATATCGTACAAACATTCTAGAGTCACACCTGGTCCACCCTAATGGCGATATCTCGAAAAGGCGTCCACCTATAGAACTAAGGATTACTCCCTTTTAAAATACTCATTACCACCTTTCATTTGATACCCATATCGTACAAACACATTCTAGAGTCACCCTGGCCCACCCTAATGGCGATATCTCGAAAAGGCGTCCACCTATAGACCTAATGCCCACTCCCTCTTAAAATGCTCAGTAACAACTTTCGTTTGATACCCATACCGTACAAACATTCTAGAGTCACCTTTGGTCCAGCTTTATGGCGATATCTCGAAAAGGCGTCCACCTATAGAACTAAGGATTACTCCCTTTTAAAATACTCATTACCACCTTTCATTTGATACCCATATCGTACAAACACATTCTAGAGTCACCCTGGCCCACCCTAATGGCGATATCTCGAAAAGGCGTCCACCTATAGACCTAATGCCCACTCCCTCTTAAAATGCTCAGTAACACCTTTCGTTTGATACCCATATCGTACAAACATTCTAGAGTCACCCTTGGTCCACCTTTATGGCGATATCTCGAAAAGGCGTCCACCTATAGAACTAAGGATTACTCCCTTTTAAAATACTCCTTACCACCTTTCATTTGATACCCATATCGTACAAACACATTCTAGAGTCACCCCTGGCCCACCCTAATGGCGATATCTCGAAAAGGCGTCCACCTATAGACCTAATGCCCACTCCCTCTTAAAATGCTTAGTAACACCTTTCGTTTGATACCCATATCGTACAAACATTCTAGAGTCACCCCTGGCCCACCCTAATGGCGATATCTCGAAAGGGCGTCCACCTATAGACCTAATGCCCACTCCCTCTTAAAATGCTCAGTAACACCTTTCGTTTGATGCACATATCGTACAAACACATTCTAGAGTCACCCCTGGCCCACCCTAATGACGATATCTCGAAAAGGCGTCCACCTATAGACCTCATGCCCACTCCCTCTTAAAATGCTCAGTAACACCTTTCGTTTGATACCCATACCGTACAAACATTCTAGAGTCACCCCTGGCCCACCCTAATGGCGATATCTCGAAAAGGCGTCCACCTATAGACCTAATGCCCCTCTTAAAATGCTCAGTAACACCTTTCATTTGATTCCCATATCGTACAAACACATTCTAGAGACACCCCTGGTCCACCTTTATGGCGATATCTCGAAACGGCGTCCACCTATGGAACTAAGGATCACTCCTTTTCAAAATACTCATTAACAGCTTTCATTTGATACCCATATCGTACAAACACATTATAGAATCACCCCTGGTCCACCTTAATGGGGACATCTCGAAAAGGCGTCCACCGATAGACCTAAGGCCCACTCCCTCTTAAAATGCTCAGTAACACCTTTCATTTGATACCCATATCGTACAAACAAATTCTAGAGTCAGCCCTGGTCTACCTTTATGGCGATATCCCTAAATGGCGTTCATCCATAGAACTATGGCCTACTCTCTCTTAAAATACTCTTTAATACCTTTCATTTGATACACATGTTATACAACCACATTCCAGGGTTACCCCAGATTGATTTTCCTTATTTTGTCTCCATAGCTCTCAACTGAGTATGTTATGTTCGGTTACACCCGAACTTAGCCTTCCTTACTTGTTTATTTTATATTTATCTTAAAAATCATTTAGGTATGTACATCTGTTCACAATATATTTCTTATCTTATATATCCGATTATTTGGAGATTACGAACGGGATAAGATTATTGTTCAGCCCCATTCATGAAAGGTATGGAGTCTTCGGCACAGCCGAAGACAGTCCCGCCCTGAAGTGAAGAGCAAAACAAAAAACATTATTAATATTTTTTGTTTGCCTTTTCATTTCAATTTTATCTTTCTTTCTATTATTTTATTATTTCTATTATTTATTATTAAAACGAAGAACAGCATGTAGCGGATGTTAAGCGCCTTCTTATTTTTTATTTATACCTTTATATTAAGTCGCTTTCATGTTTATCCCCTCATTTCCATAGGAATTTTTGACCCACGGAAAAGTCTTTTTCGGTAACTTCCCGTTGAGCTAGACACTTGATACTTAGAGCATAGTTCAGTTATGGGAGACATTACGATGCAAGTGAAAAAAAATCCGCTAGGTGGCGCACGTATCGAGATATACAGACAATTTATTTTAAAATGGAAATTTTGCGATCGACTTTTAACTAACTTCACGGTGATCCAGCGACTTGAAACTTAACACATAGTTTGCGAGTCGATGTCACTATAATTCGTGGACAACAAAATGCCGGGTGGCAGACGAATCGAGATAAACGAAAATACCTGAAAAAACGCAGGGAATCTTGCTATCGATTTTTAAGTAACTTCCCGGTGAGCTAGGGACCTGAAACTTGGGCCGTGAGTCAAAACCCGGTGGCGCATGGATCGAGATATTAAGAAAATTATTTTTGATTTTGAAATCTTTCAATCCATTTTTAGCTAACTTCCCGGTGACCTAGAGACTTAAAACTTGGCACACAGTTCGAGGCTTGGTCACAATACAATTTATAGAAAACAAAGTTCCGCTAGGTGGCGTGCTACTTGAGATAACTACAAATCCCTGAAAAACGAGGGGAATCTTGCGATCGATTTTTGAGTAACTTGCCAGTGAGCTACAGACATGGAACTTGGGCAGTGGGTCAGAACCCGGTGACAATGCAATATTTGATCAAAAAAGCTTCGCTAGGTGGCGCATGGATCGAGATATTAAGAAAATTAATTTTGATTTGGGGCTCTTTCAATCAATTTTTAACTAACTTCCCGGTGACCTAGAGACTTGAAACTTGGCACACAGTTCGAGGCTTGGTCACAATACAATTATAGAAAACAAGGTTCCGCTAGGTGGCGTGCTACTTGAGATAACTACAAATTCCTGAAAAACGAGGGGAATCTTCCGATCGATTTTTGAGTAACTTCCCGCTGAGCTGGAGATATGAATCTTGAGCCGTGAGTCAGAACCCGGTGACAATGCAATATTTTATCAAAAAAAATCGCTAGGTGGCACATGGATCGAGATATTAAGAAAATTAGTTTTGATTTGGGAAACTTTCAATTCATTTTCAACTAACTTCCCGGTTACCTAGAAACTTGTAACTTAGCACATAGTTTGCGAGTCGATGGCACTACAATTCGTGGAAAATCTTGCGATCGATTTTTAAGTAACTTCCCGGTGAGCTAGAGACCTGAAACTTGTGCCGTGAGTCGGAACCCGGTGACAATGCAATATTTGATAAAAAAAAGTTTCGCTAGGTGGCGCATATATCGAGATATTAAGAAAATTAATTTTGATTTGGGAATCTTTAAATCCATTTTTAACTAACTTCTCGGTGACCTAGAGATTTGAAACTTGGCACTTAGTTAGAGGCCTGCTGACAATACAAATTATAGAAAACAAAGTTCCGCTAAGTGACGCGCTAGTCAAAATAACTGCAAATACTTTAAAAATGGGGAGAATTTTACGATCGATTTTTAAGTAACTTCCCGGTGAGCTAGAGACCTGAAACTTGGGCCGTGAGTCAGAACCCGGTGGCAATGCAATATTTGATCAAAAAAATTTCGCTTGGTGGCGCATGGATCGAGATGTTAAGAGAATTAGTTTTGATTTGGGAATCTTTCATTCCATTTTTAACTAACTTCCGGTTACCTAGAGACTTGAAACTTGGCACTTAGTGATATTAAGAAAATTTATTTTGATCTGGGAATTTTTCAACCCATTTTTAGCTAACTTCCCGGCGACCTAGGGACTTGAAACTTGGCACACAGTTCGAGGCTTGGTCACAATACAATTTATAGAAAACAATGTTCCGCTAGGTAGCGTGCCACTTGAGATAACTACAAATCCCTGAAAAACGAGGGGAATCTTACGATCGATTTTTGAGTAACTTGCCGGTGAGCTAGAAACTTGGAACTTGGGCCGTGGGTCAGAACCCGGTGACAATGCAACGTTTGATCAAAAAAAAAGACATTCGCTTGGTGGCGCACGCAGATCGAGATGGTAAGAAAACAAGTTTTAATTTGGGAATTTTTCAATCCACATTTGACTAACTTCCCGGCTACCTAGAGACTTGAAACTTGGCACTTAGTTAGAGGCCTGGTGACAATACAACTTATAGAAAACAAAGTTCCGCTAGGTGACGGCCTAGTCAAAATAACTGCAAATACTTTAAAAACGGGGAAATCTTAAGACCGATTTTTAAGTAACTTCCCGGTGAGCTAGAGACCTGAAACTTGGGCCGTAAGTCAGAACTCGGTGACGATGTAATATTTTATCAAAAAAATTTCGCTAGGTGGCGGATGGATCGATATCGAAAATTTCGAAAAATCGAAAAAGTGTGATAATTCCAAAGAGGGATGAAGCGATGAAACTTGGTAGGTGGGTTCACTCTGTGACGAAAAATATAAACTTAGTAAAATGTTGGACAATGGGCGTGGCACGGCCCACTTTTAAAAGGTAATTTAAAAATTTTGCAAGCTGTAATTTGGCAGTCGTTGAAGATATCATGATGAAATTTAGCAGGAAAGTTACTCCTATTACTATATGTGAGCTAAATAAAAATTAACAAAATCGGATGACGAACACGCCCACTTTTAAAAAAAAAAATTTTTTAAAGCCAGATTTTAACAAAAAATTTAATATCTTTACAGTATATTAGTAAATTATGTCAACATTCAACTGCAGTAATGATATGGTGCAATAAAATATAAACATAAAAGAAAATTTCAAAATGGGCGTGGCTCCGCCCTTTTTCATTTAATTTGTCTAGAATACTTTTAATGCCATAAGTCGAACAAAAATTTACCAATCCTCGTGAAATTTGGTAGGGGCATAGATTCTGTGAGGATAACTGTTTTCTGTGAAAATGGGCGAAATCGGTTAAAGCCGCGACCAGTTTCTATACACAGTCTGTCCTTCCGTTCGGCCTTTAACACGATAACCTTAGCAAAAATCGATATATCATTACTAAACTTAGTTGACATACTTATCTGAACTCACTTTATCTTGGTATAAAAAATGGCCGAAATCCACTTTTTCGATATCGCAAATTACGAAAAATGAAAAAAATGCCATAATTCTATACCAAATATGAAAAAAAGGAATAAAACATGGTAATTGGATTGGTTTGTTGGCGCAAAATTTTATTTTAGAAAAAACTTTGTAAAATGGGAGTAACACCTCCCATATTAAGTAGAAGAAAATGAAAAAGTTTTGCAGGGCGAAATCAAAAGCCCTTGGAACCTTGACAAGAATACTCTTCGTGGTATTACATATATAAATAAATTAGCGATACCCGACAGATGATGTTCTGGGTCACCCTGGTCCACATTTTGGTCGATATCTCGAAAACGCCTCCACATATACAACTAAGGGCCACTCCCTTTTGAAACCCTCATTAATACCTTTAATTTGATACCCATATCGTACAAACGCATTTTAGAGTCACCCCCCGGCCACCTTTATGGCGTTATCTCGAAAAGGCGTCCACCTATAGAACTAAGGCCCACTCCCTTTTAAACTACTCATTAACACCTTTCATTTGATACCCATATCGTACAAACACATTCTAGAGTCACCCCTGGTCCACCTTTATGGCGATATCCCGAAACGGCGTCCACCTATAGAACTAAGGCCCACTCCCTATTCAAATACTCATTAATACCTTTCGTTTGTTACCCATGTCGTACAGACGCATTCTAGAGTCACCCCTAGTTCACCTTTATGGCGATATCTCGAAAAGGCGCCCACCTATAGAACTAAGTCCCACTCTCTTTTAAAATACTCATTAACACCTTTCATTTGATACCCATATCGTACAAACGCATTCTAGAGTCACCCCTGGTCTACCTTTATGGCGATATCCCGAAATGGCGCCCACCTATAGAACTATGTCCCACTCCCTTTTAAAATACTCATTAACAGCTTTCATTTGATACCCATATCGTACAAACGCATTCTAGAGTCACCCCTGGTTCACCTTTATGGCGATATCTCGAAAAGGCGACCACCTATAGAACTAAGTCCCACTCCCTTTTAAAATACTCATTAACATCTTTCATTTGATACCCATATCGTACAAGCGCATTCTAAAGTCACTCCTGGTCCACCTTTAAGGCGATATCTCGAAATGGTGTCCACCTATAGAACTATGGCCCACTCCCTTTTAAAATACTCTTTAATACCTTCCATTTGGTACCCATGTCATACAAACACATTCCAGGGTTACCCTAGGTTAATTTTCCTACATGGTGATTTTCCCTTATTTTATCTCCAAAGCTCTCAGCTGAGTATGTAATTTCGGTTACACCCGAACTTAGCCTTCCTTACTTGTTTATTATACATATACATACACATTTATATACACATACACATTTATATAAATATATATACATACATTTACTTTTCAGCATAAACACGTTTATTTATTGAATTATATTGTGTTGACTGGGTTAAGGGTTTTATTAATTTTGGTTATTTACTTGTTAATTTAAAGACATTTTTTTTGGATATACCTTTTTCTGAATTCCTTTGTTTTTTATCAAATTATGAATTCCTTGGTACAATTTTAAATACTTTTTCTTATATTTTCCTTTTAATCACTTTCTTTTCAATATAAATTATAAGTTTAGTATAATATTAATGTTGGTTAAATTAAATTATATTGAAGTTCTGGCACTCAGTTTAAACTCTTGCATTCATTTTAAATTCTTACTTTTTATCGTTTTGGCTTAATCTTGAATTGAAAGTTTGATTGTTTTTTTTGTTATCAGTGACTTATATTTTGGAAGTTGAATTATCTATAATTTTATTTTTTATTTATGTTAGATATCACTGAACCATCCTTTTAATTTTTGGTTAAAGGTGTATAGATTTTATTCCCATACTTTTTAATTTTGCCTTTGTGATTTTCCTTGAATTATGTTTTGCTCATAAAACAATTTGAATTCCTTTTCTTAATTAGAATTTCGTTCATTTTTACTTTTAAAATTTTTTTGCAAACATTTCGTTTTATATTAATATTAATTTGAATTTTGATACTTTGAAGTGAATATCTATTTCTCCAACTTCAAATCGTTTAACGTCAGTTTCAGTTGGTACTTGAATTTCGTTTCCAATTCATTTTGAGGTTGAAATTAGTAGCGGATGGACAATCCCACCGGCTCTGAAGGACAGCGGTTTGGTATAGGGATAATACCATCGAGTAGGAGAGTCGCACGTGCGCTGGCTAGAGCGGTAGGATCGTTGCTCACTGAAATTGACACTGGAATTGAGCAGCCCATAGATTTTTTACCCACGGTGAACAAGTGGAGTACATTGCCGGAAAAGAAAACCACGTCACGGACGCATTGTCTCACATTAATATAACAAATTTAAAAGAAATGTCAGTGGAAGCATGCAAAATAATGAAAGTTACAACTAGATCAGCAGCTAAAGATATCAAAAATAACGTTAAAACTGAAGAAAGTCACAGAGTGAACCCCAAAATATATGAAGCGCTAAATAAATTTGAAGTAATAAGACATGTCAGGCTAATTTTCAATCCTCCGAAATTATATTTCAAAAAAGGAAAGAAAATTTGTAGCTCTATAAATACAAGCGACCTAATTGTAGATGATAAAATTGATTTAGGACAATTCTTTATCAGGCTTGAAAAAGAAGCCGCCAATTTAGGACTTGAAAAAATACAGTTGTCCTTAGGGGACAAATTGTTTAAAAGTAATTATACTCGAGTAGGCAAATTTATTGAAATACGTAGGAACAACAAAATCAAAATTAAAAACCAGATTGTCGCAACACAAATCAGATTTAAAATATTGCCAACAGTCTAATAATCAAAAAACTGCACTAATGTCTCACTGTGCAGCTAGCGGCCATATACCGAGCTTCGAGAGCGCGAGCATTCTACAACAAGAGCAACACTACAATAAGCGATTTACATTGGAAATGCTACATATCGTAAACACTCCAGAACACATTAGACTGAACTATAAAACTGACATTGACCATTCCGCTCACAACTATAAATATTTACTAACAAACAAACGACCAGTACCAAACTCCACGTCACGGCGGAAGGACGTGTAAAATAATGTATGTGATATTTTTAATCAATTTTATTGTAAAGTTTTTGGTTTTATTTCTTAATAAAAAATTTTTGTACGTTTGTAGTTCCCTGAGGACGGTTACCGTAGTGTAACCGAAATATATCGGAAAGGAAAAAAACCTATGTGTTTTATTTAAAGAGACCTTGAGCCAGCAGAATCGCCAAATATTTGGAACAAATTTGTTAATAAAACAGAATCTGATGTCAGCGCTGTACATTAGCGCCAACAAATTACACTTTTGTTTTAAATATACAAACATATCTTTACATGGCGATCCTGCCAGCCTGATCAAAAATTGGCAAAACTGCTAAAAATCTTGCTGTAGGAAAATATCCTGACAGATTTGGCTAAACATCTGAAAGGTCCTGCCAAGTTTAAAACATAGAGACAATTTTTTTGAGATCATGCTGGATAAAAATCCTGCACAGAAAAAAAGGAGCAATAATTACATCGCAAGCTAGATCAACCCAACTTAATTTGGTATGATTACTAACAATAATATTTTAACGGAGCAATAATTACATCGCAAGCTATATCATCCCGACGTAATTTGGACTTATGGCAAATACGAATAAACTCATGGTGGTTATCTGGATTAATTAGTTACGAACGTTTGTTTGAAGCAAAATAACGGAAGCTCAATAATAAATTAAACACATAAATGGAGTGGAATAACCATAATATCTGGCCGGACACTAAATAAATGCAGAGTAGCAAACCAGCAGGACATAATTGGCATAAGACTGGCAACCAATATTATATGGCAAACCAACAGGACATAATGGACAATACGACTGGCAGCGAATGTTATGTATATTAAGTATATTTAAATTATTTAAATTTTTAGAATAAATTGAGCGGCCTTAGGGACGCTTACCCATTAGCAAAGATTTTATTTTTGCTTAAGCAATTAAAAAATAAAAATAAAAAAATCAGGAATTTTAATTAAAAATTAAAAGAAATTTTCAAACTTACAATGTTAAAAGTTAATTAATTTGTTCAGCTAAAATCTAAAAAACAATGATTTGAAAAAAAGAGAAATTTAAGTTCGTAAATTGTAAGCATTCCAAGGCATTTTCGTAAAGCTTCTTAAATACCCTGTTAACTTTCGCTACATATGTATACATATATCATACAAAAATTGCGAGGATATTTTATAAAAGATCCAGTTAAAACTTCCTACTATAGAAACTTTTTAAAATCTACCATCTTTTCACCATTTAAATAATAAATTAAAATGCAAAGGGACTTCTCGAAAATCCGATTACAATGGTGGGACGAAAATACTTTCAAAACTAGGGACCTAGAGAAGGAACTAAATGCACTAAAAAAGCTTTGAACGATTATAGGAATGACTAGGGAACTAGCCCTAGAAGATGTGGTAAACCCTACGTCCAAAGAAGAAGAAATAGCTAGGATGATAAGGATGACTTTCTCCGATAGGGATCGATACTAAAATTATAATACCTCTCAAAATTCTATTTATGAATACATAAAAACGAAACAAAATAGCCTAGGAATAAAGTTTTAGATATTTTTGTAAAATTAATTAAAATAAAAAATATATACTAAGCTATTAAACCATACAAATTTTTTTAAATGTTAAAAATGTTAACCTAAGTAAAAATATCTTAAGAAATATAATGTATATTGGAACGATTTTCCGTCATCCCTTGTCAAATTTGGTTTTGAGACAAACCGGTTTCGGCGTTGTGCCATCATCAGTGTCGATTTTCGTTCTGATCTGTTGTTGTCGTTTGTCCTGTATTTATAGTTCGTAGGTATATGAGCAGGTATTGTCAAATTGATGCTTGTGTATATTTAGTTATTGTATATTGTGTCGCTGACTGGGGTAGGTAGAAATCTGTGATTTTAGTCGTTTGACCTTCTTTGTCGGTTTTTTGTTTTGGTGTGTTAATTGTTTTGTGTTTATTTGTTGTTGTGTGTTTGTCTGTTGTACCTGTGTGATTAAGTTGTTTCCCGTAAACAAGTTTTAAAGGCTCGAATATTGTGTCAGAAATTGTGTTTATCTGTTCGTTTATTATTCTATCGTCGAATGTTTTCTGTTTGTAGATTTCCATGTTTTCGAGTACGTTGAGACGTCGGCCCTTTTCTTGTATGTGATGAACCCTAACTGTTTTATTGATGTTTGCTGGGGAATATTCATTCTCGACCATGTGATTCGCGAAGTTAGACTCGGGTATAATGTTTGGATTCCGTATTTTTTTGTTGTAATCTCTAATATGTTCTCTGAACCTCGTTCTTATTTGCCGTCCTGTTTGTCCTATGTAACTATGATGGCATCCGCAGGTAAGCTTGTATACGCCGTGGCTGCTAAACGGATCCTCTGAGTTAATGTTAGTTCTTAGTTTTCGCCCTAGATTGTTCGATGTTTTGAATGCTGTGTTAATGTTGTATTTTTTAAAGAAGTTTGCCAATTTATATGTTGCTTTTCCAGTATATGTCATAGTCGTCCAGCTATTATTTTCCTTTTCATTATTTCTTTTGGTTCTCCATTTGTCCTCCTTATCTACTAATGCTTTTTTATATCCGTTGTTTGCAGCGATATTATATATGACCTCAAGTTCTCTCTTATATGCCTCTTGTGTAAGAGGTGTTCTTTCAAGTCTATGTACCAAGTGCCATAATGCTGCATTTTTATGCTGTTGAGGGTGATTTGAGGTATTGTGTATTATTGTGTCGGTGGCCGTTGGCTTTCTATATACCTATGTCATAGTTAAATCTTTTGGCTTCTTTATCAATATTTATCGTGAGGCCTAGATAGTTTATTTCTCCGTCTTTTTCGATTTCCATTGTAAATTTTATATTTCCGTGCTGATTGTTGAGGTACTCCAGTACAAGCTCTTCGTTATTAGTGTTAAAACGCATATTACGTCATCCACGTATCTAGCATAAAATGACACGCCTAATTTGGACTTCAGCTCCTGTATGTACTTTTCTTCCAGATTTTGCATGAACACTTCCATAAGAATTGCTGATGTGGGGCTGCCTATTCCAAGACCGTTTGTTCTATATATTTTATTGTTGAATTGAAAATAGTTTTGACGTAAAGTGGTTCTTAGCGTATTTGTGATTTGCATACTTTTCACTTTGGTTTTTGTGTTATGAACTATTGTTGAGCTAACTATGTCCAAAGTCTCCGATAGTGGTATAGATGGGTATAAATCTTGTATGTCAAAAGATACCAATTTGCTGTTTCTTGTTAGCTCTACGGTCTCGAGTCTCTCTATTAGTTCTGTTGTGTTAGCTATTGCATATTCGTTCCTTAGCTCCAGAGTATCTATCAATATCGTTTTTAAATATTTGGACAGTTTGTAACATGATGCCGATTTAAAATTAATGATGGGCCTCATTGGTGTGTCCGGCTTGTGGATTTTTGGTAGCGCAACCAGTGGAGGAGCCGAAGGGTTCATTTGGACCAATCTATGTGCCATGTTAGAATCTACTATATTGGTTGCATTTTTTATAGCAACTTTGATTTGTTTTTGGTATTCATCTGTGGGATCCTCTCTCATTCTACGAAATTTCATTTCCTCTATGAGATCCTCGGTTTTGGATATATATTGCTCTTTTTCGATTAGCACAGTGGTGTTTCCTTTGTCCGCTTTCGTTGTGACAATATTGTTTTTCCTTAGTTTATGCCGTAGATTCTTTATTGTTTTCTCCTCTGTATTCGATTTTTGTCCTTCCTGTGCTTTCACCTCCTTTTTTATGATTTCCCTGCACATGTGTCTTGCGTGCTCCTGTTCTTCCTGTGGTATCAATGATATTGCGATCTCCGCATCTACAATCGCTTGCTCCGTTTTTCTTACTGTATTCTGGTCCATGATATTGTGCTTCAGGCTCTTTTCGAGAAGTTCTGCCTCTTCCTTGGTAATGGCCACTGTTGTGAGGTTAACGAACTTGTCATGAAACTGGTGAGTGTTTTGGTTTTGGTTACCCTCTCGTCGTCCTGCCAGCTTGTCCAATTTTCGGTTCAGCGACCTGTATTTTTGTTGTAGTTCCTGTTCGGCCTCTCTCTTAATGCGGTCGAAACATTCCATTAATGCAGTCGTAGGTAGTTGTTCTGCCAATCTTAAATGGATAGATAATAACTCGGCATTTATCTCAACCTTCTTCGAGTATAAGCTTTCCAACTCATATTTTAAAAAATCCTTTTCCGCTTTTCTAACTGTTTTTCTGCTAGATTTGGGTTTGCCTTTATTGTTATTTTTGCGAATTTCGGAGTAACATTCAATTCCAGGCATTGTTTGTTGAACCATATGCTCGCCTTTGCTTTATATATTTTCAGTAGGCGTCGCTTGTAAATTGTTAGTAGTCCGTTCGCGTTCAAGTTAAATGCCTGAAAGCAATAACTGACTTACCTTGTTTGGTTGATTTTCCGACAGGGTGGATAAATGATGTGTATTGGAACGATTTTCCGTCATCCCTTGTCAAATTTGGTTTTTATGAGCAGGTATTGTCAAATTGAAGCTTGTGTATATTTAGTTATGTGTATGTGCTATGTGTTCATTCAGAACCGAGTGTGGTTTACTAATCGATTTGTATGGCTGACTGGGGTAGGTAGAAATCTGTGATTTTAGTCGTTTGACCTTCTTTGTCGGTTTTTTGTTTTGGTGAGTTAATTGTTTTGTGTTTATTTGTTGTTGTGTGTTTGTCTGTTGTACCTGTGTGATTAAGTTGTTTCCTGTAAACAAGTTTTAAAGGCTCGAATATTGTGTCAGAAATTGTGTTTATCTGTTCGTTTATTATTCTACCGTCGAATGTTTTCTGTTTGTAGATTTCCATGTTTTCGAGTACGTTGAGACGTCGGCCCTTTTCCTGTATGTGAAGAACCCTAACTGTTTTATTGATATTTGCTGGGGAACATTCATTCTCGACCATGTGATTCGCGAAGTTAGACTCGGGTATAATATTCTAGAACAAAAATTCTTAAAATAAAAAGTTATAAATAAACCAAAATATCTAACATTTTATTAAAATTAGAGAAGTTTAAGATGTCTTGGTGGACAAAGATAGCGCAAGGCATCATGATAGTGATAGCCGGATACGAACTAAGGAGAGAAAGCTCTGAAACAACAGAGAACAAGATAACCAAGTATGAGTCACCAACAGAAATAGATATGAAAAACTCGCCAAACGTTCCAGATGTTTGGTTAGCAGTTACAATTTGCGCATTCATGCTATTGATCGTCACAATAGCCTATGATGCTCAAAAACTATATGTATGAAAATCAAATATAGGCAGTTAAAAAATGCTCAAGCACGCATTTAACATTCAAAATACTCTAAACCCCTTTTAAAACCAAACCCAAAGCTGAGGAAGAGCAACAAATAATTAAAAATAAACCTGTAAATAGTAAGTCTCAAAATGTCAAAATCAACAGTAAAGGCAGCCCTGCCTAAAGCGAACAGCAAATCAAAAATTCGCTAATTCTCTTGATTGCTCATGACAAAAATGGTCATATGGCAATAGAAAATTCTAGGACAGTGGAAATAGGCAAAAACTAAGAACGAAAAACAAAAATACAAAACTTTTAAAACCAGCCCTTAACAAACAAAAAAAAAAAATGAAGAAAAAGTCACAAAGAGAACCTATATATAGATATATTAAAGTGCTATATAAATTTGCAATAAAAGACTAGTCGCGATCATTTCCATCTTAGGAGAGAAAAATGGTGGCGTAAAAAAATTTCAAGCATCCAGATTGTTGAGGAAGTTATTGGCTTAGGACAATATTGGACCAGGCATACAAGAAATGCCGGCAATCCAGGACTTGAAATTTATAAGGAAAAATTAATTGAATATTTACTGCAATAGGCAAATTTAAAATTGATAACCAGGTTCTTAAAATCAAATAATTGCACTTAACCAAAGAAGTTGTGCAAGTGACAAATCCCGGTATAAAAATAAAAAACAAAAATTCTTCATAAAAGTCATGACGATTCGGCCTTGGTGGCCGCCGCAGAAATCGCATGACAAATAAAATCAAATAAATTGCTGGAAAAATAAGCAAAATAAATTAAAAGTTAGATAAATTTTTGCACCCACTGTACCTTTCTTCCATTAACCAGCTAAACTTTTACTACTATAATTATCTTGCTCTTCCACCAAGTACAGGTCTTCAACTTTCATTATCATTAGTTACAGATTTTTTTATTAATAGGGTTAAACTTCCAAATGAAATGAAAAATCTTTGTTTAATAGAAATAGCAAGGAAATTTAAATCATTTATTAGTTGCTAGAAAAGTTATATTAAAGAGATAACTATAAGTCTGCCTGGGTCTCACCTAAGAAAACCTCACTACTAAATAGGTCATAATTTTATATAATAGGAAAAATATGTTTACTTTAACCCCAGGTGGAATAGAAAATATTAATAAGAAAATATTTTTACTCTAACCCTCGGTAGAATAGGAGATTTAACTAATTAGGGAAAAAGTCTCGTGTTAGGTAAATAATAAGAATTTTTACCTTAACTTATATACATAGAAAAAATTGCGATAGAAAAAATAGTTTTGCATAATTTACTAAATAACGATAGAAACAATAAAATTAAGAAAATAGTAATACATAAGAATAGGCGGTTAGGAATAAGTTTACCCAATATAAAATATGCTAATAACTCGCACAATATAACAAAACCCAGTTTCAACCATAGTATTCCAATTTACTCATCAATAAAATGTAAACACATAAAGAAAGAAAAATGCATAAATATGAAGTCATATTGGCATCAAGTTACGGTTACCTCATGTCTGTTTTTAAGTGAGTCGACGCTCTTAAAGACTGGCTGTGCAAAAATAATTTAAAATTCTGATATATAAAACTAAATGTAAATAACACTTGAAGCAAAACATTATTCATAAACACAAGCACATAACCATACAAATGTACATATAATATATGTGTCATATATATATATATATATATATATATTATGCTTCAAAACAAAAAAAAAAATGTTGTACAAACAAAAGAACAATAGAAAAAAAAATTTGTCAACACAAAAATTAAACATGGCAAGCAAATGTAAACGGATATAAAAATAAGTAAACAACTCTTCACGCTCAATATCAAATTACCGCAAGACAATAAATTACAATAGCAAACTAAAAGGCAACTAAAATTTAGTAAACTCTACATGGTCATTAAATCACTTTAAGAATCACATACAATTGTTCTCAAGTGTATGCGATTCTTCTTAAAGTTGGATGATGTGGTATTACCGCATTACAAGATATTTGTACTTATGTACACGCAATGAATTTCACTTTCGAACACACACGAATTACTCATAGCGGCATAACTAAGTTACATTGAACCCAGCGGGGAACCATATCCATTTACAGTTGCTTAACCCGTAAACATAACTGTATGACAACGTCAGTTTGCCGGTGCGACTGACCAAACATTATTACATAGTTCGGTAATAAGAATGTTGTACTGAATATGTATATAGAAATAGAATGTAGTTACTTTTAGTGTGTAAGTATTGTACAAAAATATTGTAATAGTATTGTAAGTAGAATTCCTGTAAAAGGGAACGCATTTGTTAATAAAACATAATCTGATGTCTGCGCTGTACATTAGCGCCAACAAATTACACTTTTGTTTTAAATCTACAAACATACCTTTACATGGCGATCCTGCCATATGTAACATACCTTTACAACACACTTAAATGCTTACGCAAACCAACACTTACACAGATCCATTTAGTTCGTGGCTTGACCGCAATGTTTCTACGCCTTTGGCAACATGGTTGTTGCTAATGCACTAAGTAATGCCCAAGCGAGCTCTTACTTCCTTCGCAACATTGTGTTCGCTATAGCTACAATGTTGTCATTACGCGATGTTATTAGGTTAGTTTCATCATTGCGGCTAAGGCACGGACCTGGACCCAAATCACATAAACACATACACGTTGCCACTCATTCAAGCCGGTATGGAGACAGGCTGTCGTTACATACTTTTTGCATACACTGTGCTTACCGCAAAACTTTGCATGTTACACATAAGCAGTTTTTAATATAAATGCGTTTAACTCAATTTAATGCATTATGAGTAGATGCACTGGCGCCATCTGACATGAAAAAGTAGCTCACTTGCAACTTTTGTTGCAAGCAAAGCATAAGAAGAAGAATTAGACATTTGCTTTGGTTAAGGGTGCTGGCACACTTTGCAACAGAAATTATATTTCCCACTCGCTGGTAACTTTTATAACATTTTTCGCAATAAAAACCTGCAATATAACAAATGAATACGACACAAAATATGTTAGCAAGTATTTTTGTTGTATAAGGAGAATGTTTATAACAGTGCTTCGCGAAATTTTGTGTGTGAATGGGTAAGGCGAAATAAACTTCAATTGCGAAGTCTGAAGTTCCTTCATATTTATAAACGCAACACCTTGGTTGATTATGGCGATGTTATTGAAATGCATGAGCTTGTGTTAAATGCATCTATATGAAAATTTTCATTGTGCCGCGGCCTCTACTAGCAGCACATTGACGCATCACAATTGCTAACATTCACCACAATACGTATACTATATGCTTCCTAACTAAACTAACAGTAGGGATTGGTAGTGCGATGGGTCACCGCATGGTAAGCAGCGCACTGCATAACTAGCAGCTGGATTCTCAACGTCGCACTATTGCGCCTCTTCCAAAAAAGCCTGGCAAAAATCAAAAATTTCATGAAAGCGTTCGATAAGCCTGATACATGCATCTAATAAAAGATTTTACAAATTGGTGTATTGATGAGAATATTTAGTAGCGCTTGTAAAACGTAAAGCGATATTTTTCACATGCATTATTGTAATGTCTTTAGCATCATTGATAGAATTGGAAGGTAGGATTTCTAATATGAATGAAGGATGAAAACAGTTGAATATCGTCGAAAATCAAATAAACGAGTTAGAAGAGAGTACAGATGATACCTTGTCATCGTTCATGCAGTACGAGGAAAAATACATACAGACACTCTCGCACATAATCACACAATTACGGGAGAAACAAAAAACAGCGAGTAGGCAACAAATGCCGCAACCATCAGTTAACGAACCTCAAGACTCGGAAAACAGCATAAGATATGCATTGCGTGAGCGTAGTGGCGGAGGGAGGCAACCAGTCAATGGTGCTGCGCGTCTTACAGGTAAACCTGCAACACAGTAAAGTGGTATCGAGCGAGCTCTTCCTGACTCTTGAGGAGGGTTCGTTTGATATGGCGCTGATACAGGATTCATTGCTTTTAGCTGGGGAAAGGTTTCTGGACTAGCGCCAGCGGATTCAGCGTTTATTACGCAAAGACGGAAAGCAGGGTTAGAGCTGCAGTCATGGTAAGGAAACGCCTATACGCGTGCATGCTACCTAACTTCACAACTAGCGGTAGTCGCAATAGAGGGAAAGAAAAAACTTCCCTTGTCCTGACATCCTGCTACATGGCTCATGACGTGGAAGCCCCACCAGAGGAGTGCAAAATGCTGGTGGATGAAGAAGGGTGCAGATGGCGCCTTGTCATAGGCGCAGATGCGAATTCGCATCACAGCGTATGGGGAGGAGATGATATTAATAATAGAGGTGAGTTCCTTTTTTGTTACATACTACAGAGTAGTATACAGGTGGCAAACAGGGGTAGCGTGCCTACATATGCTGGTCCTACGTCAAGCAATGTGCTTAATATCACATCGAGTACTGAGCATGACATATCGTGGTATGAATGGAGGGTCCTTTGCAGGCAATCATTCTCAGACCATTCATATATCAGCTTCAGAATCCCCTAAAGAGGGTAGAGAGGGGAAAACCTTTAGTAACCCTAGGGCAACGGACTGTTACACTTTTCAGAAAGATGTATCTGGAAGACTGGGCAGCCTAAGGAGGTTGCCAACGTAGAGGAGTTGGAGGAGTGCAACAACTTCTTAGCAAAGGCGCTGACAACTGCGTGCAACGGAGTTTGTCCTCTGAGAAGATTCAAGGGGAAAGCAAAGCCACCATGGTGAAGTAAGGAGCTGAGTCTTCCTAGAGGGCAGGTAAAATAGATTTTTAAGCAGGAAAAAGTTGCAGAAAGCGAGGAGTGCTGGGACGAATACAGAGATCTGTTGAGGATCTATAAACGTGATATCAACTGGTCAAAGCGGGTTTCATGGAAGAATTTCTGCGCCTACATAGAATGCTCTAGCGAAACCACGAGACTGAGGAAAGTGCTATCTAAAGGAGATGCAGTCCGGGAGGAGTGAAGAGTCCCTTAAAGCGCTACTTGACAAACACCAAAATTGAATGGTCAATAAAAACGTTTGCTGTGTTCAAGTTGCCGGGTCCAGATGGGATATTCCATGCTATGCTGCAGATGGCCGGTGGAACGATTATAGAACGGCTAAGAATAATCTTTGAGGGTTGCATAAAATTGAACCATATCCCGCGATCTTGGAGAACGGCTCGAGTAGTCTTCATACTGAGAGCGGGAAAAGCCAGTCATCTGCACCCGAAAGACTACAGGCCTATTAGTTTGACATCTTATCTACCAAAACCCTAGAGAGATTAATAGATGTGTATATAAAATCAAAAGTGAACGAGGAATTATTCTCTTCAGCACAACATGCTTACGTCAAATGCTAGTCAGTCGATATTGCATTGCATAGGGTAGTTATGAATATAGAGAAGGCTTTGGAACACTAGGAATATGCCCTAGGTGTTTTTCTGGACATTGCCAGAGCTTTCAACAATGTCTCGAAAAGAGCAATCATGGACAGTCTCAACTTGATTGAAGTTCATCCAGCTTTAGCAAATTGGATCGGCTCCATGTTAAGATGCAGAATGATCACATCGCAATGAGGTCTGTGCGAGGCAACGAAATCTGTTAATAGAGGAGCGCCACAGAGTGAGGTTTTATCACCAATGCTGTGGACGCTGGGTATAAACCAATTGCTTAGGCGGTTTAACGGAGGACCAGTAAAACTTACGGCATATGCAGATGACGTTTCTGTCATCATAAGCGGCAGATGCCCAACAACACTCAGCTCTCTGATGGATCAGGCACTTCGAGATGGACATACCTGGGCATCTGGAGACGGGTTACCCGGCAACGCGGAAAAAAACGATCTATTATTATTTACTAGAAAGTATAAGGTCCCTAATTGGACTAAGCATAAGCTTGGAGGGGTGACCCTGCAAGCAAAATATAGCACAACGTATCAAGGAGTTATACTAGATATTAAGTTGTCGTGTAAACTCCATGTAGAAGAGAGAGCGAAGCAAGCCCCGCGGCACTCTATGAATGTAAGAGGATGCTAGGATGCTAGCATGCTAGGATGCACGTGGAGACTTTCATCCAAACTCTCTCATAGGGTATTTACGGCAATTGTCAAACCCATACTTTACTATGAGGTTCTTGTTTGGTGGACAGCCACACAGAAAAGTACGTATACCCAAAAACTTTAGAGGGTATGCGAGTATCAATGATTAGCATAACGGGAGCCTTAAAAACTACCCCGACCGCAGCATTGCATGCCATTCTATACATCCCGCCTGCAGACTTTACGACCAAGAACATCGTGTTAGCAACGGCAACAAGGTTTAAGGCCTCGGGGCCTCCTTGAGTGCAGTCCTTATGGCCATAGCAGTATAGCGCCGTCTAATATAGGGCAATCGGAATATATAGTCCCGTGCCTGAGCTTCGAAAGAGATATTGGGATCACAATTGAGCCGGAGAGTTGGTGCCGGGGTGCAGAAATCTCAGACTGTGCTATACACGTGTATAGGTTAGGTGGTAGCTGCCCTGATAAGGAAAGCTTACTTGGACAAGACGAAGGTCCGTTGTGATACCACATACAACAAAAATAACGGGGACCTAGATGTAGCTACTTAAAGAATCGTTGGGTAGCAACGATGAAGTTCCGAACGATACCGATATCAACCTTGGATAAATCCTCGAGAGATCCAAGTGAGTCGCGACCGAAATACTTTCGCCTAGTTCTAGCAAAAGCTGGGCAATCAAGCATAAAGTGATTTGGTGATTCCACCTCATTATCGTCCATACAGCTATAGCATGATGGAGGTTCCAGTATATTGAGACTTACCGCATGGATACCCATGGGACAGTGCCCTTTCAAAACACCAATGACCATTCATTGGTGAGCCTTAGTGAACCCAGTTATTTCGGCAGACCTCCTGCCATCCACTTTCTGCCAGAAAGATTTTGCTACCCTGCAAGGGATGGTATCCGCCCAACGTTTGCTGAGCTGTTCCGAGGCCCAGCTATGGAGGAGCAAAGCACAGGTGGCCAGCGGAATCCCGAAATCCCTACAGCCATCTTCATCCGGTTCAGTTGTGCCGCTGCGGGCTAAGAAATCTGCTTGACAGTTACCCGGGATATCACTATGTGCCGGGACCCAGATAATCTTAATTATAAAATGGTTCGATGCAATCGCAAGCGAAGTCAGCAACCCCAGACCACACTTGATCACACTGTAGTTGAACTCAAGGCCTTGATAGCCGCTTGGCTCTCAGAGTAGATGTTAAATTCCCTAACCGTAGAAGCACTGGATAGCATTTCATCCACCGCATCCTTAATCGCAGCATCTTCCGCTTAGAATACACTGCAGTGATCAGCCTACTTTAACTTGCGGCTTACATTTAACTCTTGACAAAAGACTCCCCCACCAACCTTTCCGTCCCACTTCAACCCATCCGTGAACAAGTTAACAGGTCCCCTGCCCCAGATAATACCTCTACTCCTCCCTCGGGGGAATGACTGGGGTAAAAGTTGTATAGGGAGCAGTAATCGGCATACAATAGTCCGTCCTGTCCGGGATAAAGTCGAAACTGGGAAGAAAGCTAGAGTTTCCGAAGTCAGAAAGCCCATAGCCCATATCACGAAGCGTGACCAACGACCCGGCCGCGGCTGTCTTTTCCGCAATATATACTGGATGTATGTTCAGCATGACATTGAGTGCCAAGGTAGGTGTTGTTTTGAGAGTGCCTTCCGTTGCACTGACACTAACATTTTGGAGGTGATCGCCGTGTCCAATGCTTTCCACCAAAGCAGCACCCCATAGAGCAGACTAGTTTTGACCACTATCTCATAAACCAGTGACCTACTCCTGGCGAGAGTCCCCATCTCTTTTCCTTTTAATTATGGCCGCTCCCCACTCGGCTGGGACAATTCTGCTGCATAGAAGTTTGCTAATAACTTCAACCAGATCCGCCTCGACTCCTTAACTCACCAGAGCTCTTTCGATTGCCCCCGGTAAGGCTGGCGCAAATCCCTGGGCTGAACCCTCCCAGAGGGTGTCGGCTGGTAATATGCACAACAGTTTTCCCCTCCAGGGGAGTGCTAGCTAAGTTTAGGAATCATCCCCATTTGTGCCCCAGCTCCTTAATAGCTTAGGCATATGGAAATGGTTTTTAAACGTGGCCTCAAGGTGGGAACTGGACCATGCCCAGTTGAAAAGGTGGTCCACCCCTAATCCAGGGTGTTATGCGATTCCGTGCCCATTGGATGGTTTGCAGTCAGGGGCAGCCGACTGTATTCTTACGGAGCCTCCCGGATACCGGTCCACCTCCGGGAGTAACGGCGACTTGCTGCGGTATGGGGCTCTACCGCAGTCGACCGCATTGTTTCCCCTATCCCTTTAACTTCAGGCTGCCGAAAGGTCTCAACTTAGTAGGCAGATAAAGAACAAGATTTGTATTGAGTAACAAAAACCTGGCCTCGGATCCCTGCACGGGTAAAGATGCCGCCCTTGGACTAGGCATTAAAAAAGTCCACAATTCGTCGGGAACCGCACTGACGGCGCCGACCAGGCCTTCACGGCAACAAAAAAATCTTCGGCCACCTGTGCAAGCTAGCGGAAGAACTAAACCCCTTGAGGGCAAGCCCAATTCCGCAGCAGCCGGCAAAGCTAGCCCCAAAGAGGGAAAGCAACGTCCGACTGAGCAAGCACAGGAGGCCCGTCCCACGCCCGTACCGGGCACCTCTTGTCAGCAGGTGGCTGGTAACAGCACTAAATCCTCCACGGACAAAAGTACTGCCTCCACCGCTGCAAAGTTACCTCGCAAGCCGGCTGAACCCCTTGAGGGTTCCAAGGCAAATAAGCGAATCCCGACTTCGGTCCGCAACCAGCGGAACATTCGCAATGCCGTCAAAATCGTTGAGAAACTTGGCAACTCTCCCAGCGACAAGTTGACGGCAGAGCAAAAAAGTTCTCTGGCCTGGGCCAGGAAGATTATTCCTGCCAAGAGGAGCAGCAACAACAACCCCACCTCTTCCTCTTCTGCCACCAAACCAACTTCTGACCCGAAGATGCCGGCCCTTAAGAGACAAAGGTCTATGGGAAATGCATCGAGCGATACCAAAAGGCACTGGCCTTCGCCCTCTACTCCCCCTGCCCTGACCAAAACCTTCAGCGAGGCGGCTAAGGCCAACTTTACGCTGGCGGTTTTGAACCGCGGTCACCCGGATGGGAACATGACCCCGGATAACTGGAAGGATGTCCTTAACGGCCTTCTCAAGATCTTTAAGGACATCATGACCAAGCATCCGGGCCCGGCTCCCACTATCCGTGATGCCGGCTGGTACCAGGGTAGGGTCTAGCTTGTTTCGTGTGCCGATGAGCGCTCGTGCAAGCTCTACAAACTCGCCGTAGCTTCGCTAGGGCAGCTGTGGCCTGGGGCCAGGTTGGATGCGGTCGGTGTGGAAGAAATTCCGAACAGACCGAGAGCCTGGGCCTGGGTCCCAGACGGCATAGCGGATCCTGGCGAGATCCTTGATACCATAGCGGAGTCGAATCCGGGGCTACCTTCAAGCGATTGGAGGATAGTCCGGGTCGGCGAGACAAGGGCGAAGCAGCGTTATGTTGGTTTCATCATAAACGAGGTTTCTCTCCCTTGGCTTGACGAATGTGGTGGAGTATTAAGCTACGGCTTCTACTCCATCACGTTGAAAATTCGACGGGATGGTGCGAAGGAGGAAACACCGGACGAGGGTGAGCCTGTACCGCAGGGCGAGGGGTCAGACAGAAACACCTCGAGTGGATCTGCTGCCCATGGCACTGGGGAAGGAACCGCCACCGCTCCGAAGGATCTAGTGATCGGGGATACCGCCTCGAGCGAATCCGCAATCGCCACAATGAATCTCACGGACCCATGCAACACCTTGAGTGGACATGGGGCCGATATCGAACTGGCACGCAGCACTCCGGATGCAGAGAACGATACACTCTCGGTATCTGGGTTTGCGGGCCAGTTCTTTACGGGCATGGACGAGCAGCTTTTGCTGGAATCCGACCCGTCGGATGCCGAATTCGCCGATACTATCGTAGAGGAGGCATCCGACGATGCGGCTCAGCAGAGAATGGACGTCGATGCCACAAACGAATCGTAACGGGCGCGCAGGTACTACAGATAAACCTGCACCATTCTAAGGCAGCCTCGGCTGCCCTAATATTACGCCTCAGCACTACGTATGAGGACGTCGTTCTAGTCCAGGAGCCTTGGGTCGTTGGCAGCAAGGTCTGTGGACTCTTTTCTAAGGACAACCGGCTGGTGACACCGCCCGTGACAGGTAGAATCAGATCTTGTATTCTAGTATAGAAAAATCTAGGATTTATTTTACTATCTCTTTTTAGCGACGAGGACTTTACCTGTATTAGCCTCGAGCTACAGGGGCAAACAATCTGGCTGATGTCCACATATCTATCGCACGATCGCCCAACTTCTGTGCAGGACCGGCTCTGCAAAGTGGTACGGGAGGCCCACAGTAAAGGGTTCCCGATAATAATTGGGCCGATGCCAATGCACATCACACTGCTTGGGGCCCTACCGATATTAACAGTAGGGGTGAGTCTCTTTTTGATTCTATTATAAGTAACAATCTAAGTATATGCAACTCTGGAGACAAACCAACTTTCATCGCCTCAAGGAAGGAGGTTCTAGATGTTACTCTAGTTTCTGGGGCATTCTCTGACCTTGTCAAAAATTGGAGAGTTTCCAACGAAAACTCCTACTCTGATCATATATATATCATTTTCACTCTGCTCTTGCGTACACCGCCTAGGGTGGCTTACAGGAATAGGAGACGTACGGACTGGAACCTTTATAAAAAAGTCCTATCCTCTACTCTACTAAAGAACGCTTCTCACGGTAGGCCGAGCCTACCGCTAACAACTGATGAAGCGCCTCCTTTAGATACAACATTTGCTTCTCTCGGTGAGCTAGACTCATCGTCAAAAATAGAAGAAGCAGTAGATCTTATCACCAAATCTTGTAACGCTGCCTTCACAGTAGCCTGCCCGGAGATTAAGGTGAGGGGTAAGAAGAAACCCTATTGGTGAAACCAAGAAATCTCCGAGCAGAGGAAAAGCAGCAGAAAACTCTTTAACGAGGCTAAGCGCACGGGAATCTGGTCCCATTATAGGGACGCCTTAAAATCTTTTAAGAAGTTAATCCAGAAGGCCAAAATGGGACTCCTGGAAGAACTTCACTAATGACATCGAAGATGTCTCAGAGGCCAATCGCCTACGAAAGGTCCTCTCCAAAAACCCCATACCTCCAAGCTGCATTCGCACAACGAGCGGAGAATGGGCCACTTCTAGTACGGAAATTCTCGAAACCCTGATCAGCACTCACTTTCCGGGCTGCAGATCTGAACCATACATCTTAAACACGCAATCTAACCCAGGGCCATTTCAACCCCTGGACCACATTGTAAGTGAAAAAGGAGTTATTTAGGCAATCAAGTCCTTTAAACCATTCAAATCTCCGGGAACGGATGGAATATTTCCCGCTGAATTGCAAGCTGCAAGCGATCTTATAAGCCCGCTGCTAGCTAAAATCTACAAGGCTTGCCTCAACCTGGTCTATATCCCCACGGAATGGACCAAGGCAAAGGTATTCTTCATACCCAAAGGAGGCAGGATATCGGGCAACAGTCCAAAGGATTTCAGACCAATAAGTCTGACCTCCTTCCTCCTTAAAGTTCTAGAACGATTGCTGGACGCCTACATTAGACGATCGGCAAATAAGGCACTCATCTCCAACAACCAACACGCCTACTCCAAGGGCAAATCCGTAGAGACAGCTCTACATGCTATCACTACTAAAATAGAGAAGGGTCTTGCCTTTAAAGAATTTACGCTGGGTATCTTTCTCGACATAGAAGGAGCCTTCAACAACGTTCTCCCAGCAGCGGTCACAAAATCTCTACGTTCTTTAGGGGTGGAAGAGCCTCTTGTGAAGTTCGTCGAGCTCCTTCTGAACAAGAGAATCATTATCTCTGAGCAGAGCAGCTCATCGTTAATAAGGTATACCAACAGAGGAACCCCCCAGGGGGCGTTCTTTCTCCTCTACTATGGAACCTGACGGTGAACGCTCTGTTATCTATACTACAGCCCACCGAATGCCAAGTCATTGCATATCCCGACGACATAGCCTTGACAGTTACCGGCAAACACCTTCCAGTGCTTGGCGAACTCCTGCAAAAAAAGTAATCTAACAAACACATGGTATATGGAATGCGGACTCAGCATCAGCAGTGAAAAAACTGAGATGGTGCTTTTTACCCGCAAACGCAGTAAACCGGAATTTACCCTCCCATCCCTAAACGGGAAGGAAATCAAACTCTCTACCGAGGTTAAATATCTCGGAGTTATTCTAGATAGGAAGCTTGACTGGAAGCGAAATGTGGAGGAACGATCCAGGAAAGCCACAATGGCTCTCTACGCTTGTAAGTAGGCAATCGGAAAAAGGTGGGGTCTCCAGCCACGCATAGTCCATTGGATCTATACGGCAGTGGTGAGACCCATACTCTTCTACGCCGTCACCGTATGGTGGACGGCACTCGATATCGAATCTAACAGGAGTAAAGTAACGAGAGTGCA
This sequence comes from Eurosta solidaginis, assembly GCF_040869045.1. Classification (NCBI taxonomy): domain Eukaryota; kingdom Metazoa; phylum Arthropoda; class Insecta; order Diptera; family Tephritidae; genus Eurosta; species Eurosta solidaginis. The sequence goes on from NC_090319.1 coordinate 131,720,476, forward strand.
GAGGAGGGCGGCAATGCTCACCAGCGGTGCCCTTCCCTCCACTCTCACCAAAGCTCTTGAAACCATATTATTCCTTCTCCCGACTGATCTATATGGTAGATACTGTGCCTCCTGCAACGCGGCGAGGCTCAACGCTATCGAACCATGGAGGGAATGCAGGTTTGGTCACACCCGGATCCTGAAGCAAGTCCCTGAAAACTTCTTGAAAGTGGGCAAACGGTGTAGAGCCGGGATCACACGAAATCTCCGTTTTTACAGATGGCTCTAAACTAAAAAACAGAGTCGGCAGCGGGATATTCTCGGAGAAGCTCAATCTAAGCGAGAGCTTTCGCCTACCTGATCACTGCAGTGTTTTTCAGGCTGAACTCATAGCTATCTGGGAAGCAGCCCGCTATCTTGCTAACCTGCAGGTAACCAATTCTATTTCAAGTTTCTCTGACAGCCAAGCTGCCATAAAATCCCTGCAATGCAGTAACACCTCGTCACTAGTGGCATTGAAGTGCAGAGAAACCCTCAACAAACTAGCTGAAAATTGCAACCTAAGCATAATATGGGTTCCTGGCCACTGTGACATCTCAGGAAACTGCGCTGCGGATGAGCTAGCTAGGGAAGGCACCAACTTGCAAACAACAACCTCCGCTGATTGGGCCAGCCCTCCTCTAAACACTTGCAAATACCACCTGCGATCTCTTTTCACGGATCAGGCAAACGCCAGATGGGCGAGGGAACCTACATGTAGTATATCCAAGCAAATCTGGCCTAAGCTGGATGAAAAGAGATCGAGATCGGTGATATTGTTAAACCGTATCTCTATAAGCCCACTAGTGGGCCTTCTTACAGGTCACTGTCTCATGGGCACTCACGGTGCCTATATGGGCCTGCAAACAAATGACTTCTGCCGCAGCTGTAGGGACGAGGAGGAGATAGAAAGCGTTGAGCGCTATCTGTACCACTGTCCCGCACTGTCAAAAACCAGGTACCAATGCCTCCACAGACACTCCTTTGGGTGCCTTGCGGAGCTTGAATCTATAAACCCAAACGATATCTTGCGTTTCATTAGGCAAACGCGCTGGTTTAGCCTCACTGGGGTCTAAACTCTCCTCTTCTTCGAAAGTAGGGTAATAGGAAATAGGGGCCCCCCGCGTGAGTCGGGGGCCTACGGCCTACGTGAGTCTCCGCTCGGACAGCGGAGGCAGCCACTCTAACCTAACCTAACCTTGCCCCCGGTAAGACATTCTTAAAAGCTCCCTCGATGTCTAGAAAGGCACCCAGAGCAAACTCTTTGTGTTCCAGGGACCCCTCTATTTGCTTTACAAGCAGAGCTGTTTCCGTCGATCTGCCCTTGCAGTAGGCATGCTGTGAAGCCGACAGTAACCCCCGAGGAATCCTTTCCCGTAGGTACAGGTCAATCAACCTCTCAAACGTCTGAAGAAGAAACGACGAGGGACTGATTGGCCTGAAATCCTTAGGTGATAAATGAGAGCTTCTGCCGGACTTCGGAATAAAGATGACCCTAACCAAGACTTCGGGATATAGTTAAGCCTGAGGCAGTTAGTGTAGATGATGGCCAACCAGCGGCAGGAAATCCCTAAATAATTTTGAAGTTGCGCAGGAATGATGCCATCCGGGCTCGGAGACTTATAGGGCTTGAACGAACCTATAGCCCGGGTTACTTGACTTTCCCGTAGTGAAATGACAGGCATTTCTGCATGGCCAACGACCACGCAGACCTCGCACGCGAAGATCCCTGCGCAACAGGGACATCGGGAAAATGATTGTCCAGTAAAAGCTTTAGGGACTCCTCTCTACTCATCCATCAGTCCCTACCATCATCTCTAAGATACCCCATATGGGCGGGATTCCTGGAGATTATTTTCCAAGCCTCGCAGATTCATTGCAGCCTTCTACGTTTTCGCAGAAGCTTGGCATGAATCTCGCTTGGCTGTTCTTATTTCATATTTATAAATCCCCAGACTCACCTTATATAGCTCCCAGTCCGAGGGTAATTTACTCCTCCTGGCTCTGTTGAAGAGCCGCTTACTGGACGCTCTTAGGTCGTCAAGAGAATCAGACCACCAGGGCAGCTAGCCTTTCACCTGAAAGTTGTCAACCGACAGGAGAGTTGAAAGGCGCTATTGCTTGCCGAGGTGAAGTTTTCCACCAGAACGTCTATCTCAGATTCGCACAGGTCCGAACTAACGGTAGGCGCCGCAGGCAATAGCGCTCCCAGCTTCCTACAACACAAGTCCAGTTAGTAATTTTAGGGTTCCTAAAAGATATTTTACCGGGACGTTCTTCGTTCACCGAGAAGTGAATATAACGGTGATCAGAGAAGGAGTGCTCGCTGAACCCTCTAGCCAGATATCCGATTTTCCAGTTCTTTACTAACCAGGGCGAGGTCATGAGCCTCCTCCCTTACCGCAGTAATAAAAGTCGGGTCATTCCTCCTATAAAATATACGAAGTCCCTCATCTACAATAAAGGTAAATAAAGACTCACCTCTGGTGTTCGTATCCGAGCTACCCCAGATGCTATGGTGGGCATTGGCATCGGCACCTATGATCACGCCAACACCTCTCCGCTTTGCTTCAGCGGTGACTTCGCCCAGTTTCGCAGGAGATGGTTTCGCTACGTCCCCATGGGGAATGTAGGTACACGCTGAGACCACCCACATTTCATTACTGTTTCGCTCGAGGCAGACTATGGTTACGTCAGCATTGCAGAAATTAGAGAGAATAAAAGCTTTAATCTCTTTTTTAACAAGCACACAGGATCTAGGCCTATCTGCCGCCCCATACACCAAGGTGTTGAGTTTTCCAGTCCTTAATCCAGAAATCTTTCTGCCGTTACTATCCGGCCACGGCTCCTGGACAAGGACTATATCCACTCCGCCTTTTTCAAGGCAGAGCAACAAATATGCGGCCTTAGAGTGCCGAAGATTGATTTGACGGATTTCCATCAAAACCTCTCTTCTTTCGCACCCCATCATTGGCGGATTCGTGTTAGTCGTGTCCGTTCTAAAAAGTCCCCCCTCAAGGCCGAATCAGGAACCGATTGTATAGTCGCCCTTCAACGGTCTCGTGGTTATCTGTGCTACGCTTGGAGGCCACGCGAGGGTTGACGCCAAAGGTCAAGGCAAAATCAAAGTTAAAATTAAGAGCCCTAAAATTCCAGTACGTCACCGTTGTGTACCGATACTAAACAGAGTTCTCCCTCCCCTAATCTCGGCAAAATGACTCGGGAGTGTGGGTTTTATCATGTTGTCCTCTTTAGATCCGCCATTATCAGTAGAAGCAGTGGCACCTCGTGCAGGACGTGATAACTAATCACGCGTGACTGTTCGTCACTATGGCAGGTCTAAGATTGATAACAGTCCCTGATCCAAGGCCTGGAACCACGTGTGATATCCAAGCCAAGTATCTTAGCCCCCCTTTGTATACACGTGTATACAGATGGTTCCAAATTAATGGAAGGGGTTGGGTCTGCTGTTTCGGAGTCGACGATAGACGTCCCAATCCGTTTGGGAGATATCAAAAGGAGACAGGATTTGCATCCATCAAGAAGGAAAGGCGTGGATAAAAGCGCAGGGCTGCAAAATTTCTAAGATCATATGCAAAGCCTATGATATTATACTCACAAAGTGTCTCATATTTCTGAAGAGAGAATACTTAAGGCTCACGATGGACATACTGACTGGACACTTCCCTTTGACGGCACATGCTCATAACTTAGGCCTCGTAAGTAACAGCAAGTGTAGGAAGTGTGAGCTGCAGGAAGAAATGGTTGAGCACGTTGTGTGTTCATGTCCTGCGCTCGCCAGGTCAAGGCTCCAGCTATTAGGGACGGCAGAGTTGACAGATCTTGAGACAGAAATTAACCACAATTAACACATCAGTACGTCCGTACGTTTGTAATGGTCAACACAACGTTTCAAAGTGCACAGAATTTATTGCAGCGTCTATATCAGACCGTCGTAACCAAGTAAGATCGAAGGGTATTTGTTTCAAATGCCTCAAACTAGATCATCGAGTTAAGGATTGTAAACCAAGCTTCACTTGTCTCACTTGTCATGCGAAACATCACACACTACTTTAAAAGTATTGATAATAGGAATCCAAATCTAATTTAGGTAAAATTACGTCGCAAACAAAGGCTTTAAATATTTCGTTGCATAGCGCTTTGGATGATGTACTTACAGGTCATCACGTAATACAGGGACAACAAGGCGTGGGTGTAGTAGCGGTGAAACGGTGAAAGGCACTGTAAAACAAGTTCATGATCTACGTGCTCTGATCAAAACTGGCTGGCAAGTATCATTTATATCGGAAGCCTGTGTTCAGAGCATGGTGTATCACGGTCAAAAGCGCGACTGCGCATTTAAGACATTTCATCCTCAAAGACGGGAATAACGAAGAGGTGCGTGAATTTCGTAATCGGCTCTCGGCTTGACGATTCCCATGTTTCAGTTTGCGCATACGTACTTCAGAGAATCACGGCAAATATCCCGAAACACGGTGTAACTAACATACCGTGGAACACAATCACGTCACTAAAGCTAGCGGACGCACGCTTTAACGAAAGCACGCCAATCGATTTGGTACTCGGTGCAGATGTTGCTTGGAATATTATCACTGATGGCAAACTTCAAATCGAAAAGCCAAACTTTTTTGAAATCAACTCAGTTTTGGATGAATTCTTTCGGGTGAAGTCGAAGTTGCGACCAGTGAAGAGTTGGTAAACAATCGTAACATGATGATCCCGCAGAGATTAATTTTAGAGAAACTCCTAAACGCTCCACCGATGGGCAATATATATTGTTGAATTGCCACTTAAGCAGAAGGTTTAACCTTTGCCAACGCATTGCAAGGAGCTGTTCAGAGATTGAGCACCATGGAACGGCGTTTCCACGCCAATATGCAACTACAGCAAGAGTATGCGAAATTTATGCGGGAATACATAGCTTTGGGTCATATGCAACAGCTATTAAAAATACAAACAAGTCGCCTTAGTATTACTTGCCACACCATGCCGTGTTCAAGCGCGATAGCTCTACAACTAGGCTGCGTGTGAGGGTTGACGGATCTCACAAAGATGTTGAACACAAATCCCTTAAAGATTAGTGGGTCCACTGTTATCAGTGGGCCCACTGCGCTTTCACCAAATTAAGTATGTAATCGTAGCGGATATTACAAAGATGTTCAGACAATTTTGGGTGGCGCAGGTGCACCAATATTACCAGCCTATTGTATGGAGAACATCTCCACACGAGTCTGTTGAGCACTACAGGCTATGCACCGTCACATACGGAACAGCATCAGCGCCGTTTCTGTCTGTTCGCGTTTTGCAACACGTGGCACGCGACAACTTAGATAAATTTCCTCATGCAGCTAGTATTATCGAAAATAACATTTATGTGGATAACGTCATAGCTGGCGGTGGCACTATAGATGAGGTGATTGGAATCCTACTGGAGTCTGGCTGGTTCCATCTCCGAAAATGGAGCTCCAACTCCTCGCCAGTTCTGTAAACGTTTTCTGCTGATGCATGAGAAATCATTTCAAAAAGCAAAATTGATATTCATCTGACTACATCAAGGTACTGGGCCTTTATTGAAATCCAAAGTCAGATAAGTATTCGTTTCATGTTGAATCAACTACTGCGCGTGACATAATTAAACGGCACCTCCTCAAAATCCGAGAAATCACTCATATATTTAATATTTTTGGGTTACTAGCACCAGTCGTTGTCAAACTAAAAATTCTCTTTCAAAGATATGGCTAGCAAATAGTAACTGGGATGACACAGTGCCAGACGATATAAGTAGCACTTGGTGACACATACGGAACACACTGCAGTGTATGGAAGGAGCACCTATTCCAAGACGCTTTTTAAGTTCAGCAACGCTTTTCGAGTTGCATTGCTTTTGTGACGCCTCAACTTCTGCATATGCTGCGGTCGTATACAGTGTATGCATTGAGTCAAGATCAAGGTCGGTCTCTATAATTGCTGCAAAGACACGAGTGGCGCCACTAAAGACTATGTCAAAACCGCGCTTATAGCTATGCGCAGCGCTTTTGTGTACACGTTTATACAACTCGATCAAGGCATCACTCCACATAGTAGATGAAAGGGTTTATGCTTGGAAAGACTCTCAGGTTGTCTTTCATTGGTTATCGTCACCACCTCGCAATTGGCAAATGTTTATCGGGAATAGAACTGAAGAAATATTTGACATTCTACCAAGAAGTAAATGGCACTATATTGACACCAAGGAGGATTGCGTGGATTGTGCCTCCGGAGGCATAGGTTAGGTTACGTTAGGTAGTAGTGGCTGTCCCATGGACAAACGTATGCCAGTATCAGTTGGCCCGTTGTGGTACCACATAAAGACACCATTAGCCCTCCTCTTCGAACCATTTCGAGGACTTGAAAAAAGCTACCAAGTCTCTTATATCATGCTCCCAGACCTGGAGGCGATCGCTCAGGAAGGGAGCTCCCGGACAGCGTTGTCTGAGGCCACTTAACGACGGGCAGTTGCAAATGAAGTGCATCACCGTTTCCTCTACCTCGTATTCTTTACAATTTCTGCATCATCGTCGGAAGTTCGCTCCTAGCCTTTCCGCTTGTCTTCCGATGAGACAGTGCCCAGTCAGAACTCCTACAAGTGAGGAGATTTTGTCTCTGCTTAAGGTATAGACGTGACGGGAACTCTTAGTATCCCATTTAGGCCAGGACTGCTTTGATATTCTGCATTCCGGGGTTAGTAACCATCTTTCGTTGGCTTGACTGTAGGTATACTCTTTTAGCATTAGCTTGCAAGTGGCAAAAGGCACACCTAGGCGTTCTTTGTCAGTAAGAATCTGTCTGGTCGTACCCTACCTAGCAAGTTCGTCTGCAGCGCAGTTTCCTTCTATATCCCTGTGTCCCGGGACCCATGTGAGGTGTACACGATTCCTTTTAGCCACGTCCTGAATTGATCGGCGAGAGTTTAGTGTCAATTCGATGTTGAGTGAGGGATTTTATTGCCATGATAGCTGCTACTTCTGCTTGGAAGACGCTGCAATAATCAGGTATTCTGAAATAAAGTTGGAGATCTGGGCCCTTTGAAAAGACGCCCCCTCCAACACTACCGTCCAGCCTAGAACCGTCGGTAAATATGGAAATGCTGCCTGGTATATCCAGGAACTTGCTCGGCTCCACCTAATCTTCCCTGCTGGGAATTTTTACTATGAAGTTGCTGTCCGCAACTGTTGTGTTCGCACACCGGTCTGTACTTCGAGGAAGGAAGGTGTAGTTACACAGTATGCTGCCGTGACCTGTAGGCTTAGTGCTCCAGCTGGACGATTCTCTTAACCGCAGTGCTGACGTTGCAGCTGCGCGGTATCCTGCTAGATCCAGAGGTAGGATATCAGAAATGATTTCAAGAGCAGCGCTTGGCGTTGTTCTCAGAGCACCACTTATGCAGATCCGAAGGCATAACACCGAAGCAACTCCTTAACCAAAACTTATGGTGGTCAGGTTCGACTTGGTTACAAAATCCAAAAACACACTGGCCCAAATACACGACAATTGAAATGTGAACTTGCAGAAGATTTAATGGAACGACGGAAAATTGTACTGCATACCATCATCTTCACGTATAATCAATGTCATACGTCTTACGATTCATATCACGACTATTAAATATGCCGCTTCCAAACTGTCGCCAATGTTGAATAATTTGTGGCAAAAGCTTCACTCCCGTGGGGGTCGTCTCCGCCATACCTTAGAAATGTTGGCCACCAATTTAAATTAAAGGAAAAACACTTTTCACAAAGGACGTGCGCGTTTACGTCAAGCTCCAATTTATTCTGTCTATCTTGTTTTCATTTGATTGACGTGGGCCGCAGTTGCATTTGACAGGCGCGGGCAGTTGGCAGTTAAGCCCCACGTACATAGACTACACATTATTTGGTATGATGGCTTATTTTGTTCTTATATCCCCTTCCTTTTGAAAAAGAAGAATTTGGCAAAATGATCGATCAAATTTTTTTTTTGTTTTGCCACATTCTTCTTTTGCATTATATAAATTGGTCCGAAAGAACGAAAATATTAGGGTGTACCTTCCTTTTTGCCATACGTTCATTCGGGGCAATTTTACATTTTTATATGTAAATAAACATTATTTCATCCTTTTAAAGTTGTTAACATTATATAAGTGTTTATGTTTTTTTTTTAATACAGTTCAATTTTGAGTTTTCATTTTCTTAAGTTTATATTAGAAACAGATATATAGGTACATATTAGAAAATAGATCTTTTTTGAGCAGATTTCAGCAGAGTTCACAGAGTATACTAACTTTGATTGGATAACGGTTGGTTGTACAGGTATAAAGGAATCGAGATAGATATACACTTCCATATATCAAAATCATCAGTATCGAAAAAATATTGATTGAGCCATGTCCGTCCGTCCGTCCGTCTGTCCGTTAACACGATAACTTGGGTAAATTTTGAGGTATCTTGATGAAATTTGGTATGTAGGTTTCTGGGCACTCATCTCAGATCACTATTTGAAATGAACGATATCGGACTATAACCACGCCCACTTTTTCGAAAATTTGGAAAAACCGAAAAAGTGCGATAATTCATTACCAAAGACGGATAAAGTGATGAAACTTGGTAGGTGAGTTGAACTTATGATGCAGAAGAGAAAACTAGTAAAATTTTTGACAATGGCCGTGGCACCGCACACTTTTAAAAGAAGGTAATTTAATAGTTTTGCAAGCTGTAATTTGGCAGTCGTTGAAGATATCATGATGAAATTTGGCAGGGACGTTACTCCTATTACTATATGTATGCTTAATAAAAATTAGCAAAATCGGAGAACGATCACACCCACTTAAAAAAAATTTTTTTTAATGCAAATTTTAACAAAAAATTTAATATCTTTGCAGTATATAAGTAAATTATGTCAACGTTCGACGCCAGTAATAATATGGTGCAATAAAATACAAAAATAGAAGAAAATTTCAAAATGGGCGTGGCTCCGCCCTTTTTCATTTAATTTGTCTATGATACATTTAATGCCATAAGTCGAACAAAAATTTACCAATCCTTGTGAAATTTGGTAGGGGATTAGATTATAGGACGATAACTGTTTTCTGTGAAAAAGGGCGAAATCGGTTGAAGCCATGCCCAGTTTTTATATACAGTCGACCGTCTGTCCTTCCGCTCGGCCGTTAACACGATAACTTGAGCAAAAATTGATATATCTTTACTAAACTCAGTTCACGTACTTATCTGAACTCACTTTGTATTGGTGTGAAAAATGGCCGAAATCCAACTATGACCACGCCCACTTCTTCGATATCGAAAGTTACGAAAAATGAAAAAAATTCCAAAGTTCTATACCAAATACCAAAAAATGGATGAAACATTGTAATTGAATTGGTTTATTGACGCAAAATATAACTTTAGAAAAAAACTTTGCAAAATGGGTGTGATACCTACCATATTAAGTAGAAGAAAATGAAAAAGATCTGCAGAGTCAAATCAAAGGTAGTTGGAATCATGGCAAGAATACCGTTCGTGGTATTACTTATATAAATAAATTAGCGGTACCCGACAGATGATGTTCTGGGTCATCCTCGTCCACATTTTGGTCAATATCTCGAAAACGCCTTCACATATACAACTACCACCAATCCCTTTTAAAATACTCATTAACACCTTTCATTTGATACTCATATCGTACAAACAAGTTCTAGAGTCGCCCCTGGTCTACCTTTATGGCGATATCTCGAAAAGACGTCAACCTATAGAACTAAAGCCCAATCCCTTTTAAAATACTAATTAACACCTTTCATTTGATACCCATATCGTACAAACAAATTCTAGAGTCACCCCTGGTCCACCTTTATGGCGATATCTCGAAAAGGTGTCCACCTGTAGAACTAAGGCCCACGCCCTTTTAAAATACTCATTAACACCTTTCATTTGATACCCATCTCGTACAAACAAATTCTAGAGTCAGGCTGGTCTACCTTTATGGCGATATCTCGAAAAGGCGTCCACCTATAGAACTAAGGCCTACTCCCTTTTAAAATACTCATTAACACCTTTCGTTTGATACCCATATTGTGTAAACGCATTCTAGAGTTACCCTTGGTCCACCTTTATGGCGATATCTCGAGAAGGCATCCACCTATAGAACTAAGGCCCACTCCCTTTTAAAATACTCATTAACACCTGTCGTTTGATACCCATATTATACAAACGCATTCTAGAGTCACCCCTGGCCCACCTTTATGGCGATATCTCGAAAAGGCGTCCACCTATAGAACCAAGGCTCACTCCCTTTTAAAATACTCATTAGCACCTTTCATTTGATACCCATATCATACCAACAAATTCTAAAGTTAGGCTGGTCCACCTTTATGGCGATATCTCGAAAAGGCGTCCACCTGTAGAACTAATAATACTGTTTTCACACAGAACCTTAATGATCTCATTTCACCTGCTAATGAAATCGTAAATTTTTTGCTTTCACACAGAAGTAACTGCTCGATTAGTATGAAGGATGAGACAGACAATCATGGCGGAACGATACAAGGTGGGAGCATGGTGACATACCTACAAACAAACAAAATTCCATGTACTTGTAAATTCGATGGACAAATGTCAAAATCGTACTGCGCCGGTAGTTGATGTATCAAATCAAATAAAAAAGGTTATAATCAGCTGTTCGACGCGCCCAACTTGTATCGTTCCGCCATGCAGACAATGACATTTGCTTTGAAAACTAAGAAACTGTAACGGAAGCGGAAGGCTGCCAACAGAGTTGCATTGTGCTTTTGACTTCATTAGGCATTCGATTAGCTACTAATGAAATAATAATAGATTCGAATTTTGTAGGGAGGATTGAGCTCAATAAGCGTCTTAATGTAGAAAATTGCCTTTATTATTCAATAAGCCGTCTGTGTGAAATTAGTACAAGGCCCACTCCGTTTTAAAATACTCATTAACACCTTTCGTTTGATACCTATATCGTACAAACAAGTTCTAGAGTCTGGCTGGTCCACCTTTATGGCGATATCTCGAAAAGGCGTCCACCTATAGAACTAAGGCCCACTCCCTTTTAAAATATTCATTAACACCTTTCGTTTGATACCCATAGTGTACAAGCGCATTCTAGAGTCACCCCTGGTCCACCTTTATGGCGACATCTCGAAAAGGCGTCCACCTATATAACTAAGCCCACGCCCTTTTAAAATACTCATTAAGACTTTTCATTGGATACACATATCGTACAAACAAATTGAGTCAGCCGTGGTCCCCCTTTATGGCGATATCCCTAAATGGCGCCAACCCATAGAGTTATAGCCTGCTCCCTCTTAAAATACTCTTTAATACCTTTCATTTGATACACATGTCATACAAACACATTCCAGGGTTACCCTAGGTTCATTTTCCTACATGGTGATTTTGCCTTATTTTGTATCCATAGCTCATGTTCGGTTACACCCGAACTTAGCCTTCCTTACTTGTTTTGTTTTACATTTGCATTGCTTACATGCTAAATTCGAAATGTACATAGTGAATTTAATATTACTGAATAAATATTAATTTACTTTATTTATTCTATTTTTGTGTACAATTTTTCTTTATTATTTGCTTCATCAAATATTGTTACATTGGGTTCGTTTATTTTTGTTACAACAAATGGACCTGCATATATACTTTCATGTTTGTGGTGTAATTTTTTTTGTTTTTTTTGTGAAAGGACTTTATCGCTCTTTTAATAATTATTGGTTTTGCCGTTTTGCCATAGGCATTTTTACTTTGTACTTTATGCTTATTTATTAAATGTTTTGCCATTGCATGCGATTTTTGCATCCTAAATTTAACTTCCTTACTGTAATTTTCTACGTACGATATCTTATCTGAGATGCTCCCAAAAGTATGCAATTATAATTGTGCTCACATACACACGCGCATATGAGAAGCTATAAACGTAGTAATTTTATAGCTGATAACCAACTAGTAAATTCTAGAAATGGAAGCGCCTAGAAGTATGCGAACGAGAAATCACAGAGTATAAAAGGCAGCAACAGTAGAGGCACAACAATCAGTTTGATTTAAGACGCTATCTGGCGAGCAATAGTAGTGTTATTGTGAAGTACTTTAATAAAGGCCATTTTGCATTATTGAATAGTGGAGTTATTTATTCAACAATTTAGTGATTCGGACGTTAGCAGAAGGTTGCAAATAAGCGGAATTTAGTGAAATCGTTACAATTGGTGTCAGAAGAGAAATTGTTGAATAAATTCCGAAGACTTCGAATACAATTTGGACATGTCAAAGTGGACTGAATTGAAGATCCAGCAACTGAAGGAGGAGTTGGAGAGCCGGGGATTGAATACAACCGGCAATAAACTCGAACTTCAGGCACGACTACGAAAGGCAATTGAATTAGAGGGAATTAACCTGGAAGAGTATGTCTTCCACCTTGATGTCGACGAGACAACAACAAAAATTGAAGAGAAAAACGAAACATCGCACACAGTTACTAGCACAGACTTGAACATGATATTGGCTGCAATATCTGCCCAAATATCGACAGTAGCATCAATGCCGTCGCAAATGTCATCTCAACTGGAAGAACAGAAGACATATATGGCATCCCAACTAGAATCCCAAGAGAACATTATAACATCTAAGATGGAAACTCAACTTGAAGAACAGAAGACATATATGACATCTCAGTTGGCTGAGCAGATGAAAGAACAAGAAACGCGTATTTCAGAAATGTCGCCACAGATTACATCCAAGATGGAAGCACAAGAGGAGCGCTTATCATTACAGGTGGCACAAATGTCTTCGCAGTTAGAAGTACAGAATACAAAAATTGTACAGCTCGAGGACAAAATGGATGCCGAGATAGAAGTTTTGAGAGGTCGTATACAGGAGTTGCAAATAAATCGCCGAACAGTTTCAGCGAGTAATCCAAATGTAAAAAAATCATCTTTTGACGGTTCTGTTCCTTTTCAGGTCTTTAAGCAACAGTTTGAGAAGACCGCAGCAGTGAACTACTGAAATGCGGAAGATAAAGTTGATGCACTGTTCGTGGCATTGAAAGGGCTTGCAGCGGAAATCTTACAGACGACTCCAGAGTACGAACGGAACAGTTATGAAGCATAGATGACCGCTATCGAGAGACGATACGGAACCGAGCATAGGAGACAGATATACCAAATGGTGTCACTGAACCGCTTCCAGAGGCCTGGTGAAACATTGCAAGAATTTGCGTCGGATGTTGAAAGGCTGGCACATTTAGCGAATGCGGGCACACCCGTGGAATATACCGAAAGGGTAAAAATCCAGAGCTTTGTTAATAGAATACGGGATATCGAAACGAAGTGAGGAACATACGCAAACTCAAAAACTAAATTCACAGAAACAGTATCACATGCTCTGATTCAGGAAACAGCATCGCTTCTGTGTACGCCAGCGTTGAAAGCACGCCGTGTGGAGGTGAAAAGGCCAGACTGGGTGAACACAATATTGGAGGCGCTGACAGGATCGCAAAACCGGAGTGAAAGAGTTATCAAATGCTTCAAATGCGGGAAGCGCGGTCACATTGCACGTCACTGCGATCTTGATCCTAGTGGTTTCAATAGCATGGGTGGTCTAAATAACAAAGCTGGAAAGGATGAGCAAGAGCGAGTAAGCTATTGAATGTCCTGTGATATCTGCATCGCAAGTTGGTAGAAAATCGAGCAGTCTTACAGTGAAATGAAATGTGGATGGCAAGGAGCGTGTACTTACTGTAGATACGGGCGCATCTCATTCCTTAATCCGATCTGACTTGGTCAACAGGAGAGTAAAACCGTTACCTGGAGCAAGTTTGCGTACGGTCACAGGCGAGTATAACCAAGTCCAGGGAGAAGTGATATGTTAAGTCTTAATTGGAAAGGCCACAGTTCTACACAAATTCGTTGTGGCGGAGATCGTTGATGAAGTCATATTGGGAGTGGACTTCTTGGTTGACCATGACATCAATATCGATATGCAGAGAAGGGTGATGTGTTATGAGAACCAGGATGTGCCACTTAACTTCAGTTTGGAAAAAGGGCTCAGCAGTAATCGAGTACTGGTGGAGAAGAGTCGACAAAGACCACGAAAGTCAAAGGTAAAGGTTGATGGAATGAATGGGCCAAACAAAGCAAAATCGAAGGTACCTGCGAGAAAAACACTGGCATTTACAAACCCTAATGGACGCAATAAAACGACTGAAAGAATTTTCCAGAAAGAAGACAAGGGTGGTTTCCAGCCAGCGCGCACTACTGTTGTGAAACGTCAAGACGATACTGATGATACAAAGTCAATTCGTCAAGATCAAGCTCTGCGAAGTAGTTCTTCATTGGCCAAAGAACAGAGTGTAGGGGAACGGCCCAGGGTAATAAGTAGTAAGATGAAACACAAGCACGACAAGAACTTTAATTCGGACGGTTTTTTGGAGGGAGATTTGGTACTGTTATACAACCCTCACCAGCAGAAAGGTGTTCCATCCAAATTTTGGTGCAGTTGGGAAAGCCCGTGCAAAGTTGTGAAGAAGATCAGTGACACCATCTAACGCATACAAACCATTGGGAAACCACGAAGTAGAAGAGTGGTACATTTGGAGATGCTAGCGAAGTTTAGATCAGGAAATTTGTCTGATCGGCCGATCAGACTTAGTTGGAGGGCAGTGTGACGAATATTAGCAACACTAAGGGATACTATCATCTCTAAGCGGATGCTAAGCAGTGACTTGTATGCACATTAATAAATCTTTTATTATGTCTACACATATGTACGTACACGCAGCGGAGAAGAGACGCACAAACACATGCTGATATCTTATCTGAGATGCTCCCAAAAGTATGCAATTATAATTGTGCTCACATATACACGCGCATATGAGAAGCTATAAACGTAGTAATTTTATAGCTCATAACCAACTAGTAGTCCATTTCTAGAAGGAAGCGCCTAGAAGTATGCGAACGAGAAATAACAGAGTATAAAAGACAACAACAGTAGAGGCACGACAATCAGTTTGATTTAAGACGCAATCTGGCGAGCAAAAGTAGTGTTATTTTGAAGTACTTTAATAAAGGCCATTTTGCATTATTGAATAGTGGAGTTATTTATTCCACAGTTTAGTGATTGGAACGTTAGCAGAAGGTTGCAAATAAGCGGAATTCAGTATAATCGTTACAATATTGAAAAGTTTAGTTAATTCGGAAAATACTTCATTTTTAAATGCTGTTCCTAGGTCTGATCTAATGGATTTCATTATTCCATATATTAAAATGAAACTTTCAAAGATTGCTGATGCTACAGTTTTAGCTGATTTATCTGGTATCGCGACTGTTACCATATATTTGGTAAGATCGCAAATCGTGGTCACAGCGAACTTGTTACCATAATTGCTTTCGGGTAATGGTCCTATTGTATCTATTATTAAAACATCGAAATGTTTACATAGTGTTGATGTAAGAACAAGATTTTCTTTGGTTTTTGGCTTTACTTTATTCAACAGACATTCATTGCAATTATTGACGAATTCTGCTATATCGCGAGTCACATTTTTCCAAATGTATTTGCAATTTTGCATATAATGTCCTACTAAAATGCGATCGTTATGGTAAATTGTCATGAGTTTTTGTTTTTTGTCTTCGTCTGCCGCAGTTTCTACCGGTTCCGTTAGGGTAATTTCTAAATGTTTTAAAATTTTACTTCCAGTGGTTTTCAAATCTGATATAGGGAAATATTTAAAAAAGTTATCGTTCTTTTGTATTCAATTATATCAATATTGTGCTTGCCAGCTTCTTTTTCAAGCTTCAAAAGTAATTCCTCTAAATGCATTATTTTGTTAGCAAACGCAACATTGACTCGAGTTATTTATGTTTTATATGCGCATGTATTTCGAATTTTGTAATTTTACCACTTTTATCATAATTTTTTGGGCTTTTAATCCTAGGTAATTTTATGTCTTCCTCTTGTGTTTCTTCTTTGTCTGTTTGTTGTTGCGTTAATTGGTCTTGTTTTGTCTTTGATTTTGTCTGTACCGCTAAAATCTGTTTTGTGGGATTTTTAAGTTCTTCTATTGCGATGCGAGATAGTGCATCTGCTCGCTCCTACAATGGTTTTTCCTTTTATGTACTGTATAGTGAAGTTGTGTTCTGAAAGTTCAAGCCTAATGCGTGAAAGTTTTGAAGATAGGTCTTTCATATTAAACAAATAAACTTATGGACGATGATCGGACTTGACAGTAAAGTGTGTGCCATAAACGTATGTTATAAACGTATGGTATAAACTGTTTAATTTCAAAAAATATAGCTAAAAGTTCTAACTCAATTATTGGTTCCTTTTGTTCTGCATTATTGGACGATTTGGACGCGAAGCAAATTGGTAAATCGTTTCCATTATGATTTTGACTCAAAATGGCTCCGCAACCAATTTTCGACTTATCGACTGTAATGATGAATTCTTTTTTGAGTCTGGGTATTGGAGAATTTGATAAGAAATTAAGGATTTCCGAAGTTTTTCAAACGTTATTTCACACGACTCATTCTACTTAAATTCCACTCTTTTCCTGCGAAGTTTATTTAAATGCGCTGCTTTTGAAGCAAAATTTGGAATAAACCTTCGATAATAATTGGCGAATGCCAAAAATCGCCTTACTGCATCTTTATCACAAGGTTTTGGATATTTCTTTATTGCGACTATTTTGGAATCGACGGGAAGTAGGCCTTTTGCAGAGCATTAGTGCCTTAAGAAAGTGTCTTCCGAACGCATGACGTTGCATTTTTCGGGATTTAGGTGTAAGTTAAATTGTTTGCATGTTTGAAAAACTTGTTCTAAATTCTTAAGATGATGAGCTTCGCTGCACCCAATGACTATTAGATCATCGACATATAAAAACGCTTGGTTTGGAGAAATTCCTGAAAAGGCAATCGACATCATTCTTGTAAATGAATTTGGAGCTACGTTTAAACGAAATGGTAACGAAAAGGTGATGTCTCTAGAATCCTGAATACAAATCCAATGTAGAGAAATAATTGGCTCGGCCGAGATTATCCAGAATGTCGTCTACTCGTGTCAGCGGAAATTTGTCTGCTATTAATTTTTTGTTTACGGCCCAAAATCAACAAACATGCGATACGATTTCTATCCGGTTGGGTTTTTCTTTGGTAGCAGTATTAATGGGCTATTGTAATTAGCGTGGCTGTCTTCAATAAGGTCGTTTTTTAATAAATTATCAACTTGTCTATTAATTTCCTCTCTCTGACTATATGGCAAACGGTAATTTTTTTATGTAAACGGGATTTTTATCTGTCAGTCGTAGTTTCTGTTCATAAAAGTTGTTAATCGTCATACGGTCGGTCTTTAGTGCAAACACGGCGGCATATTTTATACATACATAGAGAAGTTGTGATTTGGCATAATTTGGCATTTGTTTTTGTAAAATTGACTTTAATTCCTCGGATCTTTTCAAGTCAACAATACACTTTGCTGTGAAAACACCACTACAAATCTCTTGTGTGTCTACAAAAACTGGATATTTGGATTTTTTCAAGTTAAATAAACGATAGACTTAACAGCTTGGAGGTATTATCGGTTGTACTATGTAAAATTGAAATTTTATGAATATTTTTGCCAATGCCAATTGGCATACTCTCGTTTGCATAGTCGATTATGCAATTGTATTTTTTCAAAAAGTCTTTGTCATCTACTATATGTAAAATATGTGGAATTGAAAAATTTGAATGAAAAAGTTATGTTTTAATAGTACCCAAAGTTGAAACTGTATCTGTTGTAACGCCGGTTATATTTATGATATTGGTGTTATTTGTGGAAATATTTTGTTTTAAACTTGAAAATTTTAATAATGAAATATCAACTTGTGTATCTACTAGGAAAGTGCGTGTTTTAAAAGAGTCATTGCAATTCAGTTCAATCAAATCTGAGTAATTACGATTTAGACAGTAAATTGATTTATTTTGGGAATATATTATTTAATTCAGCTCTTCGTCCCCCAGTGATCCCTCCTGATGGCAGTCGGAGTTTAAAGTCCATACAAAAGCGTTATTCGTAGTATTTGAAAGTCTATTTTTGTTGCTGTTATTGTTACTGTTGTTTCGGTTTGTTTGGCTGTTGTTTTTGTTGCGAAAATTTCCATAACCTCGCGAGCCAAAATAATTGTTGTTATTGTACCTATAGTTGTTATTGTTGCCTCTACTGAAATTGTTGTTGTATCGTAAAACGTTATTTTTATTGTAATGGTTTCCCCTGAAGTTACTATCAAAACTACTATTCTGCCAGTTATAACGCGATCGAAACGCTAACACTTCCCTTCACTTCACTAACTTCATTATTATGATCGACGATCATTTTAGCAACTACGTCTTTTGAGTCAGTAAACGTAGTTGACGCCAAAATTGATTTGACCAGGTCCGAGCGAGTATTAAGCCGACAAACATTGATAGTTTGTTCGACTGCCATCTCATGCGCTTTTCCCTGAGTCATTCCTTCTATAACTAAATATCGTTCTAAAGCATCGGATAATTCTTCTACGCGTTTGGCGAGTGGTTATTATTGAAAACTTTTAATGATGCAATTTTTCCTGCAACAACTTTCGAGCTGTCAGGTTTTATTCTACCTTTTATTTGTTGAAATAATGTCACTTCGCTTGGAATTGTCCCACGCGCTTTTCCTGCGAGCTTGGATTTTATAAATGAAATGAATGTAGTTGTCAAATTTGGTTCCGTTAAATGTTATATTAAAATGATTTTGTCTATGTCGCTGTAGATTTCTCTAATTATCGAAGCACACATAGTAATGAAAGTTTTCTTTTCTTCTGCAGTTGCCATTGTTGGTCGTTCTTCTCTAATTGTTTCTAAGTTATTTATGTGAACTGAACTTTCAAATCCAACAAAATCATCAAGATAAGACACAGTTCGATCTTCCAGGCCGGGGTGCCTGGGTGGCGCGTGGGCGCTTGGGGTAGCGTCCCGCCGATGGAGTAGCGTGTGATGCCGTGCTCCGCAAATCCGGCATCGATCGTACGAACTGCATACGCTGATGGCGTGTGCCAATGCCAAGCTATTCATGCAAAACTTGTGAGCTCGTGTGAGCATCCACCTCTGGGGTGGCTTAATTTTTTTTAAAATAGCACAATTTCGGAGGGCGTGCTGACGTGTTCAGATGCGGCACCGTCGATAATCAATTAATAGCGTCGAGATGCGTGATTTATTGGTGCGGTTGGGAGCAACGATCTCCGACCGCACTGGTCTTCGTGATGCCGGTTGAGCTGCTCGATCCATAGCGACCTGGAAGTACAGGTGTACAAATATTTTAATGGAGAGAAATACTAATGCAGGGGGTTTCAGGTGGCATTATGTTGCGAGATACGACATTGTAGTGACGGTAATGTGGTAGGAGTGGACAGAAGTGGTTTGAGAGTAGCTACGAATTCTCCGGGGTTGGTGGGCTTTCAGTCTGAGGGAGGAAACAGAGCTTAACAAGTGGTCGTGTGAGGGTGCCGGTCTGAGTACGAACGTCGACAACGCGTATATGGCCGTCAGGCCCTGGATATATTTTTTCAATCCGTCCAATGCGTCATTCAGTGGGGGAAGTGAGTCGTCGACCTTGGGTTCTGGTTGTGGATTTTTCCACTTATGCCTTTTCTAGTGATCCTTTGAGAAGTCTTCCTTCCACCTTTTGCTGAATTAATGATGTAAGCTTTTTACCCTGTCCCGTCGGTTTATAAGGGATAAATCCGCGTGATCCACTTCAGGGATAGCGAGGAGGGGGCGACCTATGAGAAAGTGGCCGGGGGTCAGCGCGGTAAACTAGGTGGGATCTTGGGGTAAAGGTGAGATAGGACGAGAGTTCATCACTGCTTTTATTCCTACCAAGAGGGTGGTAAATTCTTCAAATGTGAACTTGTGGGCTCCTGCAGTCCTCTTTAAGTGCAATTTGAAACTCTTCTCTGCAGACTCCAACAAGCCGCCCATGTGGAGAGCTCCGGGCGGAACAAATTTCCAATTGATGCCCTGGAGAGAGTATTTTGCGATTATTCTTGGGAGGCAGTTTTCATGAAGTCAACGAACTCCATTTTGGTCGCTCTTTTAGCTCCGATAAACGTTTTGCCGTTGTCACTCATCATTGTGGCAGCATATCCACGACGTCCGACGAAGCGAGCAAATGTTGCGAGAAAGGCATTGGTAGTTAAGTCCGAGCACAGCTCAAGGTGGATAGCTTTTGTCACAAAACAGACAAAAACGGCCACGAATTCTTTCAGTAAGGTGTGAGACCTTAGCAAGGAGACTTTTATTTGAAAAGACCCCGCAAAATCGACACCGGTAATGGTAAAAGGCGGAGCGTACGTGCATCGTTCCGGAGGCAAGGCCGACATGATTTGCGAGCGCATTTCCTGCTTGTGGAGGGTTCAGGTTTTGCACTGATGTATGCATCTCTTTTGGGGGGTTTAAGTCGTGGGATATAGAGATCCTGTCTGAGGCATTGCTGCATGAGACGTATTTCGGCATGAAGAAGGAGTTCATGGAGGTACTGTATATAGAGGACAGCGAATCTAGATTTTTCTGGGATAATAACGGGATGTTTTTCGTTGTGCGTCAATGTCGAATGAGCTAATCTACTATGAACCCTGAGGAGGCCGTTTTCATCGAGGTATGGATTGAATTTTAGCAGAGAGCTTCTTTTATTAATTTGTTTTGAATTTTCCAAGCACGCTCTTTCGCGAGGAGCGTTAACGTCACAAGTTTATTTTTCGTTTTTCTGAGATCCTCATGAGACAGAGAGGGGGTGTAAGCGGGTTTAATACCTCGAATTCGGTCCCTGAGATTATTAATGAACCTAAAGGCATATGCCATGACACTGAGGGCGCGAGGAAAAGAGGAAAATCGATCCAATACATCGGGGTCATTTTCAGCTGACTGTAGCGCTTCGACTAGGCGCATTTCCGGCGGGTTGATGCTGCGGGTAGATGGTTTTGGCCAGGCTTCAGGGGGCTGGGTCAGCCACGCAGGGCGATTCCACCACAGCGAAGAATTCGCCAAGTCCATGTGTTTGCATCCTCTTCGCGACAGCCTACATGCTTCCAGGAGGCGCTTCCGACGAGATCCGTAATTTCAGCTGTTCGATTGGATACGAAGGTTTTCCAAGCGTGAGGAGGCTTTTCGAGCCATGGTAAAACAATCTCTGAGTCAGACCACATATCAGGGTTTTCAGGAGAGAGTTCAAGATGGGACTGTACGACGGCCATGAGTCGGGAAAGGAGTAGAGCTGCACATAGTTTTACTCTTAGAAGACTGGTGGTGCGAAGAGGGGCAACCTTGCCTTTAGCGACCAGAAGGTGGGACGACGTGGTGGCACCGTGGGTTGTTCGCAGATATATATTGGTGTACTCTGCCTTTTCTGACGCATCGCAGAAACCATGCAGTTCAACCTGCTGGTTCGGGATGTAGTCAACCCATCGAGGTATCTTTATATCTGACATGTTGGGTAAATTTTTTAGCAAACTGCGTCCATTTAATGAAGCGGAGGGGCTTCACTGATTCGTCCCAGCCAGTTCCGTCTATCCGTAACTCTTGGAGTAAAATCTTGGCCTGAATCATAATCGGCGTAAAGCACCCTGCGGGGTCAAAAAGTTTTGCGACCGAGGAGAGAATCTGTCGCTTTGTACTAGCGGTCGAGAGGGGTATTGAGTCCACTGTATACGAAAACGTGTCGGTCAGGGCGTTCCACTGTATGCCGAGAGTTTTGGGGTTGCTTGCTTTCTCGAATTCCAAAAGAATGGTGTCTAGCAAGGCCTCTTCTTTGATGTTTTTTATAATATTGCGGTGATTGGCCTTTATTTTTCGTAATGGAAATCCTGCTAACGCTAGCACTTGGATGACTTGGGAGAGAGATTTTTCAGCCGAGAGAACTTCATGGCTGCCAGAGAGGATATCATCTACATATGTTTCTTTCGTCTAGGCAGGGGTGGCTTTCGGGAAGGTTTCTTCCACATTTTTGGCTAGTTGGTGAATTGTGCGTATGGCGAGGTAAGGGGCACAGTTTACGCCAAAGGTGACTGTTTTAAGCCGCTAGTCTTTTATAGGATCGCGTGAAGATGACCGAAAGACGATCCGCTGGTAGTCACCGTCGTCCTCGTGCATGAGAATTTGACGGTACATTTTCTCTATGTCACCGTTGAAAACAAATTGGTATGTACGCTTGAGAATCAGAAACATCAGACCGGGTTGGAGGGTAGGGCCGGTATAAAGAACGTCGTTAAGCGCATGCCCAGATGCTGACTTCTTTGCGGCATCAAACACGACCCGCACCTTTGATGTCTTTTTCTCGGGTTGGCAACTGCGTGATGCGAAAGATAAAATGAGACGCATTTACCTCCATCAAATTTTTCATAGGAGCCGGTTTCCTCCATATGATCGAGGGTGAGGTATTCTTCTAGGACACTATCATATTGAGCCTTTAGATCCACTTTCTTCTGAAAACTTCTCTCTATTCTAAGAAACTGACTTAGAGCTGAACACCGAGAGTGGGATAGTGAGATTGACTCTGAGAAGCTGCGTTTAAACCACAGCCTGACGGTGTAGCGACCTATATCATCGCGTGAGGTTGCGGCTGCGTAGAAATTCTCACAAAACTCGCCTTCTGGGGTTATTTGGGGTTTGGTGGGAACTTCCTCCAATTCCCAGAATTTTCGCAATAGAGAGTTAAGATCTTCTTTCGTTACTTCTGGCACTTGCATGCAGAAAGAGTTGACCATCACAGGGGCTCTACCGCTCAGAATTCATCCATAAATGGTTTTCTGCGCTAGAAGATGGGGGGAAAGTTTCTCAACGCCATTTTGGATTATTTGCGGTATAACATCACTGCGTAAGACGAGACCTATTTGCGAGGGGGAGTGACAGTTCGAGTCTGCGAGGTTTAAATGTGTCCATTTTGCTTGGAGCTCGCTAGTGAGCTTAATAGAGGGGATCATATTTGTTAGCCGGGGTAATACCTTTTGTCTTTGCACTTATTTTGGTTTTAAAATCGGGGGATACCAAAGTCAGAGAGCATAATTTGTTTGAGGTCTGAACTACCTTGCCGTCCATCCCTGATAATGCGGGTTTGAATGGGAGTTTGAGTCTACCTTGGGCTCTGGTAGAGATAAAGGTTCGTTCAGACCCCTGATCTACAAGAGCTCTGAGTTTGAAAATTTCTCCCCTATGCTCTACGGATACGATAGCCGTGGGTAAAATTATTTCACAATCGTTTTAGGAATAAAACGATTGCACTTGGCTTTTCTGCGAGCATGAAGAACTTTCATCCAGGGGATTCGCTTTATTGGGAGTGTTACCGGAGGAGGTTGTGGAGTTCGTGGTCGTGGCCTCTGAGGCTGTCTTTTGAAATCGGGAGGATTGTCTTTTCGGCGCTTGAGATGTGTCTTCGTGAAGAACTGAGTTGTGCCGATCTTGACATTGATTGCAAGTTTGAGTACTGGAACAGTCTTTCAATATGTGTGACTGAGAGAGGCAATTGAAACACATATTGTTTTCTCTTACAAACCTTCTGCGATCAGAGGTCGACAGCTTCTTAAATTTGAAGCAATTTATAAGAGGGTGAGATGAGGTTTTACACATAGCGCACTTGTACATTGTCCGCTGCTCTGTCATATGATACTCTGTATGGGAGGTCGATCTATTTTGAAAGGGGTGCGACTGCTGAGGTTTAACTGATGGCCTAACTTAGGAGGTGGCTTTATATTTATTTGGTCGCCATTGATCGAATCGCTCTACGACTTCATATCGAGTTGTGAGGAACTGGCCCATTTGGGACCAGTTGGGAAGTTCTCTTCTTGAAGTCAGAGACTGCTCCCATAACGTGACTGTATTTTCAGGGAGTTTAGAGGTAACGAGGTATATTAATATTGGATCCCAATTCTCCGTGGACACCTGTTGCGTGGCGAGAATCTGAAGACTATTATTGATTGAGGATTGCAATTTTTGGATATATTCACTGTTCTCCGATATAATGGGTTTTAAGTTCATCAGGGTCCGTATTTGATTATCTACGAGAACACGTCCATTTTCATATCGAGCTTTTAAGGCTTCCCACGCTAAAGCGAAGTTGGCGTCAGTCAAGGGGAATGGATTGACTATTTGAGCGGCCTTTCCTTGGGTTTTGTATCTGAAGTGATACAATTTTTGCGCTTGGGAGAGTTTGGGGTGGTTAATGTAGACCGCTGTGAACATGTCACGAAATGAGGGCTATTTTTCATAACCACCATAAAATATTTCGGTATCGCAGAAAGGGATTTTTTAGCGAAATACCTGAGTTGTCAGCTGGAACTGTTGTGGCGTTATTGGGCGCGGGTGTATTTGCTTGTTTAAGCAACTGAAATTGGTCCTCATCTGAGCCTTCGTTTCCTCATAATTTACGAGGCAGGTCATGTTTTTGCTATGGGCAGATTTTGCAAATTCGTCGGACATGTCCTGGTCCTCGGTTGCTACCTCTTTATCGAACGCTTTTTGGACTTTATTCCGAAATTGGTCGATAAACGAGGTTTTTACATTAAGGGACGACTCAGTATTGTGTTAGAGGGACGTTGGCTTAAACCGAGCACAATAGTCTATGAAAATATCCGTGTCGTTAATGAACTTTTTAGGGGCAGACGAGAATTTAAACCTTTTAACTTCTTGAGTTTTGGAGCCACTTTGTCTCGTTTCATCATCGCTCACTTTTACTTTATTAAACGAAATTTAACTTAAGAGAGAAATTTTTTTTTTTTTTTTTGAAGAGAGAGTATTTGCTTTTAACTATGTGTGAGGGATTTACGTTTAAATCTTCACGTTAAATAGCAAGCGAGAATAATTTTCAAAAGCAAAAAAAATTTTTGAGTTAAATTTTATTTGAGGTGTTTGAATTTGTGGCAAAAGCAATAGAGAGAGGTACAAATTTTAAAAGTAAAGAGGTTTTAACTAATTTAAAATTTGATGGTATGACGAGGCAAAGTTGACCGCTGTACCAAATTTGCACTGTATTTAATATATTTAATATGTATATATGAGAATATATATATATATATTACATATACGTGGGAAAAATTATATGAGATATATGTATATATATGTATTAAAAAGTATCTCGGGGGAATTATTATACTTTTGATATGGGAAAATAATTCGTATGAGATTATCTTAAAAGGGTTTTTTTCGGGTGTGACTTAGAGGATTCTTATTTAACTTTGATTTGTTGGACTGTACAGGTTTTGAGGAGAGAGAAATTAGTAGCTTACCGAAGTCCACGAAAGTGGGGAAAGCTTCTGAGTGCCATTCACATGGGTATGGCCAGAGCGATTCTTTTGCATGCGGTTCAAGCAGCTCACTACTGCCGGTCGCTTGCGGCCAAGTATCCTCTGACATGTTTAGCGGTGAGCTAATGTGAGAAGGCGACAACCTGGCTAGGTCACTCTGACATAATCGGTTTAAGGTCTAGCCGGGGGAGATCTCATCGACAGAGTCTGTACACCTCTATGTGCGGCTGCAAGCGGGCGTCTGTCTTGGAGCAAGCGGCTCGCTATATAAACGTGTAAGTAATACTTTCACCCCCGCTTAGCGGGTTGTGGGCTGGGCTTGGGACCCGCCACGTAAAACGATACTCCAATGAAATATAACAACAAACCTCGGATAAATACACTCTCTATTGATGACGACCATGGCAAACATTTGAAGGACAATGAATTGAGGGCATGCACCTGGAACGTCTGCTCCCTGAATGGGATTGGTGCAGATGCCCGGCTGGTTGATGTCCTCGTCAAAGCAAAATCTGACATCACCGCCATCCAAGAAATGCGTTGAACGAAGCAAGGAAGAAAGAAGATCAAAAATTGTGACATCTATTGGAGTGGCCATACGAATAAGCGCAGTTTAGGCGTCGGATTCGTGGTGGGAGAGAGATTTTGTCGCCAAGTTCTGCCGTTCACGCCTGTGGACGAGCGTCTCGCCGCTATCCGAATAAAAGCAAAATTGTTTAATACATCATTCATCTGCGCTCCTGCGCCGACAGAGGAGGAAGACGACGAGGTGAAAGACACTTTTTGTGAACAATTAGAACGCACATACCAGCGCTGCCCCCGTCATGATATAAAAGAAGGTGTTTTTGGCGCTACATTCGGAAAGTTCAGCCTACACAATGAAACTTCTCCTAACATGGTCATATCCAGTATGAGGTTCATGCATAAAAAAATACATCAAGCTACATGGCTGTCTCCTGATCGAAATACTCGCAATCAGATCGATCACGTTGTGATAGACGGACGGCACGCCTTCAGTGCTTTAGATGTGCGCACGATCCGAGGACCTAACATCGACTCGGACCATTATATCGTTGCAACCAAAATACGCACCCGCCTCAGCGCGGCCAAAACCAAGGAACAAAAAACACAAGGAAAGCTAGACGTCGAAAAGCATCAATCACAACAGACTGCCAATGATTTCCAACTCGACCCTCACACCTGCTCTCTGAGAGCACAACTAATCCTGAAGGAATACAAGAGCAGTGGGAGCATATCTCCAAAGCACTTCGTACTGCCGCCGAGGAAAAAATTGGTTACCGCCGGCCACGAAAAAACAACTGGTACGATGAAGAATGTCGCGTTGCAACCGAAAGAAAAGACGTTGCCTACATGGCTACGTTAAAAGCGAGCGGGACAAGAGGAGTGTGTGAACGCTATCGTGAGTTGAAAAGGAAAGCGAGACACCTTTTCAGGAAGAAAAAGAGCAGAAGCAGAAGGCGTGAGTGCGAGGAGCTTGAGTTGCTAGCCACCAGGAATAACGCCCGAAAATTTTATCAAAAAATACGGGGACAGACGGAAGGTTTTAAGACCGGGGCAAACTCCTGTAGGAATCAAAACGGCGACCTTGTAACTGATGTCCAGAGAGTGCTTAGATTATGCAAGGAACACTTCTCTGCTCTCCTAAATGGAAGCAGCAATTCAACGCGCAGAGATGAAGAACCCGATCCCGCAATCGATGATGATGGAATATATGTCCCCCCGCCCGATTATGACGAAGTTAGAATAGCAATAACCAGATTGAAAAACAACAAGGCCGTGGGCGCTGATGGATTGCTTGCGGAGCTATTCAAGTACGGCGACGAGGAGTTGGTAAGGCACATGCAGCATCTTCTTAGCAAAATATGGGCGGACAAGTGCATGCCCGACGGTTGGAATCTAAGTGTTCTTTGCCCAGGCCACAAGAAGGGGTATACTGCAAAATGCACTAATTATCGTGGAATCAGGCTTCTTAATATCGCATATAAGGTCCTTTCAAGTGTATTGTGCGAAAGATTGAAGCCCACCGTGAACCGGCTGATTGGACCTTATCAGTGCGCCTTCAGACCTGGTAAATTTACCATCGACCAGATTTTCACAATGAGCCAAATATTGGAAAAACCCGTGAAAAGAGAATCGACACACATCACCTCTTCGTTGACTTTAGAGCCGCCTTCCACAGCACGAAAAGGAGCTGCCTATATGCAGCTATGTCTGAATTTGGTTTCGCCGCAAAACTTATACGGCTGTGCAAAGTGACGTTGAGCAACACCATCAGCTCAGTCAGAACTGGGAAGGACCTGGGTGACCCCCTATCGTGCGATTTCTTTAATTTGATGCTGGAGAAAATTATACTAGCTGCAGAACTTAACCACACTGGAACAATATGCTATAAAAGCGTGCAATTACTGGCATATGCTGATGACATTGACATCATCGGCCTAAACACCCGCGCCGTTAGTTCTGCTTACTCCAAGCTGCAAAAAGAGCGGTAAAGATGGTTTGATGGTGAATGAGGACAAAGCAAAGGACCTGCTGTCATCGAGCAAAGAGTCAGCGCATATCCGCCTTGGCAACCATGAAATAGTAAAAGACTTCGTTTATCTGGCAACCAGCATTAACACTAACAACAACATCAACTCTGAAATCCAGCGAAGATTCAACCTTGCCGATAAATCCTACCTTGGACTTGGTCGTTAATTGAAAAATAAAGTCCTCTCTCGGCAAACGAAAATCATACTATAACAATTCACTTATCGTACCCGTTCTGCTATATGGTGCAGAAGCATGGACAATGACAATATCAAATGAAGCGGCTCTGTTCGACAGAAAAATTCTTCGAAAGATTTATGGACCTCTACGCGTTGGCGACGGCAAGTACCGAAAAAGATTTAATGATGAGCTGTGCGAGCTATGCGCAGACATCAACATAGTCCAGCGAATTAAAACGCAGCGGCTGCGGTGGCTAGGCCATGTTATGCGAATGAAAGATGATGCTCCGGCCAAGAAAGTGTTTCTATCGGAACCCGCATATGGAAGCAGAGGTAGAGGGCGGCCCCCACTCCTTTGGAAGGACCAGGTGGAAAACAATTTAAACTCCCTCGGTGTGACCAATTGGCGCCGCTTGGCGGAGCGAAGGAGCGACTGGCACGCCTTGTTGAACGGCCGTAACCGTTTAGACGGTTAAGCGCCAATTAGGTAAGTTAGTAAGTAAGACTTAGAGTCTTATTTAACTTCGATTTTTTGGACTGTAGAGGTTTTGAGGAGAGAGAAATTAGTAGCTTATCGAAATTCTTAATGGGGATTGAGAATTTATAGCGTGCAAATTTAATACGAGAAAAGTGCTATTACACGCACTGCACCACTCTTGTACCACTGTGCACGACATTTTATTTCACCGCTTATGTCGTTTTCTTTCTTTTGTATATCTGTATGTATGTATACGCACGTATGGAGACTGAAAAATATTTTTTGCGTTTTGTAATAATTTAAATGTGGATAAATAAGAAAACTGTAGAGTTTATGCTATGATAAAAAGTAAGGAAATACACTGTATCGATTTAAGAGAGATTGAATAATTTTAAAGCGGTATAAAAATGTAATACCGAAAAAAATATTTGAGGGGTAAAGTCGATATTCGTGCCCACTGTATCTAGCTCAGTTTTTTTATTATGCTTTGCACATATACCGTACTGAGTTTTGCAATATGGGGTTATTGCTGTATATATATATATATATATTGTTACGAATATTAGCAACACTTAGGGGTATTGCCATCTCTAAGCCGATGCTAAACAGTGATTTGTATGCACATCAATAATTCAATTATTAGGTCTTCACACATGTCCATACGAGCAGCGGAGAAGCAACGCACAAACACATGCATATATCTTATCTAAGGTGCTCACAAGAGAGGGCAATAATTTGTGCAAGTATTACTCGCGCGCATATGAGAAGCTATAAACATAGTTGTGGCTAGTGATTTTGTAGCTGATAACTAACTCGTAAGTTCTGGAATGGAAAAGCCTAGAAGTATGCAACAAGAAATCACAAAGTATAAAAGGCCGCGACAGTAAAGGCGCGAGAATTCAGTTTCATTTGAGCTATCAATCAGTTTGAGTTAAGCAAGCTAATCAGTAAGCGGAATATAAGTGTTATTGTGAAGTACCTTAATAAAGGACATTTTGCATTATTAAATATTGGAGTTATTTATTCAACAGTTTAGTGATTCGAACTTAGCTGAAGATTGCAAATAAGAGGATTTGCAGTAAAATCGTTACAATATATATATATATGTATATATACGAAATGGTATGTGCAAGTTTTGGCGGGAGATGATAACTTTTGGCGGGAAATGAAGAATCACCAATCCTCGAGAATCAGATTTTTCCGCCTATATATATATTTTTTTGTGTGGGAGTGAATAGGGGGTGTATTAAAATCGCATTTAATACTCACAGTTTCCAGTGATAACCTTCTGTGTCGCTGGCTCAAGTAGTGGCGTCGAAGGACCACTGTTTAGGGGGTGGAAATACAAATTTACCTTCCGTTTTTGGTGTATCTTATCTGTGAGGAGGATGTGGCTGCTGCGGCGGTGATGGCAATGCTATGGTGCTTTGATGATGGTGATGATGACGGCTGAATGTGGTGGCGGTGGCTGTATCTGGCGCTGGTAACAATGGCAGTAGACCGTATGCTGGTGGAGCTTTATTTCGTATTTTGATCCCTAGAATACGATTTTCACAGAGCAATGAGCGATTTTTAAATCGACCCACCCTAATATATATATATGTACATATGTACGTACATTTCAACTTTCGCCTCATCGTTGGGGTTGCCAGAGGGGCGAAATATAAACTGGTATAAGAATTGCCCCAACGATGAGTACAAGT
This sequence comes from Eurosta solidaginis, assembly GCF_040869045.1. Taxonomy (NCBI): domain Eukaryota; kingdom Metazoa; phylum Arthropoda; class Insecta; order Diptera; family Tephritidae; genus Eurosta; species Eurosta solidaginis. The sequence continues at coordinate 131,750,742 of NC_090319.1, forward strand.
CGTTACTCTTAATACTTGTAATAGCTATACATATTTGATGTATAAGTAATTCAAGTATACATATTTACATGTATATAGCTTACAAATAAAAGGTACATATACATTCAATAATTCAGTAAAAATTAAATTAATTTCTTTTGTAAAGAAAAATATTGTAGTTTATGCAAAATGTATGAAGGGGACGCACCGCTTTTATTCAAAATGTGTAATTGGATTTTTACAGATACGGGCGCACCGCATCTATTCAAAATTGTAATTTTATAAAATATACGGACGCACCGCTTTACTTCAAAATTCATAAATTGTTATATATATATATATTGCATATACATAGCACACACGCACCCTGGTTACGAAAAATTTAAATTATGCTTATCTGATTTGGTTGATCACCATAACTGAAATCCTAGGAAAATTTAACGCAGGGGGGTTAAGATCGTGGCATATGCCGACGACGTGGCGATCTTGGTCTCTGGTCCTTTCCCCTGCGTAATGAGCGAAATCATGGAAAGGGCCTTGGCTAAACTCAGCAGGTGGGCACAGTGATGTGTCCTTAGGTTAAATCCCGACAAGACGGACCTGTTTCTCTTCACGAGGAAGTACAAGCCACCTGCCTTCAGACTACCATTCTTAAACGGCCAGCAAATAACCCTGTTATCTTGTACCAAGTATCTGGAAATAACAATCTACTGCAAGTTGAGTTGGAAAGTATGCATCGAAGAGCGGGTACGGAAAGCCTGCATCGCCTTCTATGCCTGCAAATCAATGTTTGGTAAGAAATGGGGACTCAAGCCAAGCATGGTACTTTGGATGTACGAGGCGGTGTTGCGACCGGTGCTTACCTATGGTTCCATAGTCTGGTGGGAGGCTCTAAGTAAGGGCTACAATCTCACCAGCCTGCAAAAAGTCCAGCGCACTGCGTGCGTTGGTGCCATAGGGGCCGGACGCACTTGCCCCACAGCTGATTTATACCCCATTTTGCACCTGCTTCCGATCGACTTGCATATACTTTGTATATTGTCACAAACCGCACTAAGACTCAGGGAGTCTGGGTGTTGGAAGGATACTCAGCAATGGCATAGTAGTATCCTAAAGAAACTTGCGGATGGTACATGTAGTACCGAGACAGATTACTACCCTCGCAAACTGAAGTTTGAGTACTGTTGTAATACCGCCATTCCAAGCAGGAACCAGTGAATGAGAAAATCTGGCATAAGGGTCGACGACATCCAAATCTACTCCGACGGCCCCGAGATGGAATCGGGAGTGGGGGCTGGAGTCTTCTCTGAGTCCCTAGATTTGTCTGCATCATTCAGACTCCCATCGCACTGCAGCGTGTTTCAAGCAGAAATCCTCACGGTTTGGCATGCCTGCAAATAACTGGAGGACTTGCATGTAGCTGGTAAAGTTTGCATCCTGTCGGATAGCCAAGCAGCCATAAAAGCGCTTTCCTCGCCACACATTAACACAAAATTAGTGTAGGCTTGTAAGCGACTCATATCCCAGTTATCCACCAATGTAGAACTACGCGTTATCTGGGTCATAGGGGGATATAGAGGGTAAAGAGATGGCCGACGAGCTAGCACGCAGGGGCTCATCGGATATGAACGTCGAAGTAGGCATACCCTTAGCAGTAGCCAAGGGGAATATCCAAAGCTTCTACTTGAAGAAAGCACAAACAAAGTCGAATAACATCACCACCTGTGCAATATCAAACTCCATTTGGCCAAACTATGATGGAAAGAGGACGAGAAGTCTTCTGAACAAATCCAGGTCTAACACACGCAAACTGATACCAGTCTGCACCGGTCATTGGGCAGTAGGTACGCATGCGGAAAAGATGGGCATTCCGTTCAACAACTACTGCAGAAGCTGCAAAGATCCAAATGCCAGGGAGACAGTAGAATACTTTATGTGTAAATGCCCGGATCTAGCTAGAGCCCAGCTAAGGTTCCTTGGAACCCCGTTTCAAGAAGACCTCAGAGGGTTATCTCTGATAGCAATCCAGAATATTTTTAATTTTATCAACAACTCTGGCTGGTTGTAATACATTGACCGTAACATTCCGTAGGTTTTAGACGAGTTACATGGCATCAAAACGGCTTTAAATACCTACATGGGCGACCAGGGTCGCAGCCATTTCACCTACCTACCTATGTGTAGAAAAAAACCCATGGGGGATAAAAACTAGTATACATATATATACTTATGGCTGCTACGACCGCTACACTGCTATGCTGCTGATGTTAATGCTGCTGCTGGCGTTGGTAAAGTATATGATGTAAGGTTGTGTTATATATATACATACTGCTTTTTACTTACTTACTTACTTACTTAATTGGCTCTTAACCGTCTAAACGGTTATGGCCGTCCAACAAGGCGCGCCAGTCGCTCCTTCGCTCCGCCAAGCGGCGCCAATTGGTCACACCAAGGGAGTTTAAATCGTTTTCCACCTTTTCCTTCCAATGGAGTGGGGCCGCCCTCTACCTCTGCTTCCATATGCGGGTTCCGATAGAAACACTTTCCTGGCCGGAGCATCATCATTCATTCGCATAACATGGCCTAGCCAGCGCAGCCGCTGCGTTTTAATTCGCTGGACTATGTTGATGTCTGCGTATAGCTCGTACAGCTCATCATTAAATCTTCTTCCGTACTCGCCATCGCCAACGCGTAGAGGTCCATAAATCTTTCGAAGAACTTTTCTCTCGAACACTCCCAAAGCCGCTTCATCTGCTGTTGTCATGGTCCATGCTTTTGCCCCATATAGCAGGACGGGTACGATAAGTGACTTGTAGAGTATGATATTCGTTCGCCGAGAGAGGACTTTACTTTTCAGTTGCCTACCTAGTCCAAAGTAGCATTTATTGGCAAGACTTATTCTTCGCTGGATTTCAGTCCTGATGTTGTTGCTAGTGTTGATGCTGGTTCACGAAGTCTTTTACTATTTCGAAATTATGGCTGCCAACAGTAGCGTGGTTGCCAAGCGGCGTATGCGCTGACTCTTTGCTCGATGACAGCAGGTACTTCGTTTTGTCCTCATTCACCATCAGACCCATCTTTACCGCTTTTTTTTCCAGTTTGGAGTGAGCAGAACTAACAGCGCGGGTGTTTGGGCCGATGATATCAATGTCATCAGCATATGCCAGTAATTGCACGCTTTTATAGTATATTGTTCCAGTGCGGTTAAATTCTGCAGCTAGTATAATTTTCTCCAGCATCAAATTAAAGAAATCGCAAGATAGGGGGTTACCCTGTCTGAAACCTCGTTTAGTTTCGAACGGCTCGCAGAGGTCCTTCCCAATTCTGACTGAGCTAATGGTGTTGCTCAACGTCATTTTGCACAGCCGTATAAACTTTGCGGGGAAACCAAATTCAGACATAGCGGCATATAGGCAGCTCCTTTTCGTGCTGTCGAAGGCGGCTTTAACGTCGACGAAGAGGTGATGTGTGTCGATTCTTTTTTCGCGGGTTTTTTTCAAGATTTGGCGCATTGTGAAAATCTGGTCGATGGTAGTTTTACCAAGTCTGAAGCCGCACAGATAAAGTCCAATCAGCCGGTGCATGGTGGGCTTCAATCTTTCGCACAATACACTTGAAAGGACCTTATATGCGATATTAAGAAGGCTGATTCCACGATAGTTGGTGCATTTTACACGGCGTTTTACATTCCGTTATTTGAGTGGCGGGGTCTTTTACGCGCCCGATAAAATGTTTTACAGCGCCGCTCTTAAATAAATCCAGTTAAATTTATGCTTTTCACCCCAAAATTTTTCCATGCAAAGTAATGTTAGGTATGCAGCTTCGCAAGCCGAATCCCAATCAGAAAAATTGTTAGGTTACCTGCACCGCCGCTGTACCACCGTCACAGTCGCCATGTTAAATACGCGGCCTCTATAGCCGAACTGCACTCACCCTACTATATCGCCTGGTCACAGAATCCCTCTTCGTGGAGGACGCCGCCTCCAAACTGTCGCCAATGTTGAATAATTTATGGCAAAATCTTCACTCCCGTGGGGGTCGTCTCCGCCAAGCCTTAGAAATGTTGGCCATCAGCTTAAATTAATGGAAAAGCACGTTTTACAAAAGACGTGTCCGTTTACGTTAAGCTCAAATTTATTATGTCTATCTTGTTTTCAATTCTTTGACGTGGGCCGCACTTGCATTTTACAGGCGCGGGCAGTTGGCAACGCGCATGTCAAATGCAACTTAAGCCCCACGCACATAGACTAACTTATATTATTTGGTATGACTAAAGAATAAAAGCAACACTCAGATTTTTTGTTTGGAACACAAACACGATTCGTATTATTTAACACCATTCGGCATAAATTTTGTGAAGAAACTTTTCAACGTTCACAACCAAAAATTCCAACAAGAAGGTCAAACTTATGCAATTATCACCATTCAACGATCCACTGGGTGTTCTACGTGCAGGAGGCCATGTTAATCGTGCCGCCGTATCAAACAACATCAAACACCCAGTCATTCTTCCGAAACATCATGTATCCATATTAAAAATAGAGGAGCTACACAAGATTTATTTAAATGTAGGCGTCAATGAGCTCTTTATCATCATTCGACAGCGCTACTGGATTTTAGGTGCCAGAAATATAATCAGATCTGTGGTACATCAATGTAAACAGTGCTGCTTACTACGGAAACAAACTGCAATTCAGCGGATGGCGGACTTACCAGCTGTGCGCCTGGAGCCAACCAGAGTATTTCTTAATTCTGGATGTGATTTTCAGGACCTATTAATATAAAAATGACCAACTGCAAACGCCCAGAATTTGTAAATCCTTCATATGCCTTTTTGTTTGTGTGGCGACAAAGCCGGCTGACATTGAGTTCGTCAGTGACTTGTCAGCAGAAGCAATTACCGCGGCATTGAAACGTTTTACCAAAGAGGATAAATATAATAAGAGCCGTCACTCGCTATTTTTTAGGCATTTACTCGATGTAAACTGTGAGGTAGTCGCTACTTTTTTTTTTGGGCGAGATGTTTATAAACGTCTTCTATATATTTTCATGGGGTATTTGTGTTTATTTTTCGGACTGTATTTAATTAATTATTTAATTATCTTTCCAAAAAACACGTTTGCATAATGTGACAACACCGCATAGATAAATGGAAGGCAATTCAAAAATGTCCCTCATAAAACAAAAGTAGCGACTACCTCACAGTTTACATCGAGTAAATGCCTAAAAAATAACGAGTGACGGCTCTTATTATATTTATCCTCTTTCGAGACGTGGTAAATGCAGTAATTTATATACCGATAATGGACCGAATTTTCATATGTTTTCGTTTGTTAATGGACAAAAAGACAAATTCTTTAAGAGTTCCAAAAAACTTAAATATCTCTGCGGGAACAGCACAGAAGTAATTATTAACTATCAAAATGTCTGTGGCCTAAGATCGAAATTGAGTACATTTTTATACTCAATTGAGCAGAGCTCACAGAGTATATTAACTTTGATTGAATAACGGTTGGTTGTACAGGTATAAAGGAATCGAGATAAATATAGAATTCCATATACCAAAATCATCAGTATCGAAAAAAAATTTGATTGAGCCATGTCTGTCCGTCCGTCCGTCTACCCGTTAACACGATAACTTGAGTAAATTTTAAGGTATCTTGATGAAATTTGGTATGTAGGTTCCTGGGCACTCATTTCGTTATTTAAAATGAACGATGTCGGACTATAACCACACCCAATTTTTCGATATCGAAAATTTCGAAAAACAGAAAAAATGCGATAATTCATTGCCAAAGACAGACAAGGCGATGAAAATTCGTAGATGTGTTGACCTTATGACGCAGAATAGGAAATTAGTATAATTTTGGACAATGGGCGTGGCACCACCCACTTTTAGAAGAAGGTAATTTAAAAGTTTTGCATGCTGTAATTTGGCAATCGTTGAAAATATCATGACTAAATTTGGCAGGAACGTTACCCCTATTACTATATGTATGCTTAATAAAAATTAGCAAAATCGGAGAACGACCACGCCCACTTTAGAAAAAAAATTTTTTTAAAGTAAAATTTTAACAAAAAATTCAATATCTTTACAGTATACAAGTAAATTATGTCAACATTCGACTCCAGTAATGATATTGTGCAATAAAATACAAAAATAAAATAAAATTTCAAAATGGGCGTGACACCGCCCTTTTTCATTTAATTTGTCTAGGATACTTTTAATGCCATAAGTCGAACAAAAATTGACCAATCCTTGTGAAATTTGGTAGGGGCTTAGATTCTTGGACGATAACTGTTTTCTGTGGGAAAGATCGTTTGAAGCCACTCCCAATTTTTTTACAGTCGTCCGTCTGTCCTTCCGCTCGGCCTTTAATACGATAACTTGAGCAAAAATCTATATATCTTTAATAAACTCAGTTCTCATACTTATCTGAACTCACTTTGTATTGGTGTAAAAAATGGACGAAATCTGACTATGACCACGCCCACTTTTTCGATATCGAAAGTTACGAAAAATTAAAAAAATGCCACAATTCTATACCAAATACGAAAAAAGGGATGAAACTAGGTAATTGGATTGGTTTATTGACGCAAAATATAACTTTAGAAAAAACTTTGTAAAATGGGTGTGACATCTACCATATTAAGTAGTTGAAAAGTTCTGCAGGGCGAAATCAAGGGCTTTGAATCTTGGCAGGAATACCGTTCGTGGTATTACATATATAAATAAATTAGCGGTACCCGACAGATGATGTTCTGGGTCACCCTGGTACACATTTTGGTCGATATCTCGAAAACGCCTTCACATATACAACTAGCACCACTCCCTTTTAAAACCCTCATTAATACCTTTAATTTGATACACATATCGTACAAACACATTATAGACTCACCCCTGGTCAACCTTTATGGCGATATCTCGAAAAGGCGTCCACCTATAGAACTAAGTCCCACTTCCTTTTAAAATACTCATTAACACCTTTCGTTTGATACCCACGCCCTTTTAAAATACTCATTAACACCTTTCATTTGATGCCCATATATTACAAACAAATTCTAGGGTCACCCCTGGTCCACCTAGGCGTCCAACAATAGAACTAAGTTGTTTTTGTTTTTACTAGTAAGGCCCACTCCCTTTTAAAACACTCATTAAAACCGTTCATTTGATACCCATATCGTACAAACAAATTCTAGGGTCAGCCCTGGTCCACCTTTATGGCGATATCCCTAAATGGCGTTTATCTATAGAACTAGTACCCACTCCCTCTTAAAATACTCTTTAATACCTTCAATTTGATACACATGTCTTACAAACACATTCCAGGGTTACCCTAGGTTCATTTTCCTACATGGTGATTTTCCCTTATTTTGCCTCCATAGCTCTGAACTGAGTTCGGTTACACCCGAACTTGGCCTTCCTTACTTGTTTATTTTATATTTATCTTAAAAACCGTTTAGATATGTTCAAATTTCAACCAAACGCTTACGTGTATAGCATATATTATTGTCTGAAAAAATCATTGAGACGGTGGTATATATAGTATATATCTCTGTCCTATTTTAACAGCTAAAAGCTTCAAATTTCCTCAAATGCTTACGTATATAGCATGTATTGTTGTCTGAAAAAATCATAGAGATCGGTGGTATATATATTATATACCCCTAGATGATTTAGAGGCGGGTACTCACCGGTTTGTAGGTAGGGTTGCGCACGGTCTAGACTGCTGAAGATGTCTTGTTGCTAATGCTGTTCTTGCTGTCGCTTATCTTCCGGTTTGAAGCACTGATCCGAGCAGTCGAAGATACTTATGCGTGTGGATACTGGAATAGCTTAGTGATTTTGGTTTAGTGGTGCTTCTCCTCGATCAGAATGATGCTACGTTAAGTGTTAATTTGTAATGGTACTTCCTCCGATGTTAGCGCGGTAGTAATAATAAATGTCCGTTCCAAACCTAGGATAGGAACTGTAACATGCGCCACGGTAGTTTGTGGATTGGGGGAAAACTGTCCGTCAACACAGTTGTTTGATACCTAAGTGCCGTGATTCATCAAACACCAGAGATTTTCACGTTTGAATATGGGTTGATACCCTTATAATTCAGGGTAATACACGCAACTGCTAAATAAAATACAATTTTCTGTAGGTTTTAGTTTTGTTCACTATATTTTTGATTTTTTGTTAGGTTTCTGCATATGCACAATGACGGCGATCCTTTATGTAGAATTGCGCCTTCTATATTTACAAGTTCACAAAATTCAATGCACAGTGCAGCTTTCGCCAATTTATGTTTGTTATAAAAAAAAGACCTTTGGCACAAACTATATGAGCAATAATAATTAATAAGAAACGTTGATCGATCAAGAAGCAAAAATGTTGGTTTCAGGAACGCAAAAATTACATCAATAATCCCAAGCGAAAAAAATTATATGATGACCGCTTTGACAGCTGGCGGTGATGTCAGATCGCCTTGCTTCGGATTGCGGCGAGTTAAATTTGGTGGATTTTCGCGGTGGAGGCTGCCACACGTCCATGAGGAGACCCAATAGGGAATTTAAGGGTAAATGCCTTGTATTGATTTTGGGGGTAATTCAATATAATATAATTCAATATAGTCGAATACAATACAAGATACGGAATATATGTAAATTCATAGCTATACGTATGTACAAGAGGGTGATGGGACGGGTGACAGCCTACGCCGCGCAAACATCCTGGCCCGCCTAGGCGTACTAAGCGCCTAACGTGTGCTGCAGCTCGGTCAGAGCTCGAACTGCTTCCTTGATTAGGATTTTGCCCACTTTGGTTTTGTACGTGGCGGTGCACCGGATGGTGCGGTCTGACACGGTCGGTGGGCGCTGGTTATGCCGGGAACGGGGTGTGGGCGATGCTGCTGCCGGTTGTTGTTGATGAGTGCTGCGTTTTGGTGGTTCGCGGCGGCGCGATTGACGATGATGGCGCCCCGGCTGCGGGGGTTGGCGACTCCCGGTTTCGCGGTGGAGTAGTGTGTGGTGATGGAGCCCACATACGTGACAGCGCTCGCGGGACGTACACACGCTCGTGTGATGGGACAATGCCAGGCAGTTGGTGCAGTATTTGTGCGCCCTGGCAATCATGGCGCGTTGTTGGGGTTCCATGGCCGTAAACAGGGGGCAAGTCGAGAGCGCGTGGTGCCGCATACACAAACGGCATCGTCGATAGTCGGCGACGGCATCGGCATTTCGTGGTGGGATCGTTGGCCTTGTCACTTGCGATGCCAAGGAACGGCGCGGTGTGGGAACCGGGGGGCGTTGGCGATCCATCTGAGGAAGATAGGATAAATACGTGTTAGTCACTCATGATGTTGGGAAGAGAGTGTGGGTAGGGGTGATGATTATTGGTGTGAATCTTGCGATAGCACAGGGGGTTGGACTGTATAACGTTCTGGGGATGCTGCCGAGCCCTGAGGGCCTGATTCAGGTTCAGAGGTCGGTAGCAAACACAATTTGGTGATGGGCCTGGTGAGTACGCCATTCTGGGTGCGTATGTCGACTACTCGAATATGGCCGTCCCGTCCGATATGGGTGTCTTCCACGCGTCCTAGGCGCCATTCGGTAGGGGGTAGGTTGTCTTCCTTAATGACGACTAGATCGCCGATTTTAGGGGGAGGTTGAGCGGTTTGCCATCGATAACGCTTATGTAACTCCATGAGATAGTCATTCTTCCAGCGTTTGCTGAATTGGTGATGTAAAACTTTCAACCGGTCCCAACGGTTGATCATAGAGAGGTGTTCATAGTTCGGCTCGGGGATGGCGAGGAGGGGTGCGCCTCGGAGAACATGGCCAGGTGTGAGGGCGGTGAGATCCGCTGGGTCCTGGGAAAGCGGGGAGATAGGGCGAGAATTGAGAACGGCCTCGATACGAATTAATAGAGTCGAGAATTCTTCAAAGGTGAAGCTGTGTGTTCCGGCAACATTTTTAAAATGGGTTTTAAAGCTTTTGACGGCAGATTCCCATAATCCGCCCATGTGGGGTGCGCCGGGGGGTATAAATTTCCAATCGATGCCTTGTGGCGCATACTTTTGGACAATATCTGTCGAGACTTCGTTAAGGAAGGTGACGAACTCTACTTCGGTAGCTCGCTTAGCACCAATGAATGTTGTGCCGTTGTCGCTCATCATTTGCTTCGGGTACCCTCGACGCCCTACAAACCGGGCGAAGGCAGCGAGAAAAGCCTTACTAGTGAGACCCGAGCACAATTCCAGGTGGATCGCCTTGGTAGTGAAGCAAACGAAAACGGCCACATAACCTTTTACGAGGGTTGGAGATCGGAGCATCGATGCTTTGATGTGAAACGGGCCGGCGAAGTCTACGCCAGTAGTAGTGAAGGGGGGCGCGAAAGTGCATCGTTGGGGGGGTAAAGCTGCCATTATTTGGGATTGCGTTTGTCGCTTATGAATGGTGCAGACTTTACATTGGAATATACATTTTTTCAGCTGAGGTTTGAGTCGGGGGGTATAGAATTCCTGCCTCATAGCTTGTTGCAGGAGGCGGAGGTCCGCATGGAGGAAGCTCTCGTGTAGAAACCTTATATAAAGGGTAGTAAATCTAGCCTTTTCGGGGAGAATGATGGGATGACACTCATTGTAGGTCATGTCGGCGTTTACTAATCTTCCGTTGGTCCGGAGAATCCCGTTTGTGTCCAGGAAGGGGTCAAGTGCCAGTAGGGGGCTTCGCTTTCCGATTGGTTTTGAATTTTCGAGGGAGGCTCTTTCGGAAGCGAAGAATCTCGACTGAGTCAAGTTCAGCAGACGGTTTTTCGCGCGCATGACGTCGGCGTAAGAGAGGGCGGGATCGTTAGGGGTACGATTGCGTCCTACAGCATTTCTCAGCCGAGTTACAAATTTCAACATGTAAGCTGTTACGCGTAGGGCGCGGGGATAGGAGGAGAACCGTTCCAAGAAGTCTTCTGACTCTTCCGCTGCATGCAGTGATTCGACTCGGCGAAGTTCGGGGGGTACAATATTTCTGGCCGTTGGTGTTGGCCAGTCCTCGGGGGGTCGGGAAAGCCACTCTGGGCCATTCCACCATAGCGATGAGTTAGCTAGCTCGAGTGGGGTGCATCCTCTGGTGCCCATATCTGCGGGATTGTCTTTGCTTCGCACATGTCGCCAAGGGACATTTCCAACGAGGTCTATGATCTGCGCTGTTCGGTTAGAGACGTATGTTTTCCACGAGTGGGGTGGCTTTTCCAGCCAGGCTAGCACGATTTCCGAATCGGACCACATGATTAATTTTTTTTGACTTAGGCCGAGATGGGGTTGGACTACTGCGACTAATTTTGCTAATAAGAGCGCTCCGCATAGCTCCAGGCGTGGCAGACTAATAGTTTTGAGAGGAGCCACTTTGCCTTTGGACACTATAAGGTGAGAGTGGACCTGAGTACCGACGGTACTTCTTAGGTACAGGGTTGCGCAATAAGCCTTTTCTGAGGCGTCGCAGAATCCGTGGAGCTCAACGTATTGATCGGGCGTAAAATTCATCCATCGGGGTATCTGGATGGCTGAGATAGAGGGAAGGTTTTGAGAGAACTGCGCCCATTTGGCTAGACGGATGGGTTTAACCTTCTCGTCCCATTCGGTCCCATCTAACCACAATTCTTGCATGAGCATCTTCGCTTGGATCATTATGGGCGTCAGCCACCCTGCGGGATCGAAAAGTTTTGCAATAAAGGAGAGGATTTGCCGCTTCGTGGCTGCAGTGGATGCCGGATTTGAGTCGACGGTATACGAGAATGTATCCGTTAGGGCGTTCCACTGGATGCCCAGGGTCTTGGCGGTGCTAGTCTTTTCGAACTCGAGGAAGTTTGTTTCCAGGAGATCAGTTTTCGATATTTTTTGGAGGATGTTGGGATGGTTTGCCGTGATCTTTTTTAGGGGAAAGCCGGCTGAATTGAGAGCGTCTATAGTCTCTGTTAGGGATTGCTCGGCTGATTGAAGATCATGACTGCCAGATAAAATATCGTCAACATACGTCTCGGATTTTAGTATTGGGGCTGCGCGTGGATGGGAATCGGCTATGTCTTTCGCTAGCTCGTGTAGAGTGCGAATAGCCAGGAAAGGTGCGCAGTTAACCCCGAAGGTGACCGTTTTTAACTTGTAGTCCTTTATTGGACTGTGTTCGGGGGTTCGGAATATTATCCGTTGGTAGTCTCGGTCATCGGGGTGCAAGAGAATTTGGCGGTACATTTTCTCGACATCGCCATTAAACACATATTTATATGTTCGCCATTTCAGCAACATAAGTCGGAGATCGGGTTGGAGGGTTGGTCCGGTACATAAAACATCGTTGAGGGAGTGACCGGAACCCGATTTTTTGGAGGCGTTGAACACAACTCTGACTTTTGTTGTCTTTTTATCTGGCCTTACGACTGCATGGTGAGGGAGATAGAATGAGCAGTATTTACCCAGGGATTCTATTTCATTGGGACTGCATTCTTCCATGTGGCCTAGGGACAGATATTCCTCGAGTACCTGGTCGTATTGCTGCTTGAGATCGCCCTTTTTTGCGAGAGCACGTTCCATGCCATGGAACTGTCGTAAGGCTGCAGTACGGGATTGACCTAGGTCGATATCGTTCGGGAACGTTGGTTTAAAGGGGAGCCGAACCATATATCGACCGTCATCCATGCGAGTGGTCGTGCTTTGATAAAAGTCTTCGCACATTTTATCTTCTGGGGTTTCCACTTGCGTTCTGGGTATTTCTTCGATTTCCCAGAATTGCCTTAGCTGTTCATTCAGCTGGACATTCGTCACTTCCCACGCTTGAGAGGAGTGTGATCCGACCTTTTCGGGGGTTTGGCCACTTATTATCCAGCCAAATATAGTGTTTTGTGCTAGCAGTGTCTTTTCAATGCCATTTAGCATTATTTGTGGGATAAGATCACTGCCTAATACCAGATCAATTTGGGAGGGGTTCTGAGTGTTCTGGTCTGCTAGCTTGAGATGGGACCATTTACGTATTTGGTCGTTATTTAGCGTGAGTGTTGGGAGCTGCCTAGTGAGTCGAGGTAGCACGATTGCCTGGGCCTTTATTTTTACCTTGTGGTCATTTGAGACTAGGGTCAGTGAGCATAGCTTGTTGGAGGTTTGTACTACTCCGCCTCCCATTCCCGATATTTCAAATAGGGAGTGGGTATATGGGAGGCCTAGCTTGATTTGAGCTTTCGACGAGATGAAGCTACGCTCTGACCCTTGATCCACTAAGGCTCTGAGCCTGAAGCAGTCCCCTCGGTGTTCTATGGACACTATCGCTGTGGGGAGAATGATCTTGCTATCATTTTCCGCATGCAAAGATTGGATGCGGGCAGCGTTTGAGGTGGTTGGAAGTTCCTCGTTGGTATCTGGGTTGGTAACGTCCTGAGTAGTTGCTACTTGGGCTGCCGTTCTTCGAGGGCCATTGGGTTGGTGTGATATTCCGGTATCGTGGAGGGTGGAGTTGTGGCGACCTTGGCAGTATAGACACGTTCCTGTGCTTGTGCAATCTTTTACGAGGTGGGTCTGTGACAGGCAGTTTTCGCAGAGATTGTTTTCTCTCACGAATTTTTTCCGTTCGGGGATTGCCAGCTTTTTATAATGCAAGCAGCTTTGTAGCTTGTGGGAGTTCTGCTTGCACTTTCTGCAGGCGTATACTTTTTGATGCTCGGCCACATGAGCATTTGTGCGAGTTTGAGAGTAGTTGTTGTTCTGCGGGGGGTTGCGGCTTTGGTTAGGGGTTTGAGCCTGCCTGAACTGGGGATTGTTTTGACTTGTGGGAGGCTTTGAGAAATTAGTGGAGGGTGGGTTATATCGGGATTTGGCTGGTCGCCATTGATCCACCCTTTCCACTATCTCGTAGCGAGTAATCAAAAACTGATCCATTTGGGACCAGTTCGGTAGGTCTCTTCTGGAGCTTAAAGATTGCTCCCAAAGCGCAACTGTATTTTCCGGCAGTTTTGAGGTTACCAGATATATTAATATGGGGTCCCAACTGTCTGTCGAGACTTGTTGGGTTGCTAATATCTGGAGACAGTTATTAACGGAGGATTGCAATCGCTGGATGTCTTCGCTGTTTTCAGTCGGAATGGGCTTGAGGTTCATGAGGGCTTTTATTTGGTTGTCGACCAGGACTCTTTTATTTTCATAACGGGATTTAAGAGCTTCCCAAGCCAGAGCAAAGTTGTCATCACTCAGTGGAAATTGCTTTACTATCTGGCCGGCTTTCCCTTGGGTTTTGTACCTGAGGTGGTACAGTTTTTGGGCGCTCGAGAGTTTGGGGTGGTTGATATAGACCACCGTGAACATGTCACGGAAGGACGGCCATTGATCATAACTCCCGTAAAAGACTTCGGTGTCACAGGCGGGTACTTTGAGGTGCATCCCGGAATTTTCTTGGGGAGTGATAGTTGTAGCGGGGACGGTATTGCTTAGTAACCTTAGCTGGAGCTGATCGCCTATTCTTGCCTTTGTGTCTTCATATGCTATAAGGCAGTCGCGGTATTTATTGAAGGCTGAGGCCTTAAAGTCGACGGGAAGATCGTTGTCATCAGATTCCACGACAGCGTCATATGCGCTCTGTAGCCTTTCCCAGAACACATCAATATTTTTGTCTTTTATCTTTAGGGATGCCTCGGTGTTATCTTGGATCTCGGTTGTGCCGAACCGAGCGCAGTAATCAGTAAAGAGATCCGTTTCGGATATAAATTTATTTTCGACCACGGTAGCCATTCTGAACAGGGACTTGCTTAATTTTATTTTAGCTATTTTGGTTATTTTTTGGGACTGCCTGGTGTTTATTTATGAGGGAAAACCAAAGGGATAAGATTTACTATTTGTCGATAGTATAGTATAGTATAAAATGCTGGTTCCGTCAATGGCGACGAAGGACCATTAGATGATTTAGAGGCGGGTACTCACCGGTTTGTAGGTAGGGTTGCGCACGGTCTAGACTGCTGAAGATGTCTTGTTGCTAATGCTGTTCTTGCTGTCGCTTATCTTCCGGTTTGAAGCACTGATCCGAGCAGTCGAAGATACTTATGCGTGTGGATACTGGAATAGCTTAGTGATTTTGGTTTAGTGGTGCTTCTCCTCGATCAGAATGATGCTACGTTAAGTGTTAATTTGTAATGGTACTTCCTCCGATGTTAGCGCGGTAGTAATAATAAATGTCCGTTCCAAACCTAGGATAGGAACTGTAACATGCGCCACGGTAGTTTGTGGATTGGGGGAAAACTGTCCGTCAACACAGTTGTTTGATACCTAAGTGCTGTGATTCATCAAACACCAGAGATTTTCACGTTTGAATATGGGTTGATACCCTTATAATTCAGGGTAATACACGCAACTGCTAAATAAAATACAATTTTCTGTAGGTTTTAGTTTTGTTCACTATATTTTTGATTTTTTGTTAGGTTTCTGCATATGCACAATGACGGCGATCCTTTATGTAGAATTGCGCCTTCTATATTTACAAGTTCACAAAATTCAATGCACAGTGCAGCTTTCGCCAATTTATGTTTGTTATAAAAAAAAGACTTTTGGCACAAACTATATGAGCAATAATAATTAATAAGAAACGTTGATCGATCAAGAAGCAAAAATGTTGGTTTCAGGAACGCAAAAATTACATCAATAATCCCAAGCGAAAAAAATTATATGATGACCGCTTTGACAGCTGGCGGTGATGTCAGATCGCCTTGCTTCGGATTGCGGCGAGTTAAATTTGGTGGATTTTCGCGGTGGAGGCTGCCACACGTCCATGAGGAGACCCAATAGGGAATTTAAGGGTAAATGCCTTGTATTGATTTTGGGGGTAATTCAATATAATATAATTCAATATAGTCGAATACAATACAAGATACGGAATATATGTAAATTCATAGCTATACGTATGTACAAGAGGGTGATGGGACGGGTGACAGCCTACGCCGCGCAAACAACCCCAATAAAACTGTAATTTTTGCGCCTCTTTTACAGCTAGAAGTTTCAAAATTCATCAAATTTCATCAAATAGTTACGTTTGCTTCATATATTTTTGAAATACGTGATTCGTAGTCATAGTTTTACACGCAGACCAGAAAAAACCTGAAACTTTGCATCCTCACACAAAGTACCTGTTTTTATACCTTTCATGAAAATGAAATGGTATATTAATTTCTTCACGAAACCCAAAATTGTAAGTCCTTAAAGGAAAATAGATAGTCCCACCATTAAGTATACCGAAATAATCAGGATGAAGAGCTGAGTTGATTTAGCCATGTCCGTCTCTCCGTCTGTCTGTTTGTATGCAAACTAGTCCCTCAATTTTTGAGATATCTTGATAAAATTTGGTGAGCCGGTGTATTTGGGTGTCCGATTAGACATTTGTCGGAACCGGCCGGATCGGACCACTATAGCATATATCCTCCATACAACCGATTTTTCAGAAAAAGATGATTTTTGTCATATCTTACACAATTTAACAGATTGAAGCTTTAAACTTCACCATATAATTTCGTATATTGCACATATTTTTGCCTGAAAAAATTGATGGGATCGGTCGTATATATAGTATATATCCCCCACAACCAATTTTTCAGATAAGAAACTTTTCGTAATTACTGCCCTATTTTAAGAGCTAGAGGCTTCAAATTTCAACGAATGCTTACGAATATAGCATATATTGTCATCTAAAAAATCATAAAGATCGGTGGTATATATAGTATATATATGGTGGTATATATAGTATATATATATAGTATATATATATATTTTCGCAATTTAGCCCCATTTTAACAGCTAGAAGCTTCAAATTTCACCAAATGCTTACGTATATAGCATATTATGTTGTCTGAAAAGATCATAGAGATCGGTGGTATATATATTATATACTTCATATAATCTGTTATTTTCGCCCCTTTTTTACGGATAGAAGCTTCAAAATTCATCAAATTTCATCAAATAGTTACGTTTACTTCATATATTTTTGAAATGCGTGATTCGTAGTCATAGTTTTTACATGCATACCACAAAAAACGTGAAGTTTTGCATCCTCACACAAAGTACCTACCTATTTTTATACTCAGTTGAGCAGACCTCATAGAGTATATTAACTTTGATTGGATAACGGTTGGTTGTACAGTAGGGCGGTCGATTTAAAAATCGCTCATTGCTCTGTGAAAATCGTATTCTAGGGATCAAAATAAGAAACTTTGCCGAAGGAACCATACCTCTAAAACGAATTCTGATGTCCCCCCCTTTGGGTCGAACTTTTGGGTAGGGGCAATTTCAATTCTACCTGCTGTGTCTTGTGGTGGCTTAAAAAAAACAACACAAGCAATTTTACGATCTGCAATTATGTCACAGTGATACCTTTATTTTTTAAAACGGTTGAATAAAAAACCCACACAACTATGTTTACGACATGCAAATGCATCACAGTTATGTCTTGGTTTTTTAAAAGGGGGTTGTAAAAACGCTAATTTCTAATAATTTTTTTTAATTTCTTTTCTATTACTAAGTTAATTCATTTTTTCATTTACATATGTTCTGACTAAATAAATTTCTAAAGAAAAAAATAAGCTCCAAAAATAAAAAACATAGGCATTTCAAAGTGGGATTTTTCAAAATTTGCAAGTTCGACCCAAAGGGGGAGGACATCAGAATTCGTTTTAGAGGTATGGTTCCTTCGGCAAAGTTTCTTATTTTGATACATAGAATATGATTTTCACAGAGCAATGGGCGATTTTTTTGCCTCCCCACAAATCGACCGGGCCTATTGTACAGGTATAAAGGAATCGAGATAGATATAGACTTCCATATATAAAATCATCACTATCGAAAAAAAATTTGATTGAGCCATGTCCGTCCGTCCGTCTCTTCGTTAACACGATAACTTGAGTAAATTTTTAGGTATCTTGATGAAATTTGGTATGTAGGTTCCTGGGCACTCATCTCAGATCGCTATTTAAAATGATCGATATCGGACTATAACCACGCCCACTTTTTCGATATCGAAAATTTCGAAAAACAGAACAAATGCGATAATTCATTGCCAAAGATAGACAAGGCGTTGAAACTTGGTAGGTGTGTTGACCTTATGACGCAGAATAGAAAATTAGTAAAATTTTGGACAATAGGTGTGGCACCGCCCACTTTTAAAAGAACATATTTTAAAAGTTTTGCAAGCTGTAATTTGGCAGTCGTTGAAGATGTCATGATTAAATTTGGCGGGAACGTTACTCCTATTACTATATGTATGCTTAATAAAAATTAGCAAAATCGGAGAACGCCCACGCCGACTTTAGAAAATTTTTTTTTTAAAGTCAAATTTTAACAAAAAAGTCAATATCTTTACAGTATATAAGTATATTATGTCAACATTCGACTCCAGTAATGATATTGTGCAATAAAATAAAAAATTAAAGGAAAATTTTAAAATGGGCGTGGCTCCGCCCTTTTTCATTTAATTTGTCTAGGATACTTTTAATGCCATAAGTCGAACAAAAATTTACCAATCCTTGTGAAATTTGGTAGGGGCTTAGATTCTAGGACGATAACTGTTTTCTGTGAAAAAGGGCGAAATCGGTTGAAGCCACGCCGAGTTTTTTTACAGTCGCCCGTCTGTCCTTCCACTCGGCCGTTAATACTGTAACGAATTTACTTGCAAATCCTCTTATTTGCAATCCTCTGCTAAGTTCGAATCACTAAACTGTTGAATAAATAACTCCAATATTGAATAATGGTAAAATGGCCTTTATTAAAGTACTTCACAATAACACTTATACTTTGCTACTCGCTGGCTTAATAACCAAACTGATTGATAACTCAAATTAAACTCTACTATTGGCCGCCAGATCGCGTGCTTAATCAATAACTGATTGATTGCTCAACTCAAACTGAATTACAGCGCCTCTACATCTGTTGCCTTTTATACCCTTTGGATTCCTCGTTCGCATTTTTCCAGAATGTACTAGCATTGTCCATGAGCTCTCACACTTCTCAGCTATAACTAAAATTGCACAATTTTATACATCTTTTAGGCGCTTCCAGAATCTACTAGTCCAGTAGCTCTCAAACTTCTCAGATATATGCATGTGTTTGCGCATTGACTCTCCGCTGCTCGTATTCGTATATGGTACATATGTGTAGACGCAATTATTTATTCGTTTATGTAGATACATAAAGATTGAATTATTGATGTGAGTGTTTGTAGTTTGCAGTCTCTCGCGCGCACATAGGCGTATAAGTAAATACATCTGTGTGTGACATCTCTCTGGGCTGCCTTATATATGTGTATACTTGATTTGATTATTAACGTAAATACTGCTTGGCATGGCCTTAGCATCGCCTTAGTGATGGGATAACTTAGTGATGCTAATATCCGTGACACTGCCCTCCACCTAAGTCTGATCGTCCCGATCAGACAAATCTCTCGGTCTAAACGTTGCCAGCCTTTCCAAATGGACCACTTTCATTTTGGTTCGTGGTTTACCGATGGTTTGTATGCGGTACACTACATCGTTGATCCTTTTTACAACTTTGTATGGGCCTTCCCAATTACACTGCAATTTCGGGGACAAACCTTATTTACGTTGTAGGTTGTATAACAGCACCAAATCTCCTTCCTGAAAACCTTCTGAATTAATTGCTTTATCATATATGGCTTTCATCTTGTCACTCATAATCTTTGTTCGTTGCCTTATCAGATCATGTACTTCTCTTAGCTCTTCTTCCAAATCACTAGTGGATTTCCTGACATTTCTCTCCGCATTGGCATCTATCCCAAACTTCAAATCAGCTGGCAGTTTAAGGTCATTGCCAAAAATTACTTTTGCAGGGGTTTGGCCCGTTGTCTCATGCACTGCTGATCGGCAAGCCATCAAGAATAATGGTATGCGGGTATCCCATTCTTTATGGTACTTGTCTACTACTTTCCTTAAGTGCTCCTCCAATGTTCTATTGAATCGTTCTACCATACCATCGGATTGAGGATGCAATGCAGTTGTCCGTGTTTTTCGAATGCCCAATGACTTACACATTTCCTGGAACACAGCTGATTCGAAATTCCTGCCTTGGTCAGAATGTAACTCCATTGGTACACCATACCTTGCAACCCATTCGTTTTTAACCACTTCTGCTACTGTTTCTGCTTCTTGGTTTGGGATTGGGTATACCTCTGGCCATTTACTGAAATAATCCATAACCACTAGTACGTATTTGTTTCCGCGGTTGCTAGTAGGAAATGGACCTGCGACATCCGTGGCGATCCTTTCATATGGCGCACCTGATTTATATTGCTTCATCTGGCCATGACTTCGTGTTCTGGGCCCTTTCGCTCTGCTGCAAACCTCGCAGTTCGCAATCCACTCAGTGACCGACTGACGGCAACCAACCCAATAGAATCTCTGTTTAATCTTCTCGAGCGTCTTCGTGATTCCAAGATGACCTCCGCTTGGGCCATTATGCAGCTCGCTGAGCACGTCAGGAATCCTCTTTCTGGGAACAACTATCAGTTTATTCTTGTATTTACCATCCTCACTCTCCCATACTCGATGAAGGCAACCGGATATCAATTCTAAATTGTTCCACTGTGCCCAATATGACTTCGCAATGGGACTCTCTGCTGACATTTCTTCTCTGTTTGGTCTTTCATTTCGTTCGAGCCCTTGCATAACACGTGACAGATCTGCATCTTCCAGCTGGCACTTTCTTTTAGCTGTTCCTTGTCCCATTCATCTGTATATGTTATATTCATTAGCCGGACATCTATAATGTCTTCTTTTGCCTCGGCTTTTGAACAGTGCTTGCATTCCAGACTACATGGTCTTCGTGACATTGCATCTGCATTTCCATGGGTACTACCTTTTCGATGCTCAATGGAAAAGTCATAGCTTTGTAGTCGCTCGATCCACCGTGCCAATTGTCCTTCCGGATTACGGAACTGCAGAAGCCATTTCAACGTTGCGTGATCTGTCCTGACACGGAATCGCTGGCCGTAGAGGTATTTGTGAAAATGTTTAATGCACTCTACCAATACCAACAGCTCTCTCCGCGTAACACAGTAGTTCCTCTCTGGTTTTCCAATCGAACGGCTGTAATATGCAACTACCTTCTCCTGTCCATCGCCCAGTTGTGATAAAACGCGTCCTATAGCATATCCACTCTCATCTGTATCTAGAATAAATGTTGCTCCTGGAATCGAATCGGATATGCTAACATTGGGGCAGTGCACAAACGCTCCTTCAATGTTTGGAAAGCCACTTCTTGCTCCTTCTTCCATTCAAAAGCTTTGCTTTTTCTTGTAAGCTCATGGAGGCTATGGGCTACGCTGGAAAAATTTGGTACAAATCGGCGGTAATATGTGCACAGCCCAAGAAAACTTCTTAATTCATGTAGGTTCTGTGGTCTTGGCCAATCCTTTACAGCCTCTATTTTTTCGTTCGCAGTGCAGATGCCCTCTGTCGTTACCTTGTGACCCAAATAATTGACTTCCTTTTTAAACAGCGCACACTTTTTTGGGACTTAACTTCAGACCAGCGCCAGCTATTCTCTGGAAAACTTCCTCCAAGTTCTTAAGATGTTCATCAAAGTTCTTGCCCAATACGATGATGTCGTCCAGGTACACCAAGCATGTTTTCCAATGTAGTCCTTTCAGTACCTGGTCCATGAGTCTCTCAAAAGTAGCTGGTGCATTACAAAGTCCAAAAGGCATCACTGTAAATTGCCAAAGACCATCACCGACACTGAAGGCTGTTTTCTCTTTATATTCCTCCTTCACCTCCACTTGCCAGTAGCCGCTTTTCAAGTCCAGCGTGGAAAACCATTTCGTACCAGATAGCGAGTCCAGAGTGTCGTCAATTCTTGGCAATGGGTAGCTATCCTTTTTCGTTACGTCATTCAACTTCCGGTAGTCCACGCAAAACCTCATTTTTCCATCCTTCTTTTTTACAAGTACTACCGGTGAGCTCCGTGGACTAGCTGATGGTTCGATGACGCCGCTGTCGCTCATTTCCTGAATGATTTGATTCACAACTTCCCGCTTCGCCAGTGGAACACTACGTGGAGCTTGACGGATCGGCCTCGCATCTCCAGTGTCAATTTGATGTTTCACAACGTTGGTGCGGCCTGGTTTAGATTCATCCTGGTCAAATATGTTCGCGTACTTTAGGAGCAGTTGTTTTGCCTTACTCTGATATGCTTCCTCTAGCCCCTGCATCCATGCCGTGATGTCATTTGAAAGATCAGTATTACTAGCTGAAACGTGTTCCTGGAGATGTTCACAGTTAATAACTACTTCAGCCTCTTGGCATCTTCCCAAAATAGCTCCTTTAGTCAGTTTGAGTGGTGACTTGAACTCATTGAGTACTCTTACCGGAATACGTCCATCTTGTTTTGTCATAGCCAGGGTTTTTCCTACAAGTATGTTTAGTGCTGATTTGTTTGCTGCTTCGACAACCCACAATTTGTTTGTCCCACAATCTCCATCAACCTTTGACCAGATGACTGCTTCGGATTTTGGTGGTATTTGCTGACTCTCTTCCACCAGCACTCGTTTACTGCTGTAGCCTCTCTCGTAGCCGAAATTAAGTGGAACATCCATGTTGTTATATCGCATCGTCTTGCTTTGCATGCCGATCTTGATGCCCTGGTCGATTAAGAAGTCCACTCCAATTATGATTTCATCAACAATTTCTGCCACTATAAAACTGTGTACTACCGTGACGTTCCCAATTGCGACTTCACATTCTACTTCTCCAATTACCTGGGTGTCCTCTCCCGTGGCTGTACGTAATCTTGCTCCAAGCATTGGTCTTATCTTTTTGTTGACTAAATCCGCTCGAGTGATGGAATGAGATGCACCCGTATCTACAGTCAGTAACCGTTCCTTTCCGTCCACATGTCCTCCAACAGTAAGATTGCTCGATCTTCTTCCAATCTGCGAGATAGAGATTATGGGGCATTCAATTGCGGTAGCCAGCTGTCGCCCCTTGCGGCTGACTCGATTTAGTTTAACGATTGAGTGGTCTTGGATATTTGCTCATCACCTTCTGCTCTGCGTTTACGACCACCCACATTGTTGGAGCTATTGGGACCGCTGCTGCAATGTCGTGCAATATGACCTGGGTTGCCGCACTTGAAACATTTAATAACTCCGGCATTTTTCTGTTGTGATCCCTTCAGTGCTTCCAAAATAGTGTCTACCCAATCTGGTCTTTCCACTTCTACACGATGAGCTTTGTATGCTGGTTTACTCAATAGTGAGGCCGTTTCCTGAGTCAATGCATGTGATACCGTTTCAACAAATGTAGGTCGCTTCGATTCCACGTCCCGTATGCCATTTATGAAACTCTGGATTTTTACCCTTTCAGTGTATTCCACGGGTGCGTCCACATTTGCAAGATGAGCCAATCTTTCAATATCTGAAGCAAACTCCTGCAATGTCTCATTTGCTTTTTGGTAGCGGTTTTGCAACTCAATTTGGAATATCTGTTTTCTATGCTCGCTTCCGGAACGTCTCTCTAAAGCGCTCATTAATGTTTCGTAATGGTTCCGCTCGTACTCTGGGATGGTCTGTAAGATTTCCGCGGCAGGCCCTTTCAGTGCCACGAACAGAGCTGCAACTTTATCTTCAGCATTCCATTGGTTCACTGCTGCGGTCTTCTCAAATTGTAGCTTAAAGACCTGAAAAGGAACAGAACCGTCAAAGGATGGTGTCTTTAACTTTGAATTACTCGCTGAAACAGCTGGGCGATTTAGTTGTAACTGCTCCATACGACCTTTTAAGTCATCTACTTCTGCCTGAAATTGAGCCATTTTTGCATCCTGCGCTTCCAGTTTTGATGATACCTGTTCCAAAATTTCTGCCGACATTTCAGATATACGTGCGCCTCTTGCGCTTCCAATTGAGATGCCATATATGTCTTTTGGTCTTCCAGTTGAGATGACACTTGCGACGTCATTTCTGAAATACGTGCCTCCTGTGATTCCAGTTGGGATGCCATATATGTCTTCTGTGACTCCAGTTGGGATGTTATATTTGTCTTTTGTTCTTCCAGTTGGGATGTTATATTTGTCTTTTGTTCTTCCAGTTGTGATGACATGTTGGTGGATATTTGTGATGACATTTCGGACATTTGTGCCGATATAGCAGCCAATATCATGTTCAAGCCTGTGTTTGTAACTGTCTGCGATGTTTCGTTTTTCTCTTCAATTTTTGTTGTTGTTTCGTCCCCATCAGGATAAAAGACAAACTCGTCCACATCAATTCCTTGCGACTCCATTACCTCTCGTAGCCGTGCTTGAAGTTCGATCTTATTGCCGGTTGTATTTAATCCACGGTTCTCCAACTCCTTTTTCAGTTGCTGGATCTTCAATTCAATGAACTTTGCCATGTCCAAGTTGTATTCCCAATCTTCGGAATTTATTCAACAATTCCTCTTCTGACACCAATTGTAACGAATTTACTTGCAAATCCTCTTATTTGCAATCCTCTGCTAAGTTCGAATCACTAAACTGTTGAATAAATAACTTCAATATTGAATAATGGAAAGATGACCTTTATTAAAGTACTTCACAATAACACTTATACTTTGCTACTCGCTGGCTTAATAACCAAACTGATTGATAACTCAAATTAAACTCTACTATTGGCCGCCAGATCGCGTGCTTAATCAATAACTGATTGATTGCTCAACTCAAACTGAATTACAGCGCCTCTACATCTGTTGCCTTTTATACCCTTTGGTTTCCTCGTTCGCATTTTTCCAGAATGTACTAGCATTGTCCATTAGCTCTCAAACTTCTCAGCTATAACTAAAATTGCACAATTTTATACATCTTTTAGGCGCTTCCAGAATCTACTAGTCCAGTAGCTCTCAAACTTCTCAGATATATGCATGTGTTTGCGCATTGACTCTCAGCTGCTCGTATTCGTACATGGTACATATGAGTAGACGCAATTATTTGTTCGTTTATGTAGATACATAAATATTAAATAATTGATGTGAATGTTTGTAGTTTACAGTCTCTCGCGCGCACATAGGCGTATAAGTAAATGCATCTGTGTGTGACATCTCTCTGGGCTGTCTTATATATGTGTATACTTGATTTGATTATTAACGTAAATACTGCTTGGGATGGCCTTAGCATCGCCTTAGTGATGGGATAACTTAGTGATGCTAATATCCGTGACAATACGATAACTTGAGCAAAAATCGATATATCTTTAATAAACTCAGTTCTCGTACTTATCTGAACTCACTTTGTATTGGTGTAAAAAATGGACGAAATCCGACTATGACCACGCCCACTTTTTCGATATCGAAAGTTACGAAAAATTAAAAAAATGCCATAATTCTATACCAAATGCGAAAAATGGATGAAACATGGTAATTGGATTGTTTTATTGACGCAAAATATAACTTTAGAAAAAAAAACTTTGTAAAATGGGTGTGACACCTACCATATTACGTAAAAGTAAATGAAAAAGTTCTGCAGGGCGAAATCAAGGGCTTTGAATCTTGGCAGGAATACCGTTCGTGGCATTACATATATAAATTAATTAGCAGTACCTACAGATGATGTTCTGGGTCACCCTGGTCCACATTTTGGTCGATATCTCGAAAACGCCTTCACATATACAACTGCCATCACTCCCTTTAAAAACCCGCATTAATACCTTTAATTTGATACCCATATCGTACAAACACGTTATAGAGTCACCCCTGGTCAACCTTTATGGCGATATCCCTAAATGGCGTTCACCTATAGAACTATTACCCACTCCCTCTTAAAATACTCTTTAATACCTTCCATTTGATACACATGTCATACAAACACTTTCCAGGGTTACCCTAGGTTCATTTTCCTACATGGTGATTTTCCCTTATTTTGTCTCCATAGCTCTCAACTGAGTATGTAATGTTCGGTTACACCCGAACTTAGCCTTCTTTACTTGGTTCTCAATAGTTTTGTTTTTACCTCGATTCCATGGGACCACAAATATCAGCATGTACAATTTGCAGAACGTCGTCGCTTTTCTGGAATTTGGATGGGAACGGCAATCTTGTTTGTTTTCCCTCGCAACATATCACGCATGAACTTTTCTTGATGTCATTAGTAAATGTGCAATCTACACCATCAACAACTCCATTTTTCATTTTGTTCAAGTCAGAACTGTTAATATGTCCTAAACGTCTGTGCGCGCCCGCTAATGTTGTAGCTGCTAAAACAGAACATTGTTTTAACACTAATTTATAAACCCCATTAACCAAGTCCGCCTTCCGGCAAGAACATTTTTTTGGTTGCGAATGTAGCAGTGGTTGGCTTCAAAATATACTTCATTTCCACTTTCGATCAGGGCATGTACAGACAATAAGTTCGTCGTTAAATTTGGCACGCACAGCACATTTTTTTACTGTGATATCGTAATTATAACCAGTGACAATATTACATGTCAGGGGAATTATTAACGTTTTCAATCCCATGCCGATTTGCTGTGTGAACTAGCGCCGGAGTACGCGTACCATTCATTTCTGTCGTAACTACCACTCAGAAACACGGCACTGAACACATTGTTTATTTTTCAATAGAGGACACTGATTCCTGTGATGACCAGCTTGCTTACATTTATAACAAGTAATATTATTTTGTGCGCTGTATTGCATTTTATTTGACATTCCCTATGTATCCTTGCTATTGTTTTTCGCGTATTTTTTTTGTTCCTTATTCGCAACAAATGCAGCATTACCAGGCTCATTGTCGAATTTAGAAAATATATTGTCCACTAACTTCAATTTGATGACCTCAGCAGTTATACTGATTCCAGAGTGTTCGATTGCCATTATCATTGGCGAAAAATTCTCTGGCAAAACAGGTAAAAGTAAAGAACATACCCATTCGTGGGTGATCTGAAAACCTGTACAATTCAACCTCTGCGCTGTTTCAAATACTTGGATATGTATGTTATCATTGAATTACATTTTTCTAGGCGTAACGAAATTAAGTGCCGCAGCAATGTTATTTTTTTCGAAAAACCTGAGTCTTCAAACATTGCTTTCAGCTTTGCCCATAACTCTCGGTTAGTTGCCTTAATATGCTCGTACAAACTTAGGTCTATGGTCAATACTAGCTTTGCCTTAGTTTTTGCATCCTCCTCAACTTTTTTCTCTTTTTCGGAATTAGTTTTGATGTAGTGAACCTTTTTTCCAGTACCAACATATTTTCAGCCGCAAAACACCATTCATCGTAGTTTTCTCTGCCTTTCAATTTCGGCAAATTTTGTATATAACTGCCCTGCCAACCAAAACTGCGTCAAAAACTGGATAATGACTGAGTAAGAAAGTGGATAAAAAAATGGATAATTTTGTATAGGCGGTGTGCGGATTTTATCCATTTTCCCCTTGAGCGAGTGTACGTGTAATCGCGCATCCTTCTCGCACTTATACCAAAGTGCCATAAGGAAAAATGTATAGTTGCTCCTCTCTAACTGAAAATTTCCCATAACACAGGGTTGTATTTTTGTAGGGATGCCATATCGGAAAAATTTTATATCTAAAAATGCCCAAAACTTTTACCAAAATAGCCAAAAAATACCTAAAAAGAACTTCAAAATAACCAAAAAATCTCTAAACTTTTTTAATTTTTTATGAAAACGTTTATTTAATAATATAAAAATTCATTTACAATTGTTTTAAAGGCCGTTTTATCATAAAATGTTAAGAATACATCTGTTAAAAGGACTTTTTACATTAAATTTGTCTTCATTGCACATAAATTTTAAGATAAAACGGTCTTAAAGTTATTAAATAATATAAATATAAATTAAATGTAATCACAACTTTTTTTAAGTATTTACTAAACTATAATATTTTTTATATAAATTTAAAAATAAATACAAATAACATTGAAATAAAGTAATTTTGAATAACAGCCTAATATTCGAATTTTTGACATTAAAATGACATTTGTTTATTTATCAAAGTAACTAATTCGATAATTGATAAAGTATCAAAGCTGATTAGGTCGAGCTTTCAAAAGGGCAATTCCATTAAAAACCAATCAATCGATAAGCTAAATTTTTCAAATCAATTAAAATTAAGGATTATTATGATAAGTATCTTTTTAATTCTATTATTTAATAAACGAACTATTACCTTTTTGATCACTCGATTTAATAAACTTTGATATTTATCAGAGAGCCAGTCAGTTATTTTTAACAAATGAATGAAAAATACTTGTCTATCTTTGCAAACAAATTTATTACTACAGGGGCGTTTTTCTAAAATATACAAAATTTTGGGATAAAACTTTTTGATTCTATTGACAGTACTATCAGTAGTACAATAATTTAATTATATTTCTTTTGGTATATGCTTAAACTTGAAACAAAAAACATGCACTTTTCTTACAACTGTACAAAATTTTACCAAGTTTTCCATAGGTATATACATGTATCTTTTATTTTCCAAAAATTTTTTAAAATCGGATATAGATTTAAACTATAGTAGTACCGAAAGAAAAGTAATCAAATTACCTTTCTTTTGATATATACTAGAATTTATTACTCATTTATAATGAGTGAAAAATATTCACTTTTGTTACAACTTTATAAAATTTCTCAACATTTTTACTAGTTACATATATGTGTATCTAAATTTGAAAAAATTTTCAGAAATCGTTTATCAATTTTAACGATAGTAGTACCGAAAGAAAAGTAATCAAATTACCTTTCTTTTGATATATACTAGCATTTATTACTCGTTTACAATGAGTGAAAAATAGTCACTTTCGTTACAACTTTATACAATTTCTTAACATTATTTCTAGCTATATAAATTTAACTAATATGAAAAAAAAAATATTTTCTCCATTCCCCGCAGATCCATATCAGCGTGAGTGGTTGTCATGCTGTTCCTTATGCTCCCAAAGATATATTTGCTACTGGAAAAATAGAAAAAATAAGAGACAAAATTAGTTATTGATTCAACATAACTTCAGAGACGGGCTTTATTTACCTTTTCCAAAGTCCTGCTTACTGAAGCTATGGTTGCATCCTGTGAATAAAGCAGGTTGAAGTATTTTATTTTTAAGAAGAAGAAAAGAAAATTAAAAGTCAAAATTAGAAATCAATTCAACAAAATTGTCTAAATCTGGATCTTCCCTTTTTTAGATTTCGGGTTAAGGAAAGACACTATTGCTGAGGTGAATATTTGCATTGCTGAAATAAAATTAAAAGCCAAAATTAATTATTGATTCAACACAATTTTTAAAAACTTGATCTTCCCTTTTTTAGAGCTCGGGTTAAACAATAGCTTTTTGAATTTTGCCAGTCAATTGCTGAGAAAAAAAAATAAAATTCTAAGTTTGTAATAAAATTCAACATAATTTTTTAAGAAGACATCATCTTCCCATTTTGAAAAGCAAAAAGAATTAAACAATTAATTTAGAAAATTCTAGTTCCAAAGTAGAATATACATATACATAATTTTACAAATAAATTAGAACTTTTTAAAATAACTATTATATATATATTTTTTTTTGTTAATTCATATAATATTTATTTTATTAAAAATATATTAATACTAATTGTATACAAAGAAATAAATAATAAAAACAATGCAGGTTATTATATACAAAATGGAAAAGGAAACGGAAAGACTTAAATAGTAAAACGAAATGGTGAAATATATCTACAAACTACTATTCACAATGGCAAACTTAACTATATATAACCTATGCAAATTTATAAAATAAATTATGTAATAACGGAATTAAAATAAATCTAAGGCCTACAGGTATAGAATAATACTTAAGGACTAAATTTTCTTTGTTTATAATATGTATGTCCTCATCTATAAGTTGAGCAACTAAAATACCTAATCCAGATGAGGACACAAGGGGCTCTATAAAAACGTTTCCAAAATTTATTAAAACTCGAACTACGAGACTATTTTCGTTTTGCTGGTTAACAATCTTTATAGAACCCAATGTTCTACTTAAGAAGAAACTATCCTTATCCTTCTTAAAATTTATAATAAAATTATCATTTTTAAAAATTTTACTACAATCCGTAAAATTTCTTCTTTCTTCTATTCTCAAAAAAATTGCTGCAGTATCTTAGATGGATTGTGAATAAGTTTTTTAATGTATTGCATATAATTCTCAAATTTATATGCTGAAAAAGAATCTAACGGACCAAATTGTTTTACGCAATCGCTTAAATGAAAAAGGCCGTGGACATTGAAACTAATTAAATTCGCGCCAAAATAATTACTAAATAATTTAACAAACTCTTTTATTCGCAACATTAGATTCTACTTTACAAGACTTCTCACAGGAAAGAAGTTGAACAGCACAATGCAACAAAAGAAAGTGATAATAAAGGTTATCCGGTATGCAGTCTTTCAAAACGAAAATGCCAGAATACAATAAAAACTGCCAGTATTCTGTCGATTTCCAATTGCTTAATTCGTCTAGATCACGGCTTCGTCTAGAAAACTCAGAGGGAACGTAATTATTCAGAAAAATCAATTTTTCGTTCATTCTCGTTACGTTCCCTCTTTTAATAAGCAAATGGAGTAGTTTTTTTGTTACTCCTAAGTCCACTAAATGCATGGGTTCTAAGGGAAATTGAGAAACCATGCCAATTTTTACTGATTCTAGCAAAACCTCCCTCTGCTTATGGAATGACAAATCTAGCCTATTTTTAAATGAATCATCTGTTCTTAGCTCGCCCACTTCTTGGGATTGGAACACCCGATCTAAATGTTGCCCCATTTGCAAACATTTCGGGCAGCTATTTTTTGCTGCATGACCCTTTACCCCAGTTATAAATGCCCGAGCTGGTGAATCGCAAGTAAATAACCTAACACTAAATTCCTTTAACAATTGTGTAGATCCCACTTTTACCCTATTCTGAGCTAAAGTGCCTACCTCCTCGCAAAATTCTTTTAAAAAATCATTTACATCTGGGGGCTTACTCATCCCTGAATAACAAGCTATCATAAATTGTTGCGAATTGGGGAAATCTACAACGTGACCCAAAATTGGCCATAATACCCTGTTAGAACTTTTGAAAACTTTAAGCCCATCTATTCCCACGTCTATTGAAATTCGCTCTAAACTGTGGAGAAAATAAAATTCTTTAAAGTAAAAATTATATTCAATCCCAAAATACAATCCCTCTGAAAAAGGCCTAATACTTACTAGTTCCCTGCTTGTGCCCAGAACTGTTCTGGCGTCCACTGGCAATCCCTTAAGTCCTGCTCCTTCCAAAGAGTGCAAAAGATCAGAGAGACTACTCTGTGATGTTTTATTTCTAAATGCCCAACCTTTCAACACTGAACGTACCCTTCCCGTCATGTCCGTGGGTCCTACCTCGTCTACACTCTCATCTAGTTCATTATCTTCAAATAAGTAACTCTCATATTCACTATCGCTATCATATTCACTATCGCTGTCATAACAGGAAGGAAGTTCCCCACTTGTACTTGTTGATGGTACATCATCACTATCTAAAGAAACCACCCCACACTAGTTGATGGTACTTCAGCTCTATCTAAAGAAATTGCCCCCCTGCTAGTTGATGCTATATTATCTATATCTTGATATGATTCATTTAATTTCCTAAATTTTTCTTTCAATTCCTCAAAATATGCCTTTTCTTTGCTCATTAAATTTGAGAACGTTCTCTTGTTCATCGTTACAATATAAATAATAATAATAATAAAAACAATAATAATAATATTTATGATGATGGTGTTGATGATGATGATAATTATATGAAATTTTGTAGGTGTTATCCTGTTTTGTTGTGCTATTCTGCAGTGTGTTCTCCAAAAGAACTGGAAATAAAAAGTTAAAAAAAAAAAATGTTAAAAACTAATATATCAACATACATAAATATTTTTATACCGAACGGATCCCGAAAACTATACAGAAATGATTCCGTAAAAGTCCTGAAACGACCCTGACATAGTCCAGGAAAAGTCCCAAAATAACCTCGACGGTATCCGAAAACCATCCAGAAATGATGCCGGAAGCGACCCAAAATGACCCCGAAAAAGTCCCGTAATGATCCCGGGAACCACTAAGAATTTATCTACCAAAGGTACTCAAATTATCCCGAAAATACCCCGACGGGATGCCGGACGGATCCCGAAACCCATCCAGAAATGATGCCGGAAGGGTCCCCAAATGATCGCGAAATAGTCCCAAAATTATCCCGGAAGTCCCGAAATGACCCCGGCGGGATCCCGAAAACCATCCAGAAATGATCCCGGAAGGGATATATGCATGCATATATATATTTTATGATTACACCATAAAATCTTCCTGAACTTTGTCAGGGGCCTTGCACTGAACCCGTTTTAACATGCACTATGATGCATATATGTGCAGGCGCATGCATATATATTTTATGATAACACCATAAAATCTTCCTGGACTTTGTCAGGAGCCTTGCACTGAACCCGTTTTGACATACACTATGATGCATATATGTACAGGTGCATGCATATATATATTTTATGATAACATCACGAAATCTTCATGAACTTGGTCAGGGGCCTAGCACTGAACCCGTTTTGACATACACTATGATGCATATATGTACAGGTGCATGCATATATATATTTTATGATAACATTATGAAATCTTCATGAACTTGGTCAGGGGGCCTAGCACTGAACCCGTTTTGACATACACTATGATGCATATATGTACAGGTGCATGCATATATATATTTTATGATAACATCATGAAATCTTCATGAACTTGGTCAGGGGCCTAGCACTAAACCCGTTTTGACATACACTATGATGCATATATGTACAGGTGCATGCATATTCATATTTTATGATAACATCATGAAATCATAATGAACTTGGTCAGGGGCCTAGCTCTGAACCCGTTTTGACATACACTATGATGCATATATGTACAGGTGCATGCATATATATATATTTTATGATAACATCATGAAATCTTCCTGAACTTTTTCAGGGGCCTTGCACTTCACTTGTTTTGGCATCAGCGCAGTTGCACCGCTATATTATGTTGGACACCATAATATATAAATTTAGGATAATAATACACATTTTTTTGGATTACTTACTGTATGGCGTCGATGAAAACGGCAGTTCTTAGAAATATGGTCGTCCGTTCCACTATTGTTTTATGAAAAGCAATTCACCGTTTGTTCATTTTTTTTGATATTTTTCACAATTAAAACTCAAATAATTAATAATTTCAAGCAAAATTGCAAAAATTTCGCTTGAATTTTTGACGTCAAATAATTTTTGTTTATTTCCCATTTTTGGGTTTTTTGTAAACAAGAAACTCACGTCGTTTCATTCGCACTCATTATGTTTATGGGACATTTTTTCCACCCTGAAAAATATCCCAAAAACTTGAATTCCTTGACACAAAAATTTTCGATGGTTTTGGAATTTCAGGGGAAAGTGGTTAAAAGTGGGTAGTCATGGTTGGCAGGGTGGTAGCCATTGTTTGGTGAAGCAAAGTTAAAGTGTAACTAATTTTTTATTTTTTTTTATTTATTTAAGTAAAAAAGAACGTGAGGCCCATAACCTATTAATTAGAACACGTGAATCTTCGTTGACAGTCGTACTTCAAG
Source organism: Eurosta solidaginis (assembly GCF_040869045.1). Taxonomy (NCBI): domain Eukaryota; kingdom Metazoa; phylum Arthropoda; class Insecta; order Diptera; family Tephritidae; genus Eurosta; species Eurosta solidaginis. Next base: position 131,784,354 of record NC_090319.1, read on the forward strand.
TGACTTTTTATTAATTACTTACTTACATAATTGGCGCTTAACCGTCTAAACGGTTATAGCCGTCCAACAAGGTGCGCCAGTCGCTCCTTCGCTCCGCCAAGCGGCGCCAATTGGTCACACCGAGGGAGTTTAAATCGTTTTCCACCTGGTCCTTCCAACGGAGTGGGGGCCGCCCTCTACCTCTGCTTCCATATGCGTGTTCCGATATAAACACTTTCTTGGCCGGAGCATCATCTTTCATTCGCATAACATGGCCTAGCCAGCGCAGCCGCTGCGTTTTAATTCGCTGGACAGTGTTGATGTCTGCGTATGGCTCGTACAGCTCATCATTAAACTTTTTCGGTACTCGCCATCGCCAACGCGTAGAGGTCCATAAATCTTTCGAAGAACTTTTCTCTCGAACACTCCCAAAGCCGCTTCATCTGCCGTTGTCATGGTCCATGCTTCTGCCCCATATAGCAGGACTGGTACGATAAGTGACTTGTAGATTATGATTTTCGTTCGCTGAGAGAGGACTTTACTTTTCAATTGCCTACCTAGTCCAAAGTAGCATTTATTGGCAAGATTGATTCTTCGCTGAATTTCAGTGCTATATATATAGACGTTTGATTATTTAAAGCTGCAGACATTGGTGCTTTATCGGCAACCGTATCGGTAACTTTACAACAGCTGATTCGACCAACCTTATCGGAAACAATGCAATCGATTATTGGTGCCACTAAGGTCATAACCGTATCGTAGCCAACCAATTGGTTTTTGGTTTACCGTCGTAACGATAAACAGCTGATTACGTTAAGGATACAACTACAGCGATACGACATACGGCACCAATGACTCCAGATATTTCCAGATTTAAAAATAAATTAACACGTATGCATATAAGGAAATGGAGAAAGAGAAATAAGAACACAGCCGTATGAGCCAAAAAAGCACAAGCATCACTGAGGATATCCACAAACAGGCGTCGGACCTCTATGCCAGGAATTACCCGGTAAATCCATTACTTAATGAAAAATACCCAGAACTAGCAGAAGAGGAACCCACTCTCCCTAGGAAAACGCGCGTCACTCTAGCTCAACTGCGATCTGGGTACTGTAGCAGGTTATATTTTTACCTATCCAGAATCAACCCCGACATACAAAATGTATGTCCTGCTTGCAATGTCTCCCCACATGACACCAACCATCTCTTCAATTGTAATGTGGAACCAACGCCTCTAACACCCCTCTCACTATGGTCCACCGCTGTTGAAACAGCAAGTTGGATGGGGCGAAGCACTGCTACAACAACAACAACAACATGAACTTTGCAGCACTCTGTTACTGAAATTATTGGGCAGTGAGACCCACCTTTTAAGAAATTAGTTGGTTTCTTTATCTTTTGCTCAAATACAACTTTATTGAACAACTTCCAATAATTTTTATCCAGAACTTAATAAAAGATTTTGTTTTTCAATTTTAAAAAAATATGTAAATTTTACGATGACCTTTTTAAGGACCCAGTTAAATTTGCACCCTATATATATGTATATTAATTCTAAATCATGAGCATTCCAGTATTATATTTTAAAAGAACCGATACGTCGATCGGGTTTGGTGGAGATTGTTAACAGTTAGTAGCTATAAGATACTATTTTTATCATAAGTGGGCGGCGCCACGCTCCTTCGTAAAACCATGTCTGTCCAAGCTTTTTGCATATACACACCCTTATAAACCAAATCTTACTTGTTTCCTTCAGTTTTTGTTAAAAAAAAATTTTTGTTGCGTTTTTCTAAAATTTTTCTACTTTTACGACATATTGTGAACCACCCTGTGCAATTATCATTTAGGATATGTTTAAGTATTGAATGGTTCAAAAATTATGATTTTTACAAAGAAAAATCTCAAAGTCCGTCGCTAAGGCTAAATCTCCATCGCCTAAAAACGCTTAATGCGTTTTGGCTAACTTCGCGACTCCAGTGGAAAATAATCTCCTGAAATATCCGGTTACTGTTAATTTTTTAGCACATTTTATCGATGAAGAAGTGAGTGAATGATGAATGAGCAAATGAATAAGATAACGTAATCAGCTGTTTTTGGCAGACCAATTATGCTAAAACTGCGATTCTGACGTACCTGCCATTTCTTAAAATCGCTTATTTTAACTAAAAAAGTTGGCGACGAAATAAAGTCGTTGATAAAATAATGGTTTGAAGAAAAATATTCGAAATTCATATAGTTTCTATTATGTAAAATACCCAGCAAAAATCTAGTGACCGTGAAAAAGCCTCTTGGGGCTTCGATAGCTCTCTAGTAAGTTCCCAAGGGGTTTTTTGCGCTCGTTGAAAAAAGAGAAAAAAAGGAAAAGAACACACAGCAGATTAAATTCTTGAATTTAACAATTTAATAATTTGATTTCAAAGCTAATTCACAATGTGTATTTCACTTACTGTATTTAGGCTAAGTTATATAAAAGAAATGAAAATCTTACCTATAACAGTGCTGATGGCTGCAGTTGTCACGGAGGTTTCCAAAAAAGAAGTGAAAGAGATTCTTTCTTATAAAACGTGTTCACCCCTCAATTCCGCCGAAAGCGGTTTTGAAGAGTGATTGAACGAAAGTAAGTTAAATTGGAAAGTCGCGCACCAACACATACACATACGCCTGCACGGACATATGTAGTCGTTGGTGTTAGTGCGCGAAAGTAGAGATAGAAGCAAACACAGATAGTTCACATTAGGCTGGGTCACCATTGGCCGTGCTCATCCTTGGGTTTAGCTTGATGGCCTAAACATGCCGGCCCCCCTTGCTAGAAGCAACATCGGTAGATTCCTGCGGCCATCTTCCCTGATCAACTTAATACTAACTAAAATATAAATGAACAAAATTCATGAATGTTCCCAATAAGGGCATCAGCATGGCGGTTTCCTGCTTGACACGGTAATTGAGGTTTCGGTTCCACCCGTAAATCGTGGAGCTGTAGTAAGGAAAGAATAAACGTTAGGAAATAGTACGTGGTTGAGTTCAATTTTTGCACCTCTTCTCACACGGATGGCCCATGAAGCTAGTTCGAGGGTGGTGAGGAAGATTTAGGAGCGGCATGCCCCAGGCAAGAGCCAGCCAAATATGCTGGTCTGTGCTAAAAAAGGGCCAAACTTAGATGGCAATGTGCCCGGCAATATCAGCTCCAGATATGTATCGGCTCCCAACACGAATCGAACCGGACTTGACACAAAAAATGTTGGATCGGCGAGCAGCATATGGGTATACGGTGTCGCGACCTAGGGGTCGACATTCACGCTTGGGCTCACACTGGAGTAGTTGGGAACGATCGTAGCGTGGATCGTTAGCCTACGGTTCTGCCCATGTTTACCCTTATTCGCAAGAGGCACCCTCGTTGTGATCCGTAGTTTTCCTCGTCGAGGTGTAACTCTCGAGCCAGGTCGCGTGAAATTATCGAAGTTGGGGCGCACGCGTCGATGAGTGCGCGTATCAGGTGCAACCGCCCTCGCGCCTCGATTTTGATCACAGCAGTTGGCGGTATTGATGTAAAGGGCTGAAGTGCTACGATCTCCCGCGTGAATTGCCCCGTTCTGAAGGCAGCCGGCAGTTGTCGATAGTGTCGTTCCAGCCGGCCCTGAGAACCTGTTCTCTCCAACTCGTATCCTTGACGGGGGCGGAAAATCCGGGACATGTTGACGCCGGTTCGGGCTGCGGAAAGTCCATGATTCCGCTATTCCCTTGTGACGATCTGATCCCGGCTTCCTCGCTCTTTGATGACGTTGGTGTGTAGTTGATGGGCGGAAAGTCCGTGATTCCGCTCCATCTTTGCCGCGTTCGTGTGCGAGTGGGGGCCGGAACTTCCTTGGTTCCACATTCCTACTGGTGGCCGGGCGGAAAGGCCGTGATTCTGCTCCGGCTTTGTTCAACTCTCCTTCTTCTAGTTCGCGTGGCCCACTGTCAGTTCCTATTTCCTATGCTTGAAGAGGCAGGATGTGTTCGTCTTCGCTATCCATTTGAACGCTCCGTGGTCTGTTATCAACTTCCTGGGGCTCCGGATTGTCGAAGCTCTGGTGCAGCGTGGTGTGATGGTCCCCTTGGCACTAGTGACAACGTCCCTTGCTTGTGCAGTCGGCGGTGCGGTGTGCTACTTATAGGCATTTGCCGTCCCAATGCGGCTTCCGTTTGCCTTTCCTCGGGCGACTTGGCTCGGTAGACCGGGCATAACCGGATCGGATGTCGCTTGTCGCACAGGTGGCATGGTTTCGGGTACCGCTGGGTCATGCGTTCCGCCCTCCTGCGTAGAGTTGTATACCGGGTCATGCTGGACCTGAAAAGGGTAATTGTCATTGGTCAGGGTTTAGAATTTGAGCGGATTTCATCATGCTTGAGGGGAGTTGGGTGTCGAGAAGATATTTGCAGATAAAAGGTTGGCATCAATCTACAATTACTTAGGCATTTAGCTACACAAGTGCCTTTATTTTGTGTTTTTTTTTTTTTTTAATCACAAATTCTATACACAACTCGATTTTGATGTAAATTATCTTTATGTCCACCTGATTTGTTTGAAATGGCAATTACTTCTCTATGACGGTGCGCTTCGTGTGCGATCTGACCGATTTGGCTTTAAGTGTAGCCACGCGGTAAGCTTTTGGCCGCTTGTCAGTATTTTGCCGACAGATGGCGCATGGGGACAACTTTTCTGAAACGTATTCGGTTGGCTAATTAATCATTTTAAAGCAGCACTCGAGGATGCCGAACGTGCCAAAGAAAACAGGGGTACGTTTTATTTACTCCTAATCTGAAATAATTATTGATTGATATTCCCTTGTTTTTCGTTTGTTTTCTATAGATTGTGAAGCCAGCACCACGAGTTGGACGGTGGAAGGGAGATACGGAGCCTGCACGAGGGGCAGGGACAGCTGACGGTCGAAGTCGACGCACGTGCCCAGGTAAGGTTCTGGCGCCGGCTTTCTCGGAGTGGGGGATTTTTCTTCGGGATCCGACTCCACTGGATCAATCGCGTTGTCTCGTGGCCTTTGAGTTCTTTCAGGCGAAGACTGATTGAACCCAGGTGGTGCAATAGATATTGGGGGGCATTGGGGATGCGATTGGTTGAGGCATTCCGCCCATATACTCCGCACATCTGACTATTTATTTCCGCCCCTAAGTTTACATTTGTATTACGTAATCAAAAAATATTGCAAAATATGATAAATAAATTATACATTAACCCCACTATATGAAATCAGGTGCCATTTGATCTGGGTTGTAATAGGATATTTTGGAGAAGATCATTTATTTTAGGTTATAAGTTCCCCTTTTCCGCCATAAAAAGGGTCAAGTCATCAATGTGATTGCGTTTTTCCCGATTTTGCGCCGTCTTAGCATCTGGAAACACCATTCGGAAAGTACATGTGGATTTTTGCAAATGTGAATTGTATTATTGTAAGAGTGGATTGGGTTACCCTTCAATGAATTTCCTGTCATTGATGAAAACAAAAGAGGTACGCAACAATTGTATTTTTTACACACAATACTAATTTTCATTTTCTTTCTTTTCTTTTCATTTTGCATATTTGGAAAAAGGTAAAACAGCAAACTATAAAACATGAAAGCAGATATTGCATTAATTGGCTTAGCCGTTATGGGCCAGCATCTCATATTGAATATGAATGATAATGGACTTGTTGTTTGCGCCTACAATCGCACCGTCGAGAAGGTCAATCAGTTTTTGAAAAATAAGGCAATAAAATAATTGCTTTTCGCCCAGCTAGTAAAAGTAAAATAAACGATTCAATTAAGAGGACCACAGTAAACCAAATAACTAATTTGTGAAAAATATGCAAAAAACAAGCGCAAAAGAAACATATCTTGTCACCAACACGCTCAATTGTCTCCCATTGCTGTTGGATGGCTATTCCGTTCTTATCGATTTAAGCAATGAAACACTTGTAGCCGGACGAATAGATGCCACTGGCACCGATGGTTATATCAACATATGTTTGACTGACGGCGTATTCATTGATCGCGATGGATTGCAATACGCTTTCGAAAAGTTTATGGCGCGTCCACGAATGATACGACAAATACATTTGCCAGCACATTTGGAAGCAGAAAGTGCTATACGCGATTGGTTGGATCATGGACGAAGACCTGCGAGGCATATAACAAAACAACGTAAAGGGAAGCTTACATACAAACAAAAGCGGGCAGACCAACGCCACAAAGAAGTGTTGGTCGAAATTGTAAAAGCAAAATCAGGGAGTGGACTGTAGAAGATTTGCATATTTCGTTGTATAAAAGCAAAACGACTTTATTCATGGTATGTACAAAATACACAAGAAGGGTTCAAATGTGATTGGTGCTACTTCGCTGCAGGATATGGTTAATAAATTGAAAGTCCCGCGCAAAGTCATGCTTCTGGTCTAGGCTGGAGGTGCCGTCGATGATTTCATCAAGCAATTGGTGCCACTACTTTCGCCCGGTGATGTAATCATCGATGGTGGCAACTCCGAGTATCAAGATACCGTACGCAGCTGTGATGAGCTGAAAGCCAAAAAAATACTATACGTCGGTTCGGGTGTAAGTGGTGGCGAAGAGGGAGCACGTCACGGTCCATCACTCATGTCAGGTAGCCACACTGAAGCATGGCCTTCATTCAACCAATTTTCCAAGCTATTTGCGCTAAAGCTGATAAAGAGCCCTGCTGTGAGTGGATAGGTGACGGTGGTGCTGGTCACTTGTTAAGATGGTACACAATGGAATTGAATATGGTGATATTGCGTTAATGTGGCGTGGCTACTCAGCTTACGAACAAAATTTCAGCAAACGCCACTACACTTTAACGCGAATCAAAGATGAACCACGAATTTTCAACAAGCGAAGAAAAAATGTTATTTAAATGCAAAAAATTATTTTAAATATGAAATGTGCTTTGAAATAACTGAACGTTTAAGAGCTGTAAAATCGCTACGTACATACGAAAATATTTCAAAGCACGTCTATCGCTATGCCACATTTATTACCAGAGACGATATAATATAGAGACATTGTATAGACGAAAAATAGTGTGAGGCAAGCTTCACAAAATTCTAGTAGGTCACATTCACCACTTACCACAGCAGAATTTGTTAAACTACCACTGTCTGTATTTGTTATTTAATAATTATTTGTACACTTTTTATTCAACTAATATGTTCAGAATTTTAACTTTTACTCACTAAAACTCCAATCAGTGTATTTCTGTGCTTAAATTATGTTAAAAATTGTGTTAAAGTTTTTGGTGTGGTGAAAGTGACCTACTAGAATTTGGTTACGCTCCGCTGCTTTCCACCGAATTTCGCGCATGCAATATCTTTATATTCAAAAATTTTTTTTATTACTCTCTGTTCGCGCTGCAACAGCCGCAACACTGGGTATTGATAAGAACGTTACAGCTTATGCTGAATGATATAAGCAAAATATAAGCGATATGAAATTTGTTTTAAAAGTGGAAGAATTTCAAAATATAATTGATTTACTGACATAATGCATCCCATATGAAGCTGCAGAGGATTATGTAGAGATTCATGCAGCCTTTTCAATATCACCACCGGTGCACTGTTGCAACTTGTACAACATTACAAAAGCAAATGCAAAATGCAATTGACCAAAATAAGGCAGGAGAAAAAGCTTACAACTTATACTACTAGTCTCAGCGACGTGCCTTTTAGGCAGCGCGCACTCTGCCATCACGAGCGGTGTCACTGCCTCAGCTACTACCGCTAAGCTACAAGGCTTTGCTGCACGCTCCATCGAAGCAAACGACGACGAGGATGAATTTGAATCACAAACACATTTGAATTACCGGCAACAACCGCAGCCACAACAACAACGACAATTATATGATCACAGTCAATCGGAGGAGGACCAAGAGGAAGCGCCACGACAAGTTTACTAAAGTCAAGTAAGTAAGTACAACAATGGTAGTATAAGTGACTTATATAGAAGTGTTGAAATAAATGTATGTTTAACATTGCGACCTCAATTTATATACCTTTGTTCGATCTTTTGACTATATCTTTTGGAGGCATTGTGTAAGACTAATAACGGCGATGCACTATAGCTCCAATTTACCCCTCAATGTTCCTAACAAATAGATATTTGCGCGATACCATGTTCCAAAAAAAAATTTGTTTCTCCAAAAAAAACAAAGTTTGGCGATATATATACCGAAATGTTGTTTCACTTTAATGAGTGGGTTTCTAAATTATTTTTTAGATTACCATGTGGGAGTATTCAGAAAGACACAGAAAATATATTCATATTGGAACGATTTTCCGTCATCATTTCTCAAGGTAGTGTCGTATATAGGAGGTTATTAATAAAATGTTCGATCAAAGGTAACACATAACGCGAAATATGGTGAACAGTTAAGGTTTCGGTATGTCTTACATTATTTTTCAAAAATTTTGTGAGACAAATTTACAACTTTTTACAGAATTGTATGCAGCAAAAATTATTCTTAAACGGCATAAAGAACTGGTTCGTATAAAGTTATCATCCGATATATTTTCCCATCCCTGAAAAATTGGTTTTAGTCTCTAACTTCAGATTTTGGGACTGTATTAGAAATGCTGAGTATAAAGTTTTTGTATACTTTACTACGACTAAAAGTCAAGGCATGTCTATGTGTTTTTTTTTTCAGTGTCACACAGTGTAATCAAGACGAATTTTAATCCAAAAATTTTATGCAATAACGAAGCGAGCTCTGATATAGAACGTTCACCAGCACGAAATGTAATTCAATGGTAATTCATCACTATATTCAATCGATTTCCAGTTACGTGCAGAATGGTGCTTCCATACAATCTTGTGAGCCAATCACTGTACTGAAGGAAAATTACTCTTTAATTTTAATCGGAAGTTTATAAAATTTGATAGAAAGTTAAGCCAAACAAACTAAAAAATATAAGGAAACAAAGAGATAAAATGGAATGAAAAAGGAAATTGATGACATAATAATCTCAAAAAGACTAGTATAATAAATTACTGATACTGCTGCTGCCAACCGTTCACGAATTACGAATTGTTACTTCGATAGCCCACACAGGGAATTCTTTAAGTCAGCAGTCGATATACGACAAAGATATTCAGCACAAAATGAACAATTACAGCAATTCCTATTTAAAACGTATTATGTAAGTATAAATAAGTATTATATATCCACATTAAAATGCAACTATTTTTTGATATAAAGTATTTTTTATCTGCATGCCAATTTATAACTAGTATGTGCAACAGATAGATATATCTTTGAAAAGGAGGGGGGGTCGTAGGTTGTATGTTTCGGGCCTGGGTCCGGTTACGGCTCTCTAGATCCCTGATCCTCTTCGCTGGATGGGAGTAGCACGAGTTTAATGAGGGGTCTTGTTACCTTACCCTTTGCCGTCATGAGATCCACTACTCGTACTCGTCCATCCGATCCCGGATAGAGGTTGATAACCCTCCCGAGCCTCCTGATTGGGTTGCAGGTTGTCTTCGTTTATGACGACTAGATCGTCAAGCTTCATGTTTGCTTAGGTTGGCGCCATTTATTCCTTTTTTTAAGTTCGACGAGGTATTCCGTCTTCCATCGTCGACAAAAGGTGTGGTGTAGGGCCTTTAGTCGCTGCCATCGATTGATAATCGATGCCGGGTTTTCGTCCGCGTCTGGCTCCGGGGGTGCTAATAGGTGTTCCCCTATTAAAAAGTGCCCCGGGGTTAATGGTTCTAGGTCGGACGGTTGATTTGAAGAGGGCGTTAAGGGGCGGGAGTTGAGGCATGATTCTATCCTGCAAAGCAGGGTAGAGAATTCCTCAAAGGTATATTTAAGGTTGGATGCTACCCTTTTGAAGTGAAATTTAAAACTTTTCACTCCCGCTTCCCACAATCCCCCCATGTGAGGAACAGACGCAGGAATAAAATGCCAATCTAGATTTTGGTATGTATAGTTTGTTACTACCTCGGCGCGTGAGTCAGCCATGAAGGTTTTGAACTCCGCCTTTAGGGCTCTTGATGCCCCGACAAAATTGGTTCCGTTGTCAGAATACATATCCTTGGACGCCGCGAGCCGCCCTCCGACTCTGATTGTCTCGTCCTCATCGAGAAAAGGATGCAGGGGTTCTAAATCGCTCTTTGATTTGATTGACCCTTTTTCTTTGAGTGTTCTGTACTCCTCCGCATAATGCTTTCGTTGAGCATTGACAATCAGTCGACACATCGTTGCTTTGATCACAATGGGCGAAATCGTCAGTGATGTTTCATTGAAGGAGGCTTTGAGATGAGTCCTTTTGTAGCACCGTAGAACGTAGGACATAACTCTTAAAGCCCGGGAAATCTCGGAAAACATGTTTACAATATCTTCGCCTTTACGGTTAACCGAGGTTGTGTGCACTTGTAATCTTTTTTCTTCCATGGTTGTGGTGTAGTTTATTTCCTTGTTTGGCCGTTCTTTGCCATCTTGCTGCAGCCAAGATGAACCTTCCCACCACAAGGAATTGTTTATTAACTCTTGCGCTAAATGTCCTCTACTGGCTAAGTCTGCAGGGTTCGACGCTGAGTCCAAATGACGCCAGTCCGTGTTCCCAACTTGGTCTATTTTCTTTGTTACACGGTGGGCCACGAAGGTTGACCATGAACACGGAGGTTTTCGTAACCAAGCTAAGACAATAGTTTAGTCAGTCCATAATAAGATTTTATGTTTGCCTAAATTAAGGTTCTTGTTGATAGATTCTAGGGTTTTTGCAAGGAGAACTGTTCCACAAAGTTCTAGTCTTGGCAAGGAGATAGTTTTTATGGGCACGACTCTTGGTTTGGCTAATAGCAGGCTTACAAATATTTGTTCATTAATATTGACGCGCAGGTAAGCGGTGGCTGCGTATCCTTTTTGTCACAGAATCCGTGGATCTCCACTGTGGCTGTTGGTGAGAAGTGTACCCAGCGTGGGATCTGAATATTTTCTATATAACTTATAACTTTCGATGAAACCTCGCCACCGATCCAGCGAGACTGGCGACACGGTTTCATCCCACCCTGTTCCCTCTAACCAGATGCCTTGCATCAACATTTTGGCTGTAACCACGAATGGTGCCAGCCACCCTAAGGGGTCAAATAATTTTGCTATGGCCGACAGAATTTTCCGTTTAGTAAAGCTAGACTGTTCCTCTATGGGTTTCGTTTTGAAGTAAAAGATATCTGAGTGGGCGTTCCACCTAATGCCAAGTGCTTTAACCATACTGGTGTCCTCGAAGTCTAGGAAATCTTCGTTTAGGTGAGCCTTTGATAGGCCTTTAAGTAGTTTGTTCGAGTTGGCGGTCCTTTTCCTCAGCGAAAATCCTGCTGTCCCCAGGGCTGTAGTTATTTGATCCCTTGCTTTAGTGGTGTCGGTAATAGTGTGGCCTCCTGCCAGCACATCGTCAACGTACATTGCATTTCGTAGTATATCTCTATAGCATCAGACTCCACGTGCTCCACGTCGTCTACTAACTGGAGCAGTATTCGTATTGCAAGGTACGGGGCACAGTTAACTCCGAAGGTGACCGTTTTCAACTCATATAGTTGTATGGGTTACGTACTTTCTGTTCGGAATACAATACGTTCACATTAGGCTGGGTCACCATTGGCCGTGCTCATCCTTGGGTTTAGCTTGATGGGCTAAACAGCCGAAAATGTCGACCAAAACAAAAGTTCCCACCATGTTCCCAAAAAAAATTATACGAACAATTCAATTCTATAGTTTGCGTACATTTGCCCTTTATGTGTGAGCAGTATGGACAATCACATAAATCACAAAACTTCCCGATGCTCTTAAAAATGTTACTGAAGATTTCACGTGTTTCATCGTCACAGATAGGGTAATTTTGTTCATAAATCACAAAACAAAAATACGCAATGCGCATGTAAACATTAGATCAGCTGTTTTGATGACATATGAATTGACACTTTTCATTTTGCCGCGCTTTTATATATATTTGGTGTTATTAGTGAGAGTTTTAATTAAATAATGATATTAATAATGCGTTGTGCTGTGTTTTGGTGTAATTACAACAACAAGAAAACCAGTGAAAACGAATTGAGATTTTTCCATTTTCCGAAGGATGCAGTGGCTAAGAAATAGCTTCCCATTCCATTGAAAGTGACTCCAAACACGATGCGACTTACTCACGAGTAATTGTTGATGTGTGTTGAATTCATTAGTGGTGGCGGAGGAAATACGTCAACGACAAATTGTTTAACGCTTCTCCTATTAGTCGGCTGAATAATGTTCGGGCAACTTTTCTCGTCGTATAACTTCGTTGTCTATGGCGAAGAATCAATCTTGCCAATAAATGCTACTTTGGACTAGGTAGGCAATTGAAAAGTAAAGTCTTCTCTCGGCGAACGAAAATCATACTCTAAAAGTCACTTATCGTACCCGTCCTGCTATATGGGGCAGAAGCATGGACCATGACAACAGCAGATGAAGCGGCTTTGGGAGTGTTCGAGAGAAAAGTTCTTCGAAAGATTTATGGACCTCTACGCGTTGGCAATGACGAGTACCGAAGAAGATTTAATGATGAGCTGTACGAGCTGTATGCAGACATCAACATAGTCCAGCGAATTGAAACGCAGCGGCTGCGCTGGCTAGGCCATGTTATTCGAATGAATGATGATGCTCCGGCCAAGAAAGTGTTTCTATCGGAACCCGCATATGGAAGCAGAGGTAGAGGGAGGCCCCCACTCCATTGGAAGGAAAAGGTGGAAAACGATTTAAACTCCCTTGGTGTGACCAATTGGCGCCGCTTGGCGGAGCGAAGGAGCGACTGGCGCGCCTTGTTGGACGGCCATAACCGTTTAGACGGTTAAGCGCCAATTAAGTAAGTAAGAAGAAGGTGTGTCATCTTTCACGTGTAGTTTTTGCTTGTAAAAATTATTAGAGGAAATTGGTTCTGTTTCTAGTGCAAATATGTCTATGAATTCTGTGCATAATGAAGTTAATTGTGAATTGACAAATTTTCGGAAATTTTTAGTTAACCTTTTTAATTTTTCTGTGTCATTACACTGTTTATTGTGTGTGTTTGTTTTAATTAAATTGTAGTCATCTAAATTTTCAGTATGCATTTTGTAATTTTGAATAGTTGTGTTTTTATGTGTGGTGTTAATAATTCTGTCGAAAGTTTGACCTTTATTTGTGATTGTGTTCGCTATAAAAATGCCTTCAGATAATTGTTGATGGGGTATGAAGATGTTTTTGCTATCAGTGTTTACTGTTACTTGTCTAGTGACTTCCGATTTGGAAGGGATCGTAATTGTGTTAGCAGACAGGTAATTTGTTAGATACATTGTGATAGTTTGGGGAAAATCATATGGCCTTAGGATTAATTTATCCTCTGTTTTGCCGTAATCTAGAATACAATTATATTTCTTTATAAAGTCCAAACTTAATATTCCATCGCACGGTATTGGAAAGTCGTCTTCTACGACGTGAAATTTATGGTAAATTAGAAGGTCATCACCTTTTAAATCAGCTTTAAATGTGCCTAATGTACTGGTTATACCCTGACAAATGCCGTTTAAGTCTGTTATTTGTTCTGTATTTATTTTTGCATGATTAATTATTTGATTCTTTTTAATGATGGAGATATCAGCTCCTGTGTCTACTAGGAAATTTGAAATTGAGTTATTTAATGATGTTTTTGTAGATATATAGCTATTTGAGTGTAGATTTAGTACACATATTTTTCTATCTACTGATTTTGAAGTGGAGTTTCCTGGTTTTCCTGCTGGTTACAACTGCGTACATTACGTGTTTGGTTGCGTGTCTGATAGTAGGATCTATTATTATTTTGGTTTTTCGATCTTCCTTGAGTATTATTGTTATTGTTATTTAATCAAAGTTGTTGTTGTATCTTGGCTGGGGTCTAAATTTCCTATCTCGGTAACCTCCGTTGTTACTTTGGTAACTTCCACGGATATTACTCCGGTATTGATTTTGTTGACGAATGTTAAAAATGGTATTTGAGCTGCCTGTAATTTCTGTACAGCTGTTTGTAAATTTCGAAATTGCATCGTTCATTGTTGTGAACGTTCCTGCTTCCATTACCATTTTTACTTTATCATTGGAGGAGTTTTTACACATAGCCTTTACTGCTCCTTGTTTCGAATATCTCGTTGCTAAGTCTGGGTTAAGTCCGTCCGAGGTATAAGCTCCTTCTAATGATTTTGTAATTTTCTCTATTTCTGCAGTGTACTGGTTTGCAGTTTTGCTGCCCTGTTGGATATTAAGGGGTTTTGCTGTCAAAACCTCCACTGATTCGCCTTTTATTGCCGTTCTCAATTTTAATTTTATTTGTTCAATAGTAGTTTCGTTGCTAATAAAATTTCTTGCAGTGCCTTTTAGCTTGGTCTTTATAATGGTTATCGCTAAGGCTTCATGATTATCCTTGATTTGGTCTAGAATATCAAGGGCATCTAAGGAACTGTGCAAATTTTAGGTTTGCCATCAAAATCTGGCAGCACTGATGAGGCAGTTTTGATAAATTCTACTACTGTTTGTGCCATTGTGACGTTTATAAGTGGGATATGTAGTGGTTTATGTTCTTCCACTGATGAAGTTTGACTCAATGCTGGTGAAGAGGTGCGGTTTCGTGAAGATTCGGTTAGAACTGAGCTAAAATCAGCTTGAAGATTTTCCTCTATCATAGTTGGTATAGGTATTTCTATGTTGTATCTTGCTAATTAGGATACTAAAATGTCACGTACGTGTGAAAATAATTGGTGAGCTTCGTTTTGGTGTTCTTTAGTGAGTATATTTTTTACCTTATTGATTACCTGTCCTATATTATTTAGGGCTTCTACGATTCTGTTTAAATGTTTAAGTATAGTTTCTGGCTTTATCGTGGTATTTTTATTTATGCATTTGTATGCTTTTCCGCTTTAATTTTTCTTGCCATTTACCCATTATATTTAAATGCGTAGTTTTACATTATTTGATTGTCTCAATTTACTTTTTATGTAATTTTTGATTAAAATTGCAAGTGTCACACAAGAATGTACTTACACATGCAAAAATAGTTAACCATTTATCTGGGTTTTCTCCTTAACTTAACACTTAACTTTGGTTCATATTTGATTAATTTATCTGCAGGACTTTTCTCATTATTTTCCTTACCAAATTCATAGCCAGCTATTGCTATCATTATGCCTTGAGCTATTTTAGTCCACCAAGGAATTTTAGTAAATTTTCCTAACCATTTCCTATCAAATTGAATAAATTGGACAAAGAAACAAACTTTTTTTTTATTTTGGTTTATTTTCCTTAATTCTTGGATTTTTTCTTTTAATTTAATCCTATCTACTGTATTTGTTGTAAAATACAAAAATTCCATGGAATTCCTCCTGTGCTGTTATTTCGTTCAAAACTAAGGAGTAACTGAAACTTACATATGTCGAAAGTTAACTAAATATTCTAAGAAAGGTCCTAAACACTACAATTTACTGAAATATTAAATTTTTGTTTATTTTACGTTTAATTAATTCCTTTTTTCTCTTTAAATTTTTACATATATTTTTTCTTCTGCTTAAATTATTTCTAATATCTCCTATTGTAATAAAAAAATCCGAGACAAAAATGGAATTTTTGCCAATGGTGAAGCGTCACAGGGCCGCTCAATTTATTCTAAATTTTTATACATACTTAACGTTATTAATTGCCATTCTAAATTCTCCTTTGTGGTGTCTTCTATATTCCACTTGAATTATTGGTTACCAATGTCCATGTTTAGTTGACTTCTTTACCTACTCCTTGCCGTGTATTAATAGTGCTGTTAGTCCAAATTTTTTTTTAACTCTTATGCTGCCTGTTGTTAATTGCCTTTTGCGTTTCATTCCACTCTGATTTTATGCATCAAAGGTCCGATTGGGTGCAATGTGGTGTATTTACTTCATATGTCCTGTTGGTCTCGTCCTTTTCGATGTGCTTCTTTATAATAACTAATTTATTCCGTTGACATAATTTATGTCCTTTGCCTTGTGGCTGGATAACGTTTTCAACTTCTAAAACTTTTAAAACTTGTAGGATCTCCTTTCAGTGAGTTGTTTTTCAAATAATACTTTTACTGGTTAAATTTAAACAGGCAGGATCTCTGTTCAGTTAGATTATCTTTTGCAATTTTGCAGATTTTAATCTAAGCTGGCAAGATCTCCATGTAGTGTGTTGTAAATAAAGTTAAACGAACATATAAGTTGAGAAGCGCTTATGTTCAGCGCAGACATCAGATTGATTCTTTATTAACAAATGCTTTCTCTTTTATAGGAATTTTACTTACAATACTATTACAATATTTTTGTACAATACTTACACACTACAAATAACTACATTCCATTTCTATATACCTATTCAGTAGAATATTCTTATTACCTAACTATGTAATAATGTTTGGTCAGTCGCACCGACAAACTGACGCTGTCGATCAGTCTTGCTGGGGATGCAAGGGGTTGTGTAGCGCAATATATAGCTTCTCCAACCCAATTGTCAACCTCACCTTCGAGCGGCGAATCCCGTTTCACTAACAGACTAGGCTCTGGCGACCCCAAGCTCCTCATGGAACTTGGGGGTGGGGAGGGAGGGATAGCCTGAAGGTTTAATGTGGCGATATAAATCGTTCCCGAGATGGTCGGGCCAGCACCTTATTGGTGCTGTGTTACCGGAGCGTATCGGATCTGTATCCGACAAAGGACCATCACATCGATAACACTCCCCAAAGCCTTCGGGGAGTAACCTAATCGCTACAACAACAACAACAACATCAGTCTTGCTGATCAACACGTGAGCTAGTGAGTGTGACGCTTATGGGTTAAGCAACTGTAAACGGATATGGCACCTCGCTGGGTTCAATATAACTTATCTATGCCGCTATGAGTAGTTTGGGGGGAAGTAGCACAAGACATCCTCCCCGTCGTCCTTACCTAAGTGAAGGGTGACCCGCACCATGACAGCGCCCTTCCACTCAGCCAGCCGAAGCTAGAACTGAGGGGAAGGGGTTAATTGGCCATGAAGACGTCAGGCCGCTCAACACCTAGGAGGGCGCGGGGGGAAAAGTAGCAAAAGGTATTCTCCCCGTCGTGCTTACATAAGTGAAGGGCGACCTGCGCCATGACGCCCTGTAATATTTAAAAATACGAAAACAAATAACACCATTGAGTGTCTGGCAATCATTAATTTTATTGAAGAAATTCTATCTCTTTTATTCATAATTTCTTAACCCACACATACATAATTATTCTAACCGTAACAAACTTAAAATATGTACATTTGTAATAATGGTATGCAAAGTCAGCATAAATTATGTAGAACAATACTGTAATATGACTGCGCTATGACTGCGTTTAGTTGGTTCATAAAAAATGCATTGGCGTGGAAGTTGATAATGCATTATGCTGCAATGGTATTGCATAGGTGGGCATAACGTATAATGCTACAACCCCCTTTCCACTGAGCCAGCTAGCAGGAGGGAAAACTATGTCTTTAAAAAGACATCCACTCCCGCAGACATTCGCTGTTTATACGGGTGGTGCCGCAAACTGGTTGAGAAACTAATACACAATTATTGTGATTTTCTTGTGTGGTGTGTTGACGAAACACACCATTGGTTTGCCATCAGTCGTTGGTACCGAGTGGTTATTTACCATTGTGGTTGTTGGCTATGCTATAGAGAAATAAGTACAGGAGGTTCAGGCTTAAGTGAAAAAGGAAGTACAGGGGGGTTATGTTATTGTAACGCTACGTTACAGTCTCCCTACAACTTCGGTTGCCGGAAAGCTGCGGTGGGGAAAGATGGATCTCCAGGCATGGCCTATGTCTTATGCCGGTGTGCATGTGGGCGAAGCACTTTATTAATTTTTTTTCTTTTCTCTAAACAATATACAGAGTCATTCCACTTATATCTAACAGAGTTAAAGTTTACATGTCCCGTTTTTAATTCAGTTGTATAACGGAAAGGTAATTACATTTCATTGTTCTTACAACTAACAGAGTATACTTCAATTTCATACAATTTATTATAATACAATTCCATCTTCCTCGGGTTGTGATTTCCTCATGGCTACCAGGTATTCGGTAAAATGTGGCCCGAAAAAAATTGGTCCCCTTTGCATTTTTGCTCGGTTGGCTGGCCATTGGTACTGCTCCCTCCGTGTGCACACGCTCTGACGTCGCTTTATTTCGCCGAAGTTTATGCCTGCTGAAGATGCTTTTGTACCCTCTTTGCTGACCACATTTACTGCAAGTGCCATTTGCGGAATCTCTTAATCCCATGTGCGGTGGTCGCTCAGGAACGGTGCTAACGCTTTTCCGCCAAACTTCTTCCCATTTTCGGTGGAGAAGTTTTTCGGACAACCAAGTCGGTATAAGACCTTTGCTTGTAGCGCTTTGAGCACACTTGCCGTTTTTGCTTGGCGCGGCGGGATTAACTCCACCCACTTGTAGAATTTGTAGATCATGGCGAGGAGGTAAGTGCTTCTTTGCTTGGAACGTGGTAGTGGTGGCACGAAGTCGGTGGTTACTATTTCCCATGACCGGTTGCCAATAATCTCACCGGTAGGTATATTCTCTGTCGCTTTTTATTTTGTAAAATATGTCTGGTTCAGTGTTTTGTAACGGGAGGCGGGAGAGCGCATTGCATATCGTGTCCTTTGCTCTTTTTCGGTACTCTTTATCCAAGTTGTATTTTTGTATAGCCGGGTAACGGGGTAGAAGCGTTGCTTCAGCGGTCGGTTATGCTTACGGATGGTCGAGTGTTTGGCTGCGGTAATTGGGCTAACGGTTTTGCTCGATCGCTTCTGGTGGTGCGCTGAAAAAGTTTGCTGCTCCAAATTTTGGCCATTGTTCACGTGTTCCCGGCTGGTCATTGAACATAGTGTGTCTAACTTGGCTGATCTTCTGGTCAAAGTGACTTCTAACGGCTGGCCATCTAGCGTGAGGGCGATTCTCCTTTCCCGCAAAAGGTCCATTCCTAAGATCATCCGTTCTGCCATGTTCGGGATGACGGACATCATTGTGTTAGTCGTTCGTCCTTGGAACGTAATCCTTGCTGGGTAGGAATTCGAACTATAGACACACGTCTGGTCTGCCAATTGGACGCTTCGCCTGTTAAGATGTGGTTTGATGTTGTTACTCTCCAGGTGATATCGTATTGACTCATCGACGTATGATAGGGTGGCGCCGGTATCCCTAGCGCGCGCACGCTCATGCCCTCGATGGTTATCGGTATGTAGAAACGTTCATCTACTTGCATTTCGGTAGCGGGACCGAAGGCTGGTGGTTCCATAGGCTTCTGTGGTCGCACAAATAATGCTTGGCGGCTTCCTCTCACATAACCTGAAGGCATCCTGGATGTGTTGTTGTCGGTGGGTTGGATGGTTGAAGGGCACAGGCAGTCCATAGAGAGGATGTTGCCTTGTACACACCTGAAGCAGAACGTTCTCAGGCGGCCGCTGCATTGGAAGCGACGGTGTCCGCGTTCTTTGCAGCGCCAGCAGCACTCCTTGCTATCGTACTCCGTTTGAAGATGATACAGGCTGTAGATCGCCACTTTGCCCTGTTTCGCTTCCTCGATTTTTAGCAGCTCATATTCCTCCGTCATTTCGAGGAGCTCATCGATCGTCTTAAACTCGCTGCGCTTCACGCAGAGGCGGTATTCAACGCGTAGGCCATCGTATATTTGCTCGAGGTTGTTTTCCTTGCACCTTGTCGGATGCTGGCGGATCAGCGTTTCCAATGCGAGGACGTAGTCCTTGGCTTTTTCTCGGCCTTGTTGCCTGCGTTGTCGGATTGCCTCTTCTAAATGTTGAAGATGACGCATAGGCAGGAAAAAATGTGTCACCTCCCTTCGAAAATCGCTCCAGTGATTGAATTGCGGCTTACGGATGCGGTACCATTGCCAAGTAGCAGTTCCGGCAGCGTTTTGAGGAGCCGGTCGACGGGGATGCCGTAACATTCGGCGAGCTCTTCTATCCTCCCAGAAATTCGCGCAGCGACTCCTTTCCCGAAAAATGCAGATCCCAGTGGCGGACGGTATTCATTAGCTCACCGGTGCTCATTTCTTCTCGTTTCGGTTGCGCGCGTTCTCTCATGCGCATGCGAGGGGGGATATTGTACCTGGATGGCGGGTATTGACTTGTTCGGTGATGTTGGGGTGATATTCGTTACAGCTACTGTAGGTGTTGGTAGTTTAACTGGTTTCCCTTCTCCAGCTCCTTCAGTAGGTCTTCGCTTGATTTCCTCGCGCGTTTTGTTTGTACGTACGTGCTCAGTGCGCGGCGCAGATCGACTACGGTTTGGCTTTCCACGGGAAAGCTATTCTTCTTACACTCTTATATCAGAGTCTCCCTTTTCAGTAAGTAGATCCAATTGAGTGAGTCGGTATAAAGCATCGTAATTTCGGGGGCCGTTGTGTTTGTTGTTTCTGGTTGTCTGTTCGTCGAACCCGCCCCGGCAGTGTTGGCGGTTGTTGTATTTTTTTTTTATTTTTTTTTTCCCTGCTCGGGCGCCATTTATGAGTTGGATTTTGCCTAAGTCTGGGGTAACGCTCAGTCATTCCAGAGTCGAGTAAAGGTCCCACAAACCTCTACTGAATAAATACACAATATTTATGTGTTACGAACACACGCACACATGTCTGGAGATATTAGGCGGGTAGCAGTTTTCCGTCGCAAGATGGTGAGGGGCGGCTGAGCGGTCGGATAACGGGCGCATTGGTACGGCGGTACAGAAACAGCGGCGGGATAGAAGCAGTGGCTTAACGGCGGTAGGATGGCGGACGGCCAACGGTCGTCGTAGCAGCGGCGGGACGGATACAGCGGCTTAACGGCGGACGGCCAACGATCGTCGTAGCAGCGGCGTGACGGATGAAGCGGCTTAACGGCGGTAGGATGGCGGACGGCCAACGGTCGTGGTAGCAGCGGCGGGACGGGGCCAGCGGCTTAACTGCGGTTGGATGGCAGACGGCCAACGGTCGTCGTAGCAACGGCGGGACGGGTGCAGCGGCTTAACGGCGGTAGGATGGCGGACGGACAACGTTCGTCGTAGCAGCGGCGTGACGGATGCAGCGACTTAACGGCGGTGGGATGGCGGACAGCCAACGGTCGTGGTAGCAGCGGCGTGACGGATGCAGCGGCTTAACGGCGGTAGGAAGGCGGACGGCCAACGGTCGTGATAGCAGCGGCGGAACGGGTGCAGCGGCTTAACGGCGGTAGGATGGCACATGGCCAACGGTCGTCGTAGCAGCGGCGGGACGGGTGCAGCGGCTTAACGGCGGTAGGATGGCAGACGGCCAACGGTCGTCGTAGCAGCGGCGCGACGGATGCAGCGGAGGTGGTCTACGGAGCGCGTAATAGGGCCGGGGTGAGAGGGGAAGCAGGCTGGCGGTGGTGTTTACCTGGACAGCGGCGGCTCGTTCCGGGCGGGGTCGGTTGGCGGGATCGGCTTGATCGGTAGTCTTCGATAATCGGCGGGATCGGTCACCTGGGGAAGAGACTGCGAGGACTCGGGTTAGTGCTGGTTTCACCGCTGGACAACCCCGCCCCCCTACTTGCAAACTAGTAGAAGTTGCGTAAGGGGGCGGGGTTGCACCTGCCGAGACACCGTGGGTCGACCCGTGGGCGGAGAGGAAGTGCACCGCAACGGCACCGCGGTAGCCCCTTGTGAGCACGCATCGGCTCACGGCCGAAACAAAAGCTGAGGGGAAGGGATCGAATGGTCATGAAGGCGTCGGGCCGCTCAAAAACTTTGAGGGCGCGGGGGGAAAGTAGCACAAGGCATCCTCCCCGTCGTCCTTACCCAAGTGAAGGGTGACGGCGCCCCTGCCACTCAGCTAGCCGAAGTGTAGTGTGTTGTAAATAAAGTTAAACGAACATATAAGTAGAGTAGCGCTTATGTTCAGCGCAGACTTCAGATTGATTCTTTATTAACAAATGCTTTCTCTTTTATAGGAATTTTACTTACGATACTATTACAATATTTTTGTACAATACTTACACACTAGAAATAACTACATTCTATTTCTATATACCTATTCAGTAGAATATTCTTATTACCTAACTATGTAATAATGTTTGGTCAGTCGCACCGACAAACCGACGCTGTCGATCAGTCATGCTGATCAACACGTAAGCTAGTGAGTGTGATGCTTATGAGTTAAGCAACTGTAAACGAATACAGCTCCCCGCTGGGTTCAATATAACTTATCTATGCCGCTATGAGTAGTTTGTGTGTGGTCGAAAGTGAAGTTCAATTGCTTGTGCATTCCAAGCTAGAGCTATTCTGGCATGTACATAAATACAAATATCTTGTATTGTGGTAATGCCACACCATCCACCTTTAAGAAGGATCACATACACTTGAGAACAATTGGACGTGATTCTTAAAGTGACTTAATGACCCATTTAGAGTTTACAAAATTTTAATTGCTTTTTAGTTTGCTATTGTAATTTATTGTCTTGCGGTAATTTGATATTGAGCGTGAAGAGTTTGTTTACTTATTTTTATATCTGTTTACATTTGCTTGCCAGGTGTGATTTTTTGTGCTGACACATTTTTTTTTTGTTCTTTGTGTGTATATTTTTATACTCAGTTGAGCAGAGCTCACAGAGTATATTAAGTTTGATTGGATAACGGTTGGTTGTACATATATAAAGGAATCGAGATAGATATAGACTTCCATATATCAAAATAATCAGGATCGAAAAAAAATTTGATTGATCCATGTCCGTCCGTCCGTCCGTCCGTTAACACGATAACTTGAGTAAATTTTGAGGTATATTGATGAAATTTGGTACGTAGGTTCCTGAGCGCTCATCTCAGATCGCTATTTAAAATGAACGATATCGGACTATAACCACGCCCACTTTTTCGATATCGAAAATTTCGAAAAACCGAAAAAGTGCGATAATTCATTACAAAAGACCGATAAAGCGACGAAACTTGGTAGATGAGTTGAACTTATGACGCAAAATAGAAAATTAGTAAAATTTTGGACAATGGGCGTGGCACCGCCTACTTTTGAAAGAAGGTAATTTAAAAATTTTGCAACTGTAATTTGGCAGTCGTTGAAGATATCATGATGAAATTTGGCAGGAACGTTACTCTTATTACTATATGTACGCTTAATAAAAATTAGCAAAATCGGAGAAGGACCACGCCCACTTTTAAAAAAAAAATTTTTTTTTAAGTAAAATTTTAACAAAAAATTTAATATCTTTACAGTATATAAGTAAATTATGTCAAGATTCAACTCCAGTAATGATATGGTGCAACAAAATACAAAAATAAAAGAAAATTTAAAAATGGGCGTGGCTCCGCCCTTTTTCATTTAATTTGTCTAGGATACTTTTAACGCCATAAGTCGAACAAAAATTAACCAACCCTTTTGAAATTTGGTAGGGGCATAGACTTTATGGCGTTAACTGTTTTCTGTGAAAATGGGCGAAATCGGTTGATGCCACGCCCAGTTTATATACACAGTCGCCCGTCTGTCCTTCCGCATGGCCGTTAACACGATAACTTGAGCAAAAATCGATATATCTTTACTAAACTCAGTTCACGTACTTATCTGAACTCACTTTATCTTGGTATGAAAAATGAACGAACTCCGACTATGACCACGCCCACTTTTTCGATATCGAAAATTACGAAAAATGAAAAAAATACCATAATTCTATACCAAATACGAAAAAAGGGATGAAACATGGTAAGGTAATTGGATTGTTTTATTGACGCGTAATATAACTTTAGAAAAAACTTTATAAAATGGTTGTGAAACCTACCATATTAAGTAGAAGAAAATGAAAAAGTTCTGCAGGGCGAAATAAAAAACCCTTAAAATCCTGGCAGGTATTACATATATAAATAAATTAGCGGTATCCAACAGATGATGTTCTGGGTCACCCTGGTCCACATTTTGGTCGATATCTGGAAAACGCCTTCACATATACAACTACCACCACTCCCTTTTAAAACTCTCATTAATACCTTTAATTTGATACCCATATCGTACAAACTCATTCTAGAGTCACACCTGGTCCACCTTTATGGCGATATTTCGAAAAGGCGAACACCTATAGAACGAAGGCCCACTCCCTTTTAAAAATACTCATTAACACCTTTCATTTGATACCCATATCGTACAAACGCATTCTAGAGTCACCCCTGGTCCATCTTTATGGCGATATCTCGAAAAGGCGTCCACCTGTAGAACTAAGGCCCACTCCCTCTTAAAATACTCATTAACTCCTTTCGTTTGATACCCATATTGCACAAACGAATTCTAGAGTCACCCCTGGCCCACCTTTATGGCGATATCTCGAAACGGCGTCCACCTATAGAACTAAGGCCCACTCCCTTTTAAAATACTCATTAACACCTTTCGTTTGATGCCCATATTGTGCAAACAAATTCTAGGGTCACCCCTGGTCCACCTTTATGGCGATATCTCGAAACGGCGTCCACCTATGGAACTAAGGATTACTCCCTTTTAAAATGCTCATTAACACCTTTCATTTGATACCCATATCGTACAAACGCATTCTAGAGTCACCCCTGGTCCATCTTTACGGCGATATCTCGAAAAGGCGTCCATCTATAGAACTTAGGTCCGCGCCCTTTTAAAATACTCATTAATACCTTTCATTTGATACCCATATCGTACAAACGCATTCTAGAGTCAACCCTGATCCACCTTTATGGATATATCCCTAAATGGCGTCCACCTATAGAACTATGGCCTCTCCCTCATAAAATACTCTTTAATGCCTTTCATTTGATACACATGTCATACAAACACATTCCAGGGTTTCCCTCGGTTCATTTTCCTACATGGTTATTTTCCCTTATGTTGTCACCATAGCTCCTAACTGACTATGTAATGTTCGGTTACACCCGAACTTAACCTTCCTTACTTGTTACTTTATAACTTCCTTTGTATCTATTATCTAGCTTATGAGATGCTTCTTCTCTAACTAAGGCGACCTAGTGGCCAAATTTTATTTCCTTAATGGCGCTACTTTTATCATAATTAACTTTTTGTTTTTCTTTAGCTTCTTTCACTAATTTTGTAGCTCTTTGTTGTGCTATTTGAAGTCTATATTTAACTTCCTTGTCATAAGCTTCTTTATTATTTATTTTCGTCTAGGAATTCGTAGGTCTGGGGGTTTTTCGCGAATATAAGCTCGAAAGGACAATACCCCTGTAAGGTCGATGGGGTCGTGTTGTAACAGTACGCGAAATACTTGAGGTATTCATCCCAATCATCTTTGTCACTGGATATGTATGAACGAACATATTCATTAAACGTTCTATGACTACGCTCTACAGTGCCAAAAGTTTGGTGATGGTATGGTGTTGAGTTTTTGTGCTCAACTTTTAGCATTTTGCACAGTTCTTCGAATAAGTTATTTTTGTATTCGGTTCCCATATCTGTTAGGATTGTTTTCATGGGACCATAAATCAAAATGGAATGTCTAATGTAGCTTTAGCAACTGTTATCGCATGTTTGCTCGGGACTGGGATTTTTACCAAATATTTGGTGAGATCGCGTACAATGGTAACTGCGTATTCGTTTTCATTTATCGATTTCGGTAATGGTCCGACCGTATCGATTTGTACAATATCAAAAGCCTTCGGAGGTGTCTCCGTTATTGTCATTGGTTCCTTTATATGCTTATTAACCTTATTCTTCTTGCAGTGGATGCAGTTATTTACGTATATCTTTATGTCACCTCGCATATTTTTCCAGCTATAGCTTTGTTTGATTTTCTTTATCATGCGATTTAATCCTGGGTGGCCACCACTAATAGCATCGTCATGATATTTCTGCAGAATTTCTTAAATTTTTCCGGGATTAGTCACGTACATAACCTCTGGGGTTAGTGCAATTGTTAGTTTTTTGAGAACCCCGTTTCCTATTTCAATAAATTTGCCTACTCGAGTATAATTACTTTTAAACAATTTGTCCCCTAAGGACAACTGTATTTTTTCAAGTCCTAAATTGGCGGCTTCTTTTTTAAGCCTGATAAAGAAGTGTCCTAAGTCAATTTTATCATCTACAATTAGGTTGCTTGTATTTATAGTGCTACAAATTTTCTTTCCTTTTTTGAAATATAATTTCGGAGGATTGAAAATAAGCCTGACATGTCTTATTACTTCAAATTTATTTAGCGCTTCATATATTTTCGGGCTCTCTGCGTGACTTTCTTCAGTTTTAACGTTATTTTTGATATCTTTAGCTGCTGATCTAGTTGTGACTTTCATTATTTTGCATGCTTCCACTGAAATTTCTTTTAAATTTGTTATATTAATGCGAGAAAATGTGTCAGCGACGTAGTTTTCTTTTCCGGCAATGTACTCCACTTCGAAATCACATTCTTCTAAATCGAGTCTTACTCGTGTTAACTTAGATGAAGGACTCTTCATTGAGAAAAGGTATGTTAAAGGGCGATGGTCGGTTTTAATTAGGAATTTTCTGCCATAAACATATGGTCTGAAGAAGGTTATGGCTCAATGGATTGCTGCTAGTTCTTCTTCTATTGTAGCTTTGTTTGTTTTGTGCATTTATGTCCTAAATAAGTTACCTCTTGACTGAAAAATTGGCATTTATCTGGATGTAGTTTTAAGTTGTACTTCCTACAAGTAGAGAAAACATCTCTTAAATTTTTCAGCATGTGTTTTTCTGAACACCCTTGTACAACTAAATCATCCATATAGAGAAATGCTTGGGATGGTTTGAGGCCTGCAAATGCCAGTGTCATCATTCTTTGGAATGAGTTTGGTGCTACTTTTAATCCATAGGGTAGTCTTTTGAATCTATATGTACCATTTTCTGCTGTGAATGAGGTTATATCTCTAGAGTCTGGGTGTAATTCTATTTGATGAAAATCTGACATAAGGTCTAGGCATGCATAATATTTTGCTCTTCCAAGTTGGTCTAAAATATCATCAATTCTTGGAAGTGGGAATATATCCGCTGCTAGTTTTTTGTTTACTTGTCTGTAGTCAACTACCAGTCTCCATCTCTTTTCTGTATTACCTGGTACTGATTTTTTAGGTACCAGTAAAATGTTGTACTCTGATATTGAGGGTTCTATAATATCATCTTGGCGGCCACCGTGGTGTGATGGTAGCGTGCTCCGCCTATCACACCGTATGCCCTGGGTTCAACTCCCGGGCAAAGCAACATCAAAATTTTAGAAATAAGATTTTTCAATTAGAAGAAAATTTTTCTAAGCGGGGTCGCCCCTCGGCAGTGTCTGGCAAGCGCTCCGATTGTATTTCTGCCATGAAAAGCTCTCAGTGAAAACTCATCTGCCTTGCAGATGCCGTTCGGAGTCGGCATAAAACATGTAGGTCCCGTCCGGCCAATTTGTAGGGAAAAATCAAGAGGAGCACGACGCAAATTGGAAGAGAAGCTCGGCCTTAGATCTCTTCGGAGGTTATCGCGCCTTACATTTTTTTATTTATAATATCATCTTCGATCAATTTATTAACCTGTTTGCTTATTTCCCTTTTTGTGTCTCGGGCAATCTATAGTTTTTTATGTAGACTGGTGTGCCATCTTTCATGTGTAGTTTTTGCTTGTAAAAATTATTAGAGGAAACTGGTTCCGTTTCTAGTGCAAATATGTCTATGAATCCTGTGCATAATGAAGTAAGTTGTGAATTGACAAATTTTGGGAAATTTTTAGTTAATCTTTTTAATTTTTCTGTGTCATTACTCTGTTTATTGTGTGTGTTTGTTTTAATTAAATTGTAGTCATCTAAATTTTCAGTATGTAATTGTGTTAGCAGACAGGTAATTTGTTAGATACATTGTGATGGTTTGGGGAAAATCATATGGTCTTAGTATTAATTTATCCTCTGTTTTGCCATAATCTAGAATACAACTATATTTCTTTATAAAGTCCAAACCTATTATTCCATCGCACGGTATTGGAAAGTCGTCTTCTACGACGTGAAATTTATGGTAAATTCGAAGGCCGTCACTTTTTAAGTCAGCTTTAACTGTGCCTAATGTACTGGTTATACCCTGACCAATGGCCTTTAAGTCTGTTATTTATTCTGTATTTATTTTTGCATGATTAATTATTTGATTCTTTTTAATGATGGAGATATCAGCTCCTGTGTTTACTAAGAAATTTGAAATTGAGTAATTTAATGAAGTTTTTGTAGATATATAGCTATTTAAGTGTAGATTTAGTACCCATATTTTTCTATCTACTGATTTTGAAGTGGAGTTTCCTGGTTTTTCTGCTGGTTACAACTGCGTACATTACGTGTTTGGTTGCGTGTCTGATTGAAGGGTCTATTATTATTTTAGTTTTGCGATCTTCCTTGAGAATTATTATTATTGTTTTTTTATAAATGTTAGTTTTTTAATAAGCTGATGCGGTCTGATATGCGCTAGTGCAAGAAAAAAGATATGCTTTTTCTCCACTTAACTCCCTACGTTTCGTCAATCTCCTTGGCATCCTCAGGGGTAGGATCTTTATTTTATAAGACACAAACAAGGATAATACATAAGAGACAATATCATCAAAACATGTATAAGTGTCACTAACATTGAAAAGTTGGAAAAAATGTATATTCTAAAAACATTAAACAATAACAAAAAAATTTTTTAAATTTGATTCACATAACATAATTTATCTGTGCCATCAATGTCAGGTACATTTGTCAGACTGATTTGTTATCATAAACATAACAAATATGCTGCCGCGATTTCGTCGCTATCTTCCTTTTTGTGACACTTATACATGTTTTGATGATATTGTCTCTTATGTATTATCCTTGTTTGTGTTTTATAAAATAAAGATCCTGCCCTTGAGGATGCCAAGGAGATTGGCGAAATGTATGGAGTTAAGTGGAGAAAAAGCGTATCTTTTTTTCTTGCACTAGCGCACATCAGACCGCATCAGCTTATTAAAAAACTAACATTTATAAAAAAAATCCATAAAGTGGTCAGCAAATAAATATAATAAATTTCACATCGAAAAGCTTGCCGAAAACTGTTCATCACCTTTATTTTATTTGATTATCTACACAAACAAAGTAATAAGAGAGGTAAATATGCGGAATTTCTACAAACACATGAAATATAAATACGGAGAGGATGCACACGCATATCCAAAATACCACAGGAAACAAAAACAAAAACTAACAAAACAGACAGCTACACTAAAATTCCTATTGGAATGTAGGAAGTTCGACGTCCTACCACAGCATCTGGCGGACTTAACAAAAAGAACACAGATACAAACCACATCACAAAATATAAAGCAACAAATAGAGAGAGCGAAAAAACAGTTCCAGAAGAAAATACTGAACATAGAAATCACACAAACGAATATTAATATAAAATCTATACGGGATCAAATTCTATATGCTGAACAACAACTAAAGCGCAACCTCAGTGAAAGTGATTTCAACTCCGTTATGCACACTCAGAACATGTTAAGCCAGAGAGTGGCGAACGATTTAAAAAAGACACAAACATCGAAGCTCGAGAAATTGAAACAAATACAACTGCAATCTTTAGGTATATGTATGAACAACAATTGTTTTATCAACAAAACTGACATTCAATTTCCGGAGGACGTTAAATGGTTGCTCTCTCTTGGTAAGAAATTTACACTACCACCTACTAATACCACCATTAAACCGGTAAAGATCATAGCTGAGATTGAGCAAGTCATACAACAAATTGAGGATGAGAGAACGAAAGAAACGGAGAGATGTCGCCTAAGCAGCAGAATAAATCAATACAGACGTAACATAAAGCACAACCCAGTAGACAAATTTATAGTCGCAACGTTAAATAAAACAAAAAGCTTTTTAAAACAATACAAAAATGATAGTATCATAACGGATTCCGACAAAGGAAACAAAACAGTGGTCATGTACAAAGCTGATTACAGGGAGAAAATGAATAAGTTGCTTGGAGACAAAAACACTTATAGAGTAGCCCGAACTGACCCAACTAACAAGCTACAGAAACAGAACAACGATATCGTCGACGAACTCTACAAAAGCAAACTAATTAACTTTAAAGACAAACAGCAACTTACATGCACAACACCTAATGCGCCACGACTGTACGGCTTACCGAAAACTCATAAGCCGGATCTACCTCTACGTCCAATAGCATCCTCGGTCAATGTTCCCTGCTATGGTTTGTCCAAATTTGTTGGAAAATTGCTGAACGATTTAATTTCTGACGAGTACAATATAAAAAACTCTTTTAGACTCAAAGATAGGTTGGAGAAGGTTGAAATATGCGAAGACGACTTATTGGTATCCTTCGATGTGGTGTCATTATTCACTAACATACCCACATATCTTGCTATCAAAATCATAATGAGTAAGTTTCATCAGATCGAAACAAACATACCGAGAAATAAGTTTCTGGAAATACTGAACTTCTGTCTGAAGGACAATAACTATTTCATGTACGATAACAAAACTTATACGCAAAGCTTTGGAATGCCATGGGCAACCCCCTATCTCCGACAATAGCGGACGTAATCATGGACGATTTACTCGATGCCACCATTTTACAATTAAAGAAACTTCACAACATAAATATAAAGTTTATAGTAAAATATGTAGACGACATTTTTGCTATTGTAAAACAAAGCGACGTTGAAGTTATTCTGAATACTTTCAACCAGTATCATAACAAATTACAGTTTACTATGGAAAAAGAAGAAAACCAAAAGATCCCGTTTTTGGAGGTCTTATACACAGAAACAACAATGAAATTTTTCTCAATTGGTACTCGAAACCTATAGCGTCAGGCAGAATAATCAATTTTCTCTCAGCCCAGCCGAAAAAATACAAAAGCAATACAGCTAAAAATATGATAAATAAAGTTTTAACCCTTAGCCATGAACAATTTACGGAATCGAACAAGGAAAAAATTTGCAAAGTGCTTATAAATAATAACTACCCGCGTCATTTAGTAAATACTCTCATTGAACAAAAAACCAAAGAAATGAATAATAACTCCAAACAAATAACCCTTTCACAAAGAACAAATGAGACAAAACGATACCACATCATCACATACATATGTTCCAAAATTCTCAGAAAAGTTAAACAAAAACTTAAAAGAACACAAACAAGACATATCTCTGGCGTACAAATCAAATTGCACACTCTCAACTGTATACACCAAAACCAAAAGCAAAATAGAATCACAACATAGAAACAATGTCATATACGAAATTAAATGCAACGGAGGAGAGAACAACGACTGCAACAAAATATAAATTGGAACGACAAAAAGACCACTAGGAGTGCGATTACAAGAACACGAATCGGATATAAGAAGAAACAAAAGCGGTACAGCTCTTGCGCAACATATACTGACACATGCGCATACAGCTGATATACAAAACGCCAGAATTTTAGACACAGAGAAAAGAGAGAGAACAAGATATACACTGGAGAGCCTACATATTTTGAAAAACAGAGAAAAAACAATAAACAAAAAGGAAGATAGCGGCGAAATCGCGGCAGCATATTTGTTATGTTTATGATAACAAATCAGTCTGACAAATGTACCTGACATTGATGGTACAGATAAATTACGTTATGTGACTCAAATTTAAAAAAAATTTTTGTTATTGTTTAATGTTTTTAGATTATACATTTTTTCCAACTTTTCAATGTAAGTGACACTTATACATGTTTTGATGATATTGTCTCTTATGTATTATCCTTGTTTGTGTCTTATAAAATAAAGATCCTGCCCCTGAGGATGCCAAGGAGATTGGCGAAACGTAGGAGAAAAAGCGTATCTTTTTTCCTTGCACTAGCGCACATCAGACCGCATCAGCTTATTAAAAAACTAACATTTATAAAAAAATCCATAAAGTGGCCAGCAAATAAATATAATATATTATTATTGTTATTTAATCTAAAATTGTTGTTGTATCTTGGCTGGGGTCTAAATCTCCTACCTCGGTAACCTCCGTTGTTACTTTGGTAACTTCCATTTCTGTACAGCTATTTGTAAATTTCGAAATTGCGCCGTTCATTGCTGTGAACGTTCCTGCTTGCATTACCATTTTTACTTTGCCATTCGAGGAGTTTTTACACATAGCCTTTACTGCTGCTTGTGTCGAATATCTCGTTGCTAAGTCTGGGTTAAGTCCATCCGATATATAAGCTCCTTCTAATGATTTTGTAATTTTCTCTATTTCTGCAGTGTACTGGTTTGCAGTTTTGCTGCGCTGTTGGATATTAAGGAGTTTTGCTGTCAAAACCTCCACGGATTCGCCTTTCATTGCCGTTCTCAATTTTAATTTTATTTGTTCAATAGTAGTTTCGTTGCTAATAAAATTTCTTGCAGCGCATTTTAGCTTGGTGTTTATAATGGTTATCGCTAAGGCTTCATTATTACCCTTGATTTGGTCTAGAATATCAAGGGCATCTAAGGAACTGTGCAAATTTTCAGGCTTTCCATCAAACTCTGGCAGCACTGATGAGGCAGTTTTGATAAATTCTACTACTGTTTGTGCCATTGTGACGTTTATAAGTGGGATATGTAGTGATTTATGTTCTTCCACTGATGAAGTTTGACTCAATGCTGGTGAAGGGGTGCGGTTTCGTGAAGATTCGGTTAGAACTGAGCTAAAATCAGCTTGAAGATTTTCCTCTATCATAGTTGGTATGGGTATTTCTATGTTGTATCTTGCTAATTAGGATACTAATTTGTCACGTACGTGTGAAAATAATTGGTAAGCTTCGTTTTGGTGTTCTTTAGTGAGTATATTTTTTACCTTATTGATTACCTGTCCTATATTATTTAGGGCTTCTACGATTGTGTTTAAATGTTTAAGTATAGTTTCTGGCTTTATCGTGGCATTTTTATTTATGCATTTGTATGCTTTTCCGCTTTAATTTTTTCTTCTGATAATTTGTCGTAAATTTCTTGCCATTTACCTATTTTATTTAAATGCGTTGTTGTACATTATTTGATTAATTTACTTTTTATGTAATTTTTTATTAAAATTGCAAGTGTCACACAAGAATGTAATTACACATGCAAAAATAGTTAACCATTTATCTGGGGTTTCTCCTTTTTTTTCTACACTTAATTTTGGTTCATATTTGATTAATTTATCTGCAGGACTTTTCTCATTATTTTCCTTAACACCAAGGCATTTTAGTGAATTTTCCTAACCATTTCCTATCAAATTGAATAAATTGGACAAAAAAAAAAATTTTTTTTCTATTTTGGTTTATTTTCCTTAATTCTTGGATTTTTTCTTTTAATTTAATCCTATCTGCTGTATTTGTTGTAAAATACAAAAATTCTATGGAATTCCTCCTCTGCTGTTATTTCGTTCATAACTAAGGAATAACTGAAACTTACATATGTCGAAAATTAACTAAATATTCTAAGAAAGGTCAAATACTCCAATTTACTTAAATATTGAATTTTTGTTTATTTTACGTTTAATTAATTCCTTTTTTTATCTTCAAAAGAAAAATAAAGGTCATAAATACTCCAATTTACTTAAATATTGAATTTTTTGTTTATTTTACGTTTAATTAATTCCTTTTTTATCTTCAAATTTTTACATATATTTTTTCTTTTGCTTAAATTATTTCTAATATCTCCTATTGTAATAAAAAAAATCCTAGGCAAAAAAGAATTTTTGCCAATGGTGAAGCGTCACAGGGCCGCTCAATTTATTCTAAATTTTTAAATTTAACATTATTAATTGCAATTCTAAATTCTCCTTTGTGGTGTCTTCTATATTCCACTTGAATTATTGGATCCCAATATCCATGCTTAGTTGACTTCTTTACCTAATTCTTGCCGTGTATTAATAGTGCTGTTAGTCCAAATTTGTTTTCATTTCTTATGCTGCCTGTTGTTAATTGCCTTTTGCGTTTTATTCCACTCTGATTTTATGCATCAAAGGTCCGATTGGGTGCAATGTGGTGTATTTACTTCATATGTCCTGTTGGTCTCGTCTTTTTCGATGTGCTTCTTTATAATAACTAATTTATTCCGTTGACATAATTTATGTCCTTTGGCTTGTGGCAGGATAACGTTTTTAACTTCTAAAACTTTTAAAACTTGTAGGATCTCCTTTCAGTGGGTTGCTTTTCAAATAATACTTTTACTGATTAATTTAAACAGGCAGGATCTCTGCTCAGTTAGTTTATTTTTTGCAGTTTTGCAGATTTTAATCTAAGCTGGCAGGATCGCCATGTAGTGTGTTGTAAATAAAGTTAAACGAACATATAAGTTGAGAAGCGCTTATGTTCAGCGCAAACATCAGATTGAGTCTTTATTAACAAATGCTTTCTCTTTTATAGGAATTTTACTTACAATACTATTACAATATTTTCAATTTTTTTTTGTTAGGCCTTGAGCTCGATTCGAACCCGCGATCTTAAAATCAGTAGGCCGATATAACAACAAAAATTGTTAATGCATCCCAGAGCACGGGGAAAAAGTGTCAATAAAATATGACACTATGGCAGCATTGCCAACAAACAAGTCCAATTTTCACAGCCATTCTGCAACAGATGTCGCAGTGTTGTGAATATCAATTGGCACGAACCAGAATAGAAGTAGGATTAATGAAGACAAACAAAAACCGCTGTGATGGCTGAATGGTTATAGCAGCGGCGCTTAAACGTTGCCGATGAAGGAATTTAGCAGTTCCCGAAATGGATCTATACAACGAGCTTTGGCAGTTGTCTAAATTTTTTCTTTCTTCTAAACTAATTTAAAAATTTTTTCAATTAAGAAAAAAAATTTATCATAACAATAATAATAATAAAAAAATATTTTTAGGCCTTGAGCTCGATTCGAACCCGCGATATTACAATATTTTTGTACAATACTTACACACTAAAAATAACTACATTCCATTTCTATATACTTATTCAGTAGAATATTCTTATTACCTAACTATGTAATAATGTTTGTTCAGTCGCACTGACAAACCGACGCTGTCGATCAGTCATGCTGATCAACACGTGAACTAGTGAGTGTGACGCTTATGGGTTAAGCAAAGGTAAACGGATACGGCTCCTCGCTGGGTTCAATATAACTTATCTATGCCGCTATGAGTAGTTTGTGTGTGGTCGAAGGTGAAATTCATTTGCTTGTGCATTCCAAGCTAGACCTATTCTGGCATGTACATAAATAAAAATATCTTGTATTGTGGTAAGGCCACAGAAGCTAGGACTGAGGGGGAGGGGTTGTATGGTCATTAAGGCGTCGGGCCGCACAACACCTAGCAGAGCTCGGGGGGGGGGGGGGGGGGGAGAAGTAGCACAAGACATCCTCCCCGTCGTCCTTACCTAAGTGAAGGGTGACCCGCACCATGACAGCGCCCCTTCCACTCAGCCAGCCGAAGCTAGAACTGAGGAGAAGGGCCATGAAGGTGTCGGGCCGCTCAACACCTAGGAGGGCGCGGGGCGAAAAGTAGCACAAGGTATCCTCCCCGTCGTGCTTACCTAAGTGAAGGGTGACCCGAGCCATGACGCTCTGTAATATTTAAAAAATACGAAAACAAATAACACATTGAGTGTCTGGTAATCATTTATTTTATTGAAGAAATTCTTTCTCTTTTATTCATAATTTCTTAACCTACACATACATAATTATTCTAACACTAACAAATTAAAAATATGTACATTTGTAATAATGGTGTGTGTGGTAGGTTCATAAAAAATGCATTGGCATAGAAGTTCATAATGCATTATGCCGCAATTGTATTGCACAGGTGGGCGTAACGCATAATGCTACACCATCCGCCTTAGAAAAAGAGGCTTATATAATTGTTAACAATTGTATAAGACTCTTTGTTTGAATTTTTTTGTAGTTTATTTTTAATATGCTGACCTTGATACTTTTGGTATTTTTACATTTTTTTTTTACTATTGTTTTGTATTAAGATTCGCTTTGCACAGCTGTCCCTTAAGTGCGTCGACTCACCTAAATATCCGCTGGTGCTTAAAAATTTATTACTTTTTCTTTTGAAGGACGAGTAAATTGGAATGCTTATTTTAAGATTATCTGCTTTAAGTTATCAAGACATGTTTTAAATGTTTTTAAACCTATTCTTATGGACTATTATTTCCTATCATTATCCAAAACTATTTTTTCTATCGAATTTTTTTCTATGTATATAAGTTAAGGTAAAAATTTCTTTGAAATAGTATTTCTAACAAAGAATATAGGTAAAAAGAATGGTTTATATTTCCTTTCCTTTTCATTATTATTCTTATTGCACAATTTTTTAATAGTTTTTTTTTCAACGTGCTGAATATGAAATTTTTAACTAATGATACTGAAAGTTGAAGAGCTATTATTATTTTTTAAATTCGCCTACTGAAGGAAAAAATTTGTACCTCAAGACAACTGTGTTTCTCCTTATAAATTTCAAGTCCTGGATTGCCGGCAATTCTTGTATGCCTGGTCGAATATTGTCCTAACTCAATAACTTCCTCAACAATCTGGTTGCTTGAAAATTTTCTACGCTACCATTTTTCTATCCTAAGATGGAAATGAGCGGAACTAGTCTTTTATTGCAAATTTATATAGCGCTTCACATTTATTTTTATATGTTCTCTTTGTGACTTCATTATTTTTTTCATGTTGGCTGGTTGTAAGATTTTTGTATTTTTTTTTAATTAGGTTTTGCTTACTTCCACTGTCCTAGAATATCCTATTGCTTCATGGCCATCTTTGTCAGGAGAATTCAAAGGAATTTATGCAAATTTTTGATTTGCTGTTCGCTTTAGGCAGGGCTGCCTTTACTGTTGATTGCGACATTTTAGGGGTTATTATGTGAAGGTCTATTTTTTAGTGTCTATTGCTCTTCCGCAGTTTTGGGTAAAAAGAATTTATATGTTTGAGAAGGAGAGAAAAAACAATTTTAGATGCGCTGTTGCACGTTTTTCAATTGCATATACTTGATTTTCATATATTCTTTAAGTATCGTAACTATTGCAATGGTCAATAGTATGATTACGCAGATTAAAACTGCTAGCCAAACATCTGGAATGTTTGGAGCAGCTTTTGGTTCTGGTTCAGCTGGTGGCTCATATTTTACTATCCTGTTCTCTGATGTTTCAGATTTTCCTTTTCCTACCTCGTAGCCAGCTATGGCTATCATAATGCCTTGGGCTATTTTTGTCCACCAGGCCATGCTGAAAATTTTCTATAATTATCTTTCTGAGAAATGAACTAAATTTAATTTTTAATAAAAATTTTTGATTTTATTATTTATCCTATAAATTCCATTTTACTTGTTTATTTAGTTAACATTATTAACGTAGAAGAAAATTTTTATTCTTAACGGAAAAATTTGTTTTAACTTAAAAATTTTTAGCATTTTTTTTCAATTTATCAATTATTTAAAAATTAATTTTTATGCCGTTTTGCTGATTTAGTTTCCTTTATTTAATGAACATTATAGAAGCTATTGTTTAAAATTTTCTAAAATTTGTAATTCTCTTAAAAATTTTTTTTTCTAAAGTTAATATTTTTAACATTTCTAGTTTTCTTAAAAAATTTTTTTTCGTTTGTTTTAAAGTATTGTTTAAAATTAATTTTTATGTTATTATTTTTTTTTTTCTACGCCACATTGGGCTTCAATTTTTTCTCTATTTTTAGTTTTAGTTTGTGCTATTTTCAAGGATGACATCAAACTTTTGGAAAAAAAATTTGTTCATCCTACCATATCTAAAAAAACTCCTAAGCAAAAACTTTCGTTTTTGCTAAAAGTTTAGCGTCCATAAAGGCCGCCCAATTTGTTTCTAATTTTTATACTTATCTTATTCTAAATAATTTTGATCCTCTTGCTACCAATCCTGTTTTGCTGTCAGTCTGGGATACTATTCCACTCTATTAGCCGTATTGTTCTTTCTCCATGAATATCTATTTTGTAATGTCCTTCATCATTTTATTGATAACATATTCCACTCTATTTATGCATTAGCCGGATTGTTTTTCTCCATGAATATCTATTTTGTAATGTCCTTCGTCATTTTGTTGATAACATTGCCCCCATGCTGATACTTGATTTGATTCTATTGTATTTGTGCTGCAATAGCAGTTGTAATCCTTTGTATTTGCTTTTTATTTCAGGATCCTTTAAAATTCAACTTTTGCCAGGATGACAAGATAATTAATTTTTATAATTTTTGAAAAAAAAATTCCTAGGCGGGATCTCTGAGCAGCTAAATCTTTTAAGCAATATTTGCTTGATCACCAATTTTATGCTTATTGCAGATCAAACTGGCAGGATCGCCATGTAATATTTAAAAATACGAAAACAAATAACACCATTGAGTGTCTGGCAATCATTAGTTTTATTGAAGAAATTCTTTCTCTTTTATACATAATTTCTTAACGTACACATACATAATTATTCTAACACTAACAAACTAAAAATATGTACATTCATAATAATGGTATACAAAGTCAGCAGATCTATTTATGTAAAAAATGTAAGATAGCTGTGTGTGAATATTGTGGTGATTCACATTGACAAAGGCAACAATGTAAAATAGTTGTGTGTGAATATTGTGGTGATTCACATTGACAAAGGCAATAATGTAAAATAGTTGTGTGTGAATATTTTGGTGATTCACATTGACGAACTAACACTGTCAACTAGCCATTCCGATCGGCACGTGCATTGACCGGCATGACTAGTTGAGCAAAACTATGAAGGTGTGAAATGACATGGGTTTCGTATTCGGCATTCGATTGATGTTGGCTTCCCGCTGTGTCGGGTCAATATAATTTATGTAGAACAATACTGTAATATGACTGCGTGTGGTAGGTTCATAAAAAATGCATTGGCATAGAAGTTAATAATGCATTATGCCAAATTTGTATTGCACAGGTGGGCATAACGCATAATGCTACAGCCCCCCTTGAACTCAGTTAGCTAGCAGGAGGGAAAAGTATGTCTTTAAAAAGACATCCACTCCCGCTGGCTCACTTGCGAGGACTGAATTGCAAAAATGCAAATTCGCTGTTTATACGGGTGGTGCCGCAAACTGGTTGAGAAACTAATACACAATTATTGTGATTTTCTTGTGTGGTGTGTTGACGAAACACACCATTGTTTTGCCATCAGTCGTTGGTACCGTGTGGTTATTTACCATAGTGTTTGTTGGCGATGCTATAGAAAAATAAGTACGGAGAGGTTCAGGCTTAAGTGAAAAGGGAATTACAGGGAGGTTATATTATTGTAACGCTACGTTTTACCTGGTTTCCCCATCCCAAGTCACAGGTGGAGAAACCACTCCCTCCATTTGCGGAACGAACCTTTTGCCCTAATAATCGGGTTATTTTCTCTTCTTTCCCCTCTAGGAATTTCATGGCTCCTTTGCCTAGGCAACTGGAACAGGCACCTGAATTTAACAAGGCGGGAGTGTCATGCCCTCCAATCACTGCACGCGCGAAGAATCGGTTGTCTCCCTTTAATGTTACGATGGTTGCGACTATTTTTTGTTGTATTCTCTTTAGAGTACGATGCTTTTCCTGCATTTTCAAAATCTTCTTATATTTTCTATCTTTCTTTCTCGTTTCAATCTCTTCCATGAAAACCCTTTCCTAACTTTTGTTTCCTTTCGTGTAAACTCTTTCTTAAAACTTCATTGTTATTGGTCGCTTCTATTCTCTGACTACCTACACGTTTTACAATTTGTACTTCCACTCTCTGATCTCTTAAACCTAATTCTCCGGGGACTCCTGGCTCTGCACAGAGTACCCGGACATCTCTGCGAGTTGCCTGTTTTCCGTATCCGGCTTAAACATACAATAGGACGCATCACTACCACACATAAAACACTTCATACAATGGGAGAACAATTTACAAGGACTATGTTTTGCCGCTGCCTGTGGGTCTTTCGTAAAGAAATGCACAGGCATTCCACAAACAAAACACAACATAAGGTGAAATGGTGACGGACAAAACACTTTACTTTGGACGTTACTATTGGGGGTTGACGTATTACAATTATAAGGGATGGGATTACAGGATTTGGGATTGGATTTCGAAGGATCACTTGGTTTTACGTTAGGGGGACCGGGTCTGGCAGCCGTTATTTTGCTCCTATCATCTTTGCCTATCGCGTCTATCCCTATACTAATCGCCTCTTCTACTTCCCTAGCGCTAACATCTATTTCGCTAACGATCTTCTTTCGTGACCTATTCCCTTTTATTAATTATTCGGCTCGTTTGCATTCTATCTTCAGATCGGCTAGCGTATCAATCTTAGATGCCGTAAGATTCGCCAATTGCGGCTTTAAATTACCCTTTATAATCTTAACAAGTTCTGCTTCGGGTATTTTCTTAAGCCTAAAAGTAAGATCGTGTATTTCGGCATAAAAATCTTCGAAGGTTTCTTGGCCTCCCTGCTCCCTCTCCATTATCTCGCGGATTACCTCGTAATTGGACTAGGCGCTTCTAAATTGGTTTAGCAACTCCGCCTTCAGCTGGAGGAAATTGAAGTGTCGGTCCTCGGCGTGATCCTCCAGGACCTGCCAATACCATTTCAGCGCGGCTCCGGTTACGAGGCAATGGAAGTCCCCTAGTAGTTGTTCACAAGAGACCTCATGTTGTTCGCGCATTCTTTCCACGCGAAATACAAAACTTTCCAACGTCATATTTTTTGTAGTACCATCAAACTTCAGGTGCCATTTCTCAAGGTCTATTTTCTTCCGGTACAGTTGCCTATCAAAGCCGCTTTGATTGTTCCTATGGGGCTGCTGGTTAATATTTCCGGGCGTTGATGTCGTTCGTGGTGGGGCGCGACCTGGTGATGCCTGAATGGAGGCCTCCACACCTGCAACTCCATTACTCAGGTGGGACATGTCCTCTCATTGTCTCCATCATCTTCCTTAGTTGGTCCATGCGGTTCGATGTCGGCAGGGGTGCAGTTGGTGGTGCTCCACCGACAGCTCCTTGAGGCGAGTTTGCTTCCCCCTCTTCTGGCATTTCTAAAATCCTGTCGACCTTACTCGAGAAACTTAGGGACCTATT
Source organism: Eurosta solidaginis (assembly GCF_040869045.1). NCBI lineage: Eukaryota > Metazoa > Arthropoda > Insecta > Diptera > Tephritidae > Eurosta > Eurosta solidaginis. Next base: position 131,825,417 of record NC_090319.1, read on the forward strand.
AAACGAATCTTCGGTTCTTGGCGGCTGCTCCGTCGAGTTCAAACTACCAAAAACGCTAGCCCAACAACGATTAAACAACTCCGTGGGTAAAAAATCTATGGGCTGCTCAATTCCAGTGTCAATTTCAGTGAGCAACGATCCTACCGCTCTAGCCAGCGCACGTGTAACTCTCCTACTCGATGGTATTATCCCTATACCAAACCGCTGTCCTTCAGAGCCGGTGGGATTGTCCATCCGCTACTAATTTCAACCTCAAAATGAATTGGAAACGAAATTCAAGTACCAACTGAAACTGACGTTAAACGATTTGAAGTTGGAGAAATAGATATTCCACTTCAAAGTATCAAAATTCAAATTAATATTAATATAAAAAGAAATGTTTGCAAAAAAATTTTAAAAGTAAAAATGAACGAAATTCTAATTAAGAAAAGGAATTCAAATTGTTTTATGAGCAAAACGTAATTCAAGGAAAAACACAAAGGCAAAATTAAAAAGTATGGGAATAAAATCTATACACCTTTAACCAAAAATTAAAAGGATGATTCAGTGATATCTAACATAAATAAAAAATAAAATTATAGATAATTCAACTTCCAAAATATAAGTCACTGATAACCAAAAAAACTTTCAATTCAAGATTAAGCCAAAACGATAAAAAGTAAGAACTTAAAATGAATGCAAGAGTTTAAACTGAGTGCCAGAACTTCAATATAATTCAATTTAACCAACATTAATATTATACTAAACTTATAATTTATATTGAAAAGAAAGTGATTAAAAGGAAAATATAAGAAAAAGTATTTAAAATTGTACCAAGGAATTCATAATTTGATAAAAAACAAAGGAATTCAGAAAAAGGTATATCCAAAAAAATTTCTTTAAATTAACAAGTAAATAACCAAAATTAATAAAACCCTTAACCCAGTCAACACAATATAATTCAATAAAGAAACGTGTTTATGCTGAAAAGTAAATGTATGTATATATATTTATATAAATGTGTATGTGTATATAAATGTGTATGTATATGTATAATAAACAAGTAAGGAAGGCTAAGTAAGGGAAAATCACCATGTAGGAAAATTAACCTAGGGTAACCATGGGATGTGTTTGTATGACATGGGTACCAAATGGAAGGTATTAAAGAGTATTTTAAAAGGGAGTTGGCCATAGTTCTATAGGTGGACACCATTTCGGGATATCGCCTTAAAGGTGGACCAGGAGTGACTCTAGAATGCGCTTGTACGATATGGGCATCAAATGAAAGGTGTTAATGAGTATTTTAAAAGGGAGTGGGACTTAGTTCTATAGGTGGTCGCCTTTTCGAGATATCGCCATAAAGGTGAACCAGGGGTGACTCTAGAATGCGTTTGTACGATATGGGTATCAAATGAAAGCTGTTAATGAGTATTTTAAAAGGGAGTGGGCCATAGTTCTATAGGTGGGCGCCATTTCGGGATATCGCCATAAAGGTGAACCTGGGGTGACTCTAGAATGCGATTGTACGATATGGGTATCAAATGAAAGGTGTTAATGAGTATTTTAAAAGGGAGTGGGACTTAGTTCTATAGGTGGGCACCTTTTCGAGATATCGCCATAAAGGTGAACCAGGGGTGACTCTAGAATGCGTTTGTACGACATGGGTATCAAACGAAAGGTATTAATGAGTATTTTAATAGGGAGTGGGCCTTAGTTCTATAGGTGGACGCTGTTTCGGGATATCGCCATAAAGGTGGACCAGGGGTGACTCTAGAATGTGTTTGTACAATATGAGTATCAAATGAAAGGTGTTAATGAGTATTTTAAAAGCGAGTTGGCCTTAGTTCTAAAGGTGGACGGCTTTTTCGAGATATCGCCATAAGGTGGATCAGGGATGACTCTAGAATGTGTTTGTACGATATGGGTATCAAATAAAAGGTGTTAATGAGTAGTTTAAAAGGGAGTGGGCCTTAGTTCTATAGGTGGACGCCTTTTCGAGATAACGCCATAAAGGTGGACCGGGTGGTGACTCTAAAATGCGTTTGTACGATATGGGTATCAAATTAAAGGTATTAATGAGGGTTTCAAAAGGGAGTGGCCCTTAGTTGTATATGTGAAGGCGTTTTCGAGATATCGACCAAAATGTGGACCAGGGTGACCCAGAACATCATCTGTCGGGTATCGCTAATTTATTTATATATGTAATACCACGAAGAGTATTCTTGCCAAGATTCCAAGGGCTTTTGATTTCGCCCTGCAAAACTTTTTCATTTTCTTCTACTTAATATGGTAGGTGTTACTCCCATTTTACAAAGTTTTTTCTAAAATAAAATTTTGCGCCAACAAACCAATCCAACTACCATGTTTTATTCCTTTTTTTCATATTTGGTATAGAATTATGGCATTTTTTTCATTTTTCGTAATTTGCGATATCGAAAAAGTGGATTTCGGCCATTTTTTATACCAAGATAAAGTGAGTATAACGGCCGAACGGAAGGACAGACTGTGTATAGAAACTGGTCGCGGCTTCAACCGATTTCGCCCATTTTCACAGAAAACAGTTATCCTCACAGAATCTATGCCCCTACCAAATTTCACGAGGATTGGTAAATTTTTGTTCGACTTATGGCATTAAAAGTATTCTAGACAAATTAAATGAAAAAGTGCGGAGCCACGCCCATTCTGAAATTTTCTTTTATGTTTATATTTTGTTGCACCATATCATTACTGCAGTTGAATGTTGACATAATTTACTAATATACTGTAAAGATATTAAATTTTTTGTTAAAATTTGGCTTTAAAAATTTTTTTTTTAAAAGTGGGCGTGTTTGTCATCCGATTTTGTTAATTTTTATTTAGCTCACATATAGTAATAGGAGTAACTTTCCTGCTAAATTTCATCATGATATCTTCAACGACTGCCAAATTACAGCTTGCAAAATTTTTAAATTACCTTTTAAAAGTGGGCGGTGCCACGCCCATTGTCCAACATTTTACTAAGTTTACCAAGTTTCATCGCTTCATCCCTCTTTGGAATTATCACACTTTTTCGATTTTTCGAAATTTTCGATATCGATCCATGCGCCACCTAGCGAAATTTTTTTGATAAAATATTGCATCGTCACCGAGTTCTGACTTACGGCCCAAGTTTCAGGTCTCTAGCTCACCGGGAAGTTACTTAAAAATCGGTCTTAAGTTTTCCCCGTTTTTAAAGTATTTGCAGTTATTTTGACTAGGCCGTCACCTAGCGGAACTTTGTTTTCTATAAGTTGTATTGTCACCAGGCCTCTAACTAAGTGCCAAGTTTCAAGTCTCTAGGTAACCGGGAAGTTAGTCAAATGTGGATTGAAAAATTCCCAAATTAAAACTTGTTTTCTTACCATCTCGATCTGCGTGCGCCACCAAGCGAATTTTTTTTTTTTTTTTTGATCAAACGTTGCATTGTCACCGGGTTCTGACCCACGGCCCAAGTTCCAAGTCTCTAGCTCACCGGCAAGTTACTCAAAAATCGATCGTAAGATTCCCCTCGTTTTTCAGGGATTTGTAGTTATCTCAAGTGGCACGCCACCTAGCGGAACATTGTTTTCTATAAATTGTATTGTGACCAAGCCTCGAACTGTGTGCCAAGTTTCAAGTCCCTAGGTCGCCGGGAAGTTAGCTAAAAATGGATTGAAAGATTCCCAGATCAAAATAAATTTTCTTAATATCACTAAGTGCCAAGTTTCAAGTCTCTAGGTAACCGGAAGTTAGTTAAAAATGGAATGAAAGATTCCCAAATCAAAACTAATTCTCTTAACATCTCGATCCATGCGCCACCAAGCGAAATTTTTTTGATCAAATATTGCATTGCCACCGGGTTCTGACTCACGGCCCAAGTTTCAGATCTCTAGCTCACCGGGAAGTTACTTTAAAATCGATCGTAAAATTCTCCCCGTTTTTAAAGGATTTGCAGTTATCTTGACTAGCGCGTCACTTAGCGGAACTTTGTTTGTTGTATTGTTAGCAGGCCTCTAACTAAGTGGCAAGTTTCAAATCTCTAGGTCAACTTTCAGTTAGTTAAAAATGAATTGAAAATTTCCCAAATCAAAACAAATTTTCTTAATATCTCGATCCATGCGCCATCTAGCGAATTTTTTTTGATAAAATATTGCATTGTCACCGGATTCTGACCCACTGCCCAAGTTCCAAGTCTCTAGCTCACTGGCAAGTTACTCAAAAATCGATCGCAAGATTTCCCTCGTTTTTCAGGGATTTGTAGTTATCTCAAGTAGCACGCCACCTAGCGGAACTTTGTTTTCTATAAATTGTATTGTGACCAAGCCTCGAACTGTGTGCCAAGCTTCAAGTTTCTAGGTCACCGGAAAGTTAGTTATAAATGGTTTGAAAGATTCCCAAATCAAAACTAATTTTCTTAATATCTCGATCCATGCGCCACCGGGTTTTGACTCACGGCCCAAGTTTCAGGTCTCTAGCTCACCGGGAAGTTACTTAAAAATCGATAGCAAGATTCCCTGCGTTTTTTCAGGGATTTTCGTTTATCTCGGTTCGTCTGCCAAAAAAAAAAAACAAGTAAGGACGGGACTCTCTTCGGCTGTGCCGAAGACTTCATACCTTTCATGAATGGGGCTGAACAATAATCTTATCCCGTTCGTAATCTCCAAATAATCGGATGTATAAGATAAGAAATATATAGTGAACAGATGTACATACCTAAATGATTTTTAAGATAAATATAAAATAGAAAATGGCAAAAAGCACCCTTATCTGAACGATCGGTTGTATGGGATATATATTATATATAGCTCCGATCGAAATGATTTTTTTATGAAATCTTCTATGATATATTACAATAAATATCACCAAGTTTAACGCTTTTGTATTGGAAATTAAGGGAGAAATTGCCAAAAATCTTTCTATCTGAACGATCGGTTTATGGGATATATACTATATATAGCTCCGATCAAGGTGATTTTTTCAGAAAATCTTCTATGATATATTAAAATATATATCACCGAGTTTCACGTTTATGCTTTCTAAATTAAGGGAGAAATGGCTAAAAATCTTTGTATCTGAGCGATCGGTTGTATGGGATATATGTAACTATATATAGCTCCGATCAAAGAGATTTTTTTAGGATATCTTCTATGATATATTACTTTCTAAATTGCGGCAGGAATGACCAAAATCGTCTTATCTGAACGATCGGTTGTATGGGAGATATATGTTATAGTGGTCCGATCCTACCGGATCCGACAAATGTCTAATATAATACAGAAATACATCCTTGTGACAAATTTCATTGAGATATCTCAAAATTTGAGGGACTAGTTTGCGTTCAAACGGACAGACAGACAGACGGACGGACGGACAGACGGACATGGCTATATCAACTCAGTTCGTCGCCCTGTTCAATTCGGTATACTTAATGGTGAGTCTATCTTCTATATTTCTCAACGTTACAAACATCGGACCAAAGTTGATATGCCATTTCATGTTCATGAACGGTATAAAAACAAAAATTGATTAAAATAAAAATTCATCAGAGGTGAATTGGTTTTCGAAAAACGTGTAAAGAATATATATTTTGGAGTACAGCGTGTGTTATTCTCCGGTGGGGTATAACCAGAATGTTGATCCCCTGCCCATACGTCCTTCAGTCCTCTCAAAGCCGACGTCAGTTAAATCCCTCATTAAACACAGTGCGCTACTTCAGTAGCTTTCCAAACATTGAAAGAGCGTTTGTGCACTGCCCCAATGTTGGCATATCCAATTCCAGGAGCAACGTTTATTCTAGATACAGATGCGAGCGGATATGCTATAGGAGGCGTTTTATCACAACTGGTCGATGGACAGGAGAAGGTAGTTGCATATTACAGCCGTTCGATTGGAAAACCAGAGAGGAACTACTGCGTTACGCGGAGAGAGCTGTTGGCATTGGTAGAGTGCATTAAACATTTTCACAAATACCTCTACGGCCAGCGATTCCGTGTCAGGACCGATCACGCAGCTTTAAAATGGCTTCTGCAGTTCCGTAATCCGGAAGGGCAATTGGCACGGTGGATCGAGCAACTACAAAGCTGTGACTTTTCCATTGAGCATCGAAAAGGTAGTACCCATGGAAATGCCGATGCAATGTCACGAAGACCATGTAGTTTGGAATGCAAGCACTGTTCAAAAGCCGAGGCTAAAGAAGACATTATAGATGTCCGGCTAATGACTATAACATGTGCAGATGAATGGGACAAGGAACAGCTAAGAAAGTGTCAGCTAGAAGATACAGATCTGTCACGTGTTATGCAAGGGCTCGAACGAAACGAAAGACCAAACAGAGAAGAGATATCAGCAGAGAGTCCCATTGCGAAGTCATATTGGGCACAGTGAAACAGTTTAGAATAAAATCCGGTTGCCTTCATCGAGTATGGGAGAATGAGGATGGTAAATACAAGAAGAAACTGATAGTTGTTCCCAGAAAGAGGATTCCTGACTTGCTCAGCGAGCTGCATAATGGTCCAAGCGGAGGTCATCTTGGAATCACGAAGACACTTGAGAAGATTAAACAGAGATTCTATTGGGTTGGTTGCCGTCAGTCGGTCACTGAGTGGATTGCGAACTGCGAGGTTTGCAGCAGAGCAAAAGGGCTCAGAACCCGAAGTCATGGGCAGATGAAGCAATATAACTCAGCTGCGCCATTTGAAAGGATGGCTATGGATGTCGCCGGTCCATTTCTTACTAGCAACGGCGAAAACAAATATGTACTGGTAGTTATGGATTATTTCAGCAAATGGCCAGAGGTATACCCAATTCCAAATCAAGAAGCGGAAACGGTAGAAGAAGTGTTTATAAACAATTGGGTTGCAAGGTATGGTGTACCAATGGGGTTACATTCTGATCAAGGCAGGAATTTCGAATCAGCTGTATTCCAGGAAATGTGTAAATCATTGGGCATTCGAAAAACACGGACAACTGCATTGTATCCTCAATCCGATGGTATGGTAGAATGATTCAATAGAACATTGGAGAAGCACTTAAGGAAAGTAGTAGACAAGTACCATAAAGAGTGGGATACCCGCATACCATTATTCTTGATGGCTTACCGATCAGCCGTGCATGAGACAACGGGCCAAACCCCTGCAAAAGTAATTTTTGGCAATGACCTTAGACTGCCAGCTGATTTGAAGTTTGGGATAGATGCCAATGCGGAGAGAAATGTTAAGAAATCCACTAGTGATTTGGAAGAAGAGCTGAGAGAGATACACGATCTTGTAACGCAACGATCAAAAATTATGAGTGACAAGATGAAAGCGAGGTACGATAAAGCAATTAATTCGGAAGGGTTTCAGGAAGGAGATTTGGTGCTGTTATACAACCCACAACGAAAAAAAGATTTGTCCCCGAAATTGCAGTGTAATTGGGATGGCCCATACAAAGTTGTAAAACGGATCAACGATGTAGTGTACCGCATACAAACCATTGGCAAACCACGAACCAAAATGATAGTGGTTCATTTGGAAAGGCTGGCAGCGTTTAGATCGAGAGATTTGTTTGATCGGGACGATCAGACTTAGGTGGAGGGCAGTGTGACGAATATGAGTGACACCAGGTGATACTTACCTCCCTAGTCTGATGCTAAGTAAATGAAGTCACAACAACTATAAAGCAGACAGTCACTTGTATCTACATCAGACTTCGGCGTTTCATACATCTTAAGATGGTGAGCAACTCACACAGATAGCCTGCGCTCTTTGTTTAGTGAATGGTTCAGTCTGCAATGAGCAATTGGCATGTCAACATGGAGTGTTGGTATCGCTAGTTACGCAGCGACAAATATATGCACGTATTTACGTAAATACATTTTATTAATATGAATTAATTTAACCCTAGGACTTATACCCAACTTTTACTACGACTTCTTATAGGTGTGGCCAGTAGCCTGTTTTACCCGTTTTTTTCTCATTTTTTCTAAGAATCAAGTTATTTTTTTTAATGCAATGTTGTAGCTGACTGTCTTACGAACATTTTAAGTAGTTATAAACATATATTTGTAGCCTGCTTCTAAGAATTGCGCGCATTCTAAGTTATTTCTAAGAAGTCAATAATTTCTATTGTTGTTAGAATTTTTAGAATACAATCTTTTTCGCGCACTCTTAATTATTTAAAAGAAGACATTATATTGTACCCTTGCTAGAATTTGCTGACAAACAACATTTGTTATAATCCAACTACCTGGCAGGTAAGAAATGCTTCCAGAAACTCAAGGGTTGCAGCTATATAAACGGCAGTTTTGCGAGTTTATGTTCATTGTAAAGCGTTCTTTTGAAGTGTGAAGTTGATTTATATTTGTGAAAATAACAAGTCAGAAAAAATTTAAAATATTACAACATGGATAGCAGAAGGAACATGGAATCAATATATGAGGTAAATACACATAACTCAAATATAATTTCAAAAATGGAATAAAAATTAATTATTTTTATATAGATTATCTGACGCTGAAAAAGAGCAGTACACACAAAACCTGGTTGACGAAATCTCAGATGATGAATTATTTTCCGACCCTGAAGATGATGAAAGCGACAAGTAGCAGTAGCAGATGGCGTGGGTGAAACGGATGTAGAAGACCCTGATTACACAATTGACAATGCCCAGGTAGATGAGGCTGATTACGAAGAATCTGAAAATGAATCCGATGCTGCAGATGATTCTGAGGAGATTAGTTTGCGTGCAGCTGAATTCGTAGCACGTGATAGTACCATATGGAGCTCACAGCCACGACTTGCACGCCAAACTAGGCAACAAAATATTTTGCGACAGCGAAGTGGGCCCGCAAGATCAACTACTATGGTGTCAATATATATAAATGTTTTATGACTCCGGAAATGGTGGATATTATAGTACGCTACACCAACAAAAAACAGAAGCTACATATGCGGAATTAAACGCAAAACATCCAGAGGCGGAACCAAAAACATGGAAGAAGGTTATTTTGAGCGAAATGTATACGTTCATTGGAGTGCTTATTATGACTGGCGCTAACCGCAGCAATGCCGAATGTGCGCCGGACTTGTGGTCGGTGGAAAATTGTCCATTATATCGTGCGACAATAGACATTAACCGCTTTCAGGCCATACTGCGATTTATAAGGTTTGACGATGGCAACACACGGGCACAACGTTTGGTAACTGACAAAGCTGCACCAATATCCGAGCTGTGGACCATGATGAACTACAACTTTGAGCAGTCATATAAGCCAAGTGAATATCTAACGGTAGACGAGCAGCTCTTTCCATATCGTGGCCGCACCCGTTTTACGCAATACATCCCATCGAAACCGGCAAAATATGGCATCAAAGTGTGGTGGGTATGTGATGCCAAAAACGCATATCGACTGCATGGACAAATATATACTGGCCAAGCACCTACGGGACGGGAAACTAACCAGGGTGAACGCGTGGTCAATGATTTAGTACGTCGATTTCATGGAACCGGCCGAAATATAACGGTGGACAATTTTTTTACATCCCTAAATCTACTGGAAAGCTTGTCATCCATGAATTTGACGGCAGTTGGAACTCTGCGGAAAAATAAGCCCTACATACCAAAGGAGATGTTGGCACACAAAGATCGTGCAGAGAGATCAAGTACATTCGGTTTTAGGCCCAACATATCCATTTGCTCCTATGTAAAAAAATAAATGTAAGGCGCGATAACCTCCGAAGAGATCTAAGGCCGAGCTTCTCTTCCAATTTGCGTCGTGCTCCTCTTGATTTTTCCCTACAAATTGGCCGGACGGGACCTACATGTTTTATGCCGACTCCGAACGGCATCTGCAAGGCAGATGAGTTTTCACTGAGAGCTTTTCATGGCAGAAATACAATCGGAGCGCTTGCCAGACACTGCCGAGGGGCGACCCCGCTTAGAAAAATTTTCTTCTAATTGAAAAATCTAAAATTTTGATGTTGCTTTGCCCGGGAGTTGAACTCAGGGCATACGGTGTGATAGGCGGAGCACGCTACCATCACACCACGGTGGCCGCCCTATGTGCCGAAAAAAAAAACAAGGCAGTTATATTACTATCATCAATGCATGACGATGATCACATTGGCGAAAGCGGCAAACCAGAAATGATCGAGTTTTATAACAAGACAAAAGGAGGAGTGGACGTGATGGACCAATTGCTTGGGGAATATACTTGCCAAAGGACGACAAAGCGGTGGCCGTTGTCCCTATTCTTCAATATGATTGATTTGACGGCATTGGCAGCGTACATCATATATTATGAGAATAATCTCAACATCAGATGCACCAATGCGAAGCGTAAGAGATTTCTTCGCCAGCTCGCCAAGGAACTGTATATGCCCATAATTAAAGAGCGGTCGGTGAATCAGCAAGTGATGCGGAACTTCAACACAAAAATTGCAGTCGCGAGTTTCATAAGTACGGCCTTGCAAGGAAGTGCTGACAATAGGAGATCAACGTCTGCAGCTGCTGGTGCAAAACCAAAGAAACAGCAGGTTGGAAGCTGTTTTCTCTGCTACATCCATGACCAACACAGAAGACGAACGCGTAACATGTGCAGAATATGTCAGCGCCCAATATGCATACAGCATTCTTCAAATACATTTACATGTAATATTTGTGAAAATAATGAAGACAATTGAATAATCTAAATTTGTTTGCATATTTAGTTATAAGAAATAATCAATAAAATAATATTTTATAAAGAAAATAATAAATAAAAATTTTTTTCCTTCAAAAAATGAGAAAAAACGAGAAAAAAAGCTACTGGCCACACCTGTACCCGGGTATAAGAAGTCGTAGGAGTCAATTTTGAAAGCTTATATCTCATCAATGCATGGACCTAGCATGACAAATAAGACACCAATCGACGTAGATTTACTTCGTTCCTAGATCAAAAATTTCAAGTCAATATCTTTAGCGATTTAGGAGCTACATCACTCCAAAGTAGCTACTGGCCACACCTGTACTTGGGTATAAGTCCTAGGGTTAATATGAAAAAATGCAACAGGATCTAATAGAGAAACTGTAAATTTTATTTGAAAATAATATTAAAAATTCTCTATAATTCGGCGAATTTTCATCAAAATTCTTAATTGTTTTGTGTATATATAGTTTTGTTGCCCATTTATTTCTAGAACAATCAGGTGTCAGTCTTAAATATTAATAGTAATAGAAAAAAAAGCATGTATTTATTAGGAAAATTATAGGGATCTATTTGTATATGCAAGTGGAATTTAACATAAAATATTCGCTTGCCATTGTGCGCATCAATAATTTATTATTTATTGCGTGCTTAGCCGTTGCAGTATAACAAGCGAATGATCAGTGAATCAATTGGTTCGTGCGTCCAAAGCGCTCTCACTAATACATCCACACAACATTTTTGCCGACACTTGATCTACATAAACGAATTAAACATTATGTCTACACATATGTACGTACACGCAGCAGAGAAGAGATGCTCCCAAAAGTATGCAATTGTAATTGTTGAAGTATCTCTCACAAATACACGCATATGAGAAGTTATATACGTGCATATGTAGTTATAATTATATGGCGCCAACTAAGTAAATTCTGGAAGCGCCTAGAAGATGCCACGAGGAAATCAAAGAGTATAAAAGCACCAGCGGTAGAGGCGCCATAATCAGTTTCGATATCTAGCGAGCAATAGCAGTATTATTTTGAAAGTCAGTTTCATATAAGCTATCACTTTGGTTATTAAGCCACTTTCACCACACCAAAAACTTTAACACAATTTTTAACATAATTTAAGCACAGTAATACACTGATTGGAGTTTTAGAGAGCTGATTGGAGTTTTAGAGAGTAAAGGTTAAAATTCTGAACACATTAGCTGAGTGAAAAGTGTACAAATAATTGTTAAATAACAAATACAGGCAGTGGTAGTTTAACAAATTCTGCTGTGGTATGTGGTGAATGTGACCTACTAGAATTTTGTGAAGCTTGCTTCACATGGTTTTTCGTCCCTGCAACATCTTTATTTTCGATAATATTTGATACCATCTTATTGCAGTTTGTCAAAACTGTGGTTTTGGCGGCGGCTCTCGCTACTGATGTCACTAGGTGCTATTGGTATAGAAAATCGATCGCTATATTCCGTAGACAAAAATAGACTGATTCTTTATTTACATTCTTTCTTACTATCTATATGTAATTACAGTTAGGTATAATGTATGTATGTTTGTATTATGTGGTGGCCTGATTTAACAGGGAAATTCCAAGAGAGTTGGTATTCAGTATTTATGTAAATTTGTATGTGAGAGCATACAGATTAAAACTAGTAAAATACAGAGTTGCATTAAAGCGTATGTAATATACCTAAGATAAGCTGTGTACTTTCTGCGGAATTAAGTACATGTATTTCGTTGTGCACGCCACAATAATCCCCCTATAGTGCAGACGTTAATGAAATCGTACTGGCAATCGCACAATTCCACCGGACCTTGTTGTTTTCGCTTCGCTGTCTGCTGGTAGTAAATTTGAGTTTGAACCGGTGGCATCCTCTTTCGATCTATCTTTCTTTTGTTTTTGTTTTTGTCGCTCATTCTCTGTAGCAGATTGTGCGTTGTGGTGGTCGCAGAGATATGCCGCTTCCAATCTGTCAATTGAAGTGTTGACGATTCTGTTAAACAATTTTACTTTGAAATATTTTTCACAGCGTTCGACCACCTCAAATGGTCCTTCGGAGGATGGTTCAAGTGGAGATTTTACGCGGTCCACTCGCACGAAAACGAATTTTGCTTCCTTAAGTTTCGGTTGTATAAAAGTTGAAGGTGTGCTATGGTGTGTCGGCGGCGAGGGTCGTAGCGCTTTATTTCCTTGCGTAACTTTTCAACAAACTCTGTTCACTGGCATCACATGTTGATTTTTGTAAAAATTCGCCGGGAAGTCTGAGCGGAGCGCCGTATACCATCTCTTCGGGGGTGGTACCTATATCTTGCTTTGTCTTTGAGCGCAATCCAAGTAGCACCAGTGGTAAAATGAAACTCCAGTCGTTTGAAGCGTAGCTGTTGATAGCTGATTTTAATGTTCGGTGCCAGCGCGGGGGGTGATACGCTGTTGTTCGTAGGCGCTTTACGCCAAGCATTTGTGTGAGTTCTTTAAAAAGTGCTGATTCGAATTGTCGATCCAAGTCAGTTGTGAATCTTAGCGGCACCCCATATGCAGCGATCCATCCACTAACGAGCCCAAACGCAACGCTCTCTGCTGTGATTTCTGCCAACGGGATCGCCACCTGCCACCTACAAAAACGGTCGATGCACATTAGGCAGTAGCGATTACCTTGAGAAGTCGGCAGCGGCCCCACAATTTCAACGTTAATGTGTTCGAAATGCTGACTCGGTATTACGTAGTCGCGTAGAGGTGTGCTGAATTTTCACTTTTTCGCAGGGGACGCAGCAGCGTACGAAACTGGCAATGTCTTTTGCCATTCCCGGCCAAAAATATCGCTGCGTTACTAGTTTTTGCGTCGCCTTTACACCTGGATGTGCTAAGGTATGCAATGCTGTGATTACCTGTTGACGACACGGTTCGGGTATGTACGGATTAATTTTATCATGTGAAATATCAAAATAAATCCATGATGTTGAATCTGGAATGACAAACTTTTTTAGTGCCATTGCTTTATTTTCTTTACCTGTGGTTAAGAGTGATTCTAGCTTTTTGTCGGACTTCTGTGCTGTAGAAATAGATTCAAAATCAACAGGGTCCCTGGTGATGACGGTTTGTATGCGGGATATCAAATTTGCTATGTTGTTATATTTGCCAGGCATGTGCCTTATGTTGATCGTAAATTGACTTATAAAGTCAAGTTTCTGCGCACGTCGAGGTGATGCTTTTTCGCTGTTTTGTACGAATGCGTATACTAGAGGTTTGTGGTCTATCAACACCACAAACTCCCTGCCTTCGAGTGTATGCATGAAATGTTTGACAGCCTGATAAACTGCGGTTAATTCCCTATCGTACGTGGAATATTTTTTTTTGAGTATTAGTTAGCTGTTTTGAATAAAATCCTATCGTTTGGACTTCGTCGTTCACTCTTTGATGCAAAACAGCTCCGACTGCGTCATTTGAGGCGTCGACACTAAGCGCTAACGCGGCGTTTGGTGCCAAGTAATTTAACAACGCAGCGTTCGTTAGCTCCTCCTTGCATGCCTTGAATGCTTCATTGGTATCAATGGTCCATTTTATGGGTTTTGTATCGTTTCGTTTATTAACGTCGATGAGCGACTGTAGCTTATTTTGATTCACGGTAGCGTTGCGTAGGAAAGGTCGGTAGAAATTTATCATGCATAACAATTTTTTTAGTTCTCGAGCTGTGGTCGGCTGTGGAAAATTTCTAATTATTTCCACTTTTACATCAGGCGGTTTGAGGCCTGCCGCTGTGATAGTATGGCCCAAAAAATTTATTTCAGGTTGCGCTAACTGACATTTATCGACGGTGATTGTTAAACTGTGCTGGCGTAGCAGCTAAAATATCTTTCGCAAATGGTTTTCGTGCTCTTTCATAGACGAAGACGCTACCAAAATGTCGTCTATGTAGGCGAACGCAAAGTCTATTCCACGCAGTATTTCGTGGATATGTCTTTGAAATGTTTGGGCGGCATTCTTTAGCCCAAACGTCATATATTCGAACTCGTATAGCCCGAAGGGCGTCGTTATCGCTGTCTTTGGGATTTCGCTGGGCTCAATGGGAATCTGATGATACGCCCGTTGTAAATCCATTGACGAAAATATACTTTTCCCATACAATATACTTGTGACGTCGTGAAGGAATGGGATGGGGTACCTGTCCGGTACTGTTATCGCGTTGAGGGCGCTATAGTCGCCGCATGGTCGCCACTCTTTGTTGGGTTTACGTATCAAATGTAGCGAGCTTGCCCATGTACTTTTCGATGGTCTGCAGATTCCTTTTTGGAGTAAATATTGGAACTGTTTCTTGGCTGCGTCTAATTTTTCACCCATTAACCTGCGGGTTGGGCAAAAACAGGTGCACAATTTGTTGTGATGTGGTGTGTGACGTTTGTATTCGCTGGTTTTCGGTTTGTGCTGAGAATGGTTATATCTCTAAACTCACTCAACAGTTGCGCAAATTTATCATTTATGTTGTATGTTAAAATCTTTATTGCATTTACATTGGCAGTCGCTCCTGCTGTTTCTATAAGTGTTTTCCGATTGATGAGCTTACCTCGTTTCATGCCCACCAACAAATCGAAGAAGAAAAATGGAACCTAAGATTGGAGATGTGACATTTGCAACTACAAAACTCCATTCGTACGATCGGCGAAGGCCCAGAGACAGTTTTATTCGTCGTTCACCAAACGTTTTACTTGCTGACCCGTTTGCTGTAAATATTTTTATTTTGTTTAGTTTTTGGGAGCTCTGGGCTGCGTCGCGCTTTTGGGGTGGTAGCACCGACACGTCGGCACCGGTGTCCACTAAAAATTTCATGTTAATATTGCTATCTTATATGAGAAGACGTGCTATTGTGTGTGAACAGTAGTTAGCTGCATCGATCGGAGTAATTAATTTTTTGACTGCTTTGTTGTATAATTGCATGGTTGACGGCATTTGCGGGCATTTTCGCCATGCTTTAAATGATACCAGCAAATGTCGGAATTGGCTTGTGCCGGTGTATGTTCTCGTCGTTTTAGACTGTTTATTCCCTGTTTTTCGATAAGCATGTCTGCCTTCACGCTCGTTATTTCATAAAAGTTCTTCAAATCGCCTTTCCATGCGCTATATGAGAAGATTAATTTCAGCAACATCTCTTGTGCCTGAAGATACGACTGTTGCAGGGGCAAATTGGCGGTATTCCCCAATTTCCATGACCTTATCCGCTAGCTTTGCCAAATCTGGCAAATTTGAGCTGGACGCTTGAAGAATTGCTTGGGCATGCGGAGGCAGTCGTTGTAGCCACAAATACTTAAGAAATTCGTTGCTTACCTTGTCTGTCGCCAAGTTACTTAGTTCATGTAGTAATTGTGGAGGCCTTTTGTCGCCCAGTTCGATTTCTGACAGCAATTTTTTTATCTTCTTCTGCTCACTGTCGCAGAAACGCTTGATAATACACTTTTTTTTAATTTTCTATTTACCAACCTCGGGAGGATTCCAAATGGCATCCGAAACTTGGCTGAGTACGTTTGACTCGATGGCTGCTACCACCGTGTTAAAGCGGGCGTTCTCGTTCCTAATTGAGGCATTTCCGGACTGTGCCTCGACCTGCGCAAACCATATTTCTGGTTGTTCTGACCAAAAAGGGGGCACCTTTACCATAACGCGTTGTACGACATTTGTAGACTCTGCTCGTTTGCGGAGTTATGTGCTGCTTCAGTTAGTTCCGCATTGGGGCTATTCAATTGATTGTCCTCAGGCATTTATAATTTTGGGACTGTTACCGCGTACCACGTTAGTTAAAAACTCGTACAGTTTTTCTTATATGTATGTATATGCGTATTTAATTCGCGGGCTCACCACTGTGGTTTTGGCGGCGGCTGTCGCTACTGATGTCACTAGGTCCTATTGGTATAGAAAATCGATCGCTATATTCCGTAGCCAAAAATAGACTGACTCTTTATTCACATTCTTTCTTACTACCTATATGTAATTACAGTTAGGTATAATGTATGTATGTTTGTGTTATGTGGTGGCCTCATGGCGGAACGATACAAGGTGGCAGCATGGAACAGCTGATTATAAACTTTTTTTATTTGATTTGATACATCAACTTCCGGCGCAGTACGATTTTGACATTTGTCCATCGAATTTACAAAAACAAAGTACATGGGATTTTTATTTATGTTTGTAGCTATGTCAACATGCGGCCACTTTGTATCGTTTCGCTATGGGTGGCCTGATTTAACAGGGAAATTCCAAGAGAGTTAGTATTCAGTACTTATGTAAATTTGTATGTGAGAGCATACAGAGTAAAACTAATATAATACAGAGTTGCATTAAAGCGTATGTAATATACTTAATATAAGCTGTATATAAGATCACAAAAAAAAAAAAAAAAGATGAGAAACGCAAAAGAAACGCAAAAGAATTCAATATAAATAATTATGCAAAATGAATAAGAAACAAAGCGATCATGCTCTCTGACTTAGACAAGTCGAGAAAACAATCAAAAAAAAAAGAAAAAAAAAACACAAAAAAATAAAATAAAATAAAATAAGAGAAAAAAAAAAACTCTTAATCTTTACAGAGTAATTAATGCTAGTTGGTGAACATATCGAAAAAACACGATGTGATCGCCTGCGTTATCTTTCTCAGCTACTGGGGCCCTATTCGCTAACTGTGAGTTTTAAAGTGTACACAACAAATTGTGTAAACTGTGAAATTCTGATTCTGTAAAGTAAAAATGTGAACAAAAAACACACTGATAAAAACTTTGTGAGTTTTCTTGGCAGCCAGTGTACACTATTGTGACATTCAAAACTCATACGCACTGTTGCAGAATGGCTTTTTTGTTTTCATGGCGTTTGATGAATATTTCCTCACTGACATAAGACTTTTACATTCAGCGCCCATTCAGCAAAACAATGTACAAAATAATTTACAGCATCGCATGAAAATCTAAAGTGTAAATTGTATGTGTAAATGAGTTTTCAATGAGTGCACATTTTTCAGTTTTGCACAAGTTAGGAACTGACCCCCTGCTCTCGGTAGTCTCCACCAGGGATGATAAATGCATTTTTTCATTTTGTATCGAACGAGGAAAAAAATGTACCTAATCATTCAAAAATGTACCAAAAGTCTTCGGATGCGAATTTGAACCAAACTAGAGTAATGTTCTGCTTCTTTATCCAAAAACTGTTTTAGTCAGGAAACTTTCTAACACAAATTAAAGGTAGTATAAAGGGGAAATATGATTTATTAAGAAATACTTTTCCAGTAAAAACACTAAAAGAAGTTTATCGATCAAAGCGTACAAGTATGTATATATATACACATTTCTTTATTGAGTAATAGTAAGGAACATAAAATTAATTTTTAAAAATGATAACAGCTGCATTCAATGCAAAAACATTTCATAAAAACATGTTATGTACAAAAGATTTAGATTCAGGTATAAAATGTGACAAATTGTCGCCTATATCTATACTAATAACTCATTCGAATCTGTGTTTATTTGAAGTCTATTTCTACACTTCGTTTTAATTAAATTTTGTATAGAAAATATCCTTTCTACGTTTGCGGATGAATATGGAATCAACAAAATGCATTGAACTATTCCATAAATATTGAAAAACATTGGCGCATTTAATTCTATTTTACTGACCTTATTTCTTCCCAAAAGCTGCATATATTTAAATTCTTGAATTTTTTTATGGTTCTCATGCTTTGCTAAAGCTCTAAATTCAGAATTAATTTTCTCTATTTTATCAAATTCAGATTACGGAAACAAGTCCATAACTAAAGGCACAATACTATTTGTTTCACCGCTTAAAATACCTTCTGGTGAAAGCTTTGCAGCCCACAACAAATTTTTTTTTTACAATCTGTCGTTAGACAATAAGCAAATTTTATAACATTACATTTACATTGATGCATTAAGTGCAATTTGTCCTGTAAAAAGGATTATTATGTGACTTCCATGTACATACAACCGTAAATCTCGAATTATGTAAATCAACTAGGAGTATGTATATACTTATATATACATTAACTTATATACATACATTACATTAAAATCATCCTCCCATTTGTTTTTTTTTTTTTTTTGTTTATTTATTTGGTATTAATAATGTTATGTACTAAAATAAACAATAGTTTTAAGTATATAATACAATTATACAATTACTCTAGACGAGTTCTCAAGTACATGACGAGCTTCTTATAGATATATACATATAGTAACATTTTATTAATTGATGGTATTTAGATGTGTCTGCTTTAATTTGAAGCTTTTATAATATTTTATGATTATATTGCAGAGAAAAAAACCTGTAAAATCGGTGCATGATTAGCTTATTTTTAATAGAAGATAAAATGGTTTAAAAGGAAGTTATGTCGGGTATCCGACATGAGTTTTTACGATTGCGTATTGTTTAGCCACCAGCATTTTTTATTAATAGAAAGGGCTTCTTTTTTGTCTATGGGGGAGATGTATGTGTCAAAACGTTGATTTTCTCTGTTAAGGGCTTTTGACGTAACTGTTTTATCGTTGGCTCTTCTAAATATGTGATAAATAATCGGTATATGGTCCTTATTTTGTATAAAACCGTTCTTATCAAGAAAGAGGAATGATTCCGGTGGTGTAAATCCATTTTTAATGGTTGAAAGGAAATATTCATCGCTTTCGTGGTAAGGTGCACGTATTAGAGTGTTATTATCATTGTAAAGACAGCGCATTATGTGGCTCCTAGTTAGATTTATTATATGACAGTCGATTCTGGGTACTTTGGCTGTGTTATACACTTTTGCATTCGTTACATATTTTGTATAATTACTTTTTTCTGTCCTATATAAGGAAGTGCATGATCTCAAAATCCTTCTATCCAATTCCATGTATAATGGTGACAAGTTATACCAAATAGGACACCCATATGTGAGTATAGGTCTTACTAATGACTGATACATGATTGATTTTAGTCTGTTGTGCAGAAATTTCGTCGAGAACATTTTCTTATAAGCATAATATGCTCTAGTTGTTTTCTTTATTTGGTTGTTAATGTGGTGATTGTAGTACAAGAACTTATCTAAGTAAATGCCGAGATATTTAACTTTATCAGTTTGTTGAATTGTGATATTAGTGATCTCAGATTTAATTTTAAACTTTTTCCAATTTTTTTAATGTTAGTGTTGCATTTTTTGATGGGGGGCGAAATAGGATATTTTCACATTTGTTGGTGTTTAATTTGAGATGCCAGTCCGTTGTATATTCTTCTACAGTATTGTATTTAAGTTGGAGATGTGTATTTATGTTGGCAATTTTACTGTCTAGGTGATAAATAACAACATCATCTGCGAAGGCTATTATATTGTCAAATTTATGCAGTAGGTCTAGTATGAATATATTAAACAGGGCGGGGGCATTTACAGTTCCTTGGTGTAATCCATTTTTTATATAGTAGTCTCGACTGCTTTTTATATTATTTATCCATACCGAGAATGTTCTATTACAGAGCATATTGTAAATTAATATAATCAGATGGAGAGGAAATTTGTAACCGATAAGTTTTGTTATAAGTCCTTCTATCCAAACTTGGTCAAACGCTTTTTCGATATCAAGGAAGCAAACTCCTGTGACATTTTTTTTATTCCAGTTCCAGTTTATTTCCGAGACTAGTAGGTTGATCGCATGAATAGTCGAATGTCCATATTTAAAGCCAAATGGTTTTGGGCTGACCAGGTTGTTATTTTCGAGTATTCTATTGATGTTCATATTTATTACCACTTCGAAGACTTTGCTAATATTTGGAAGCAAACTGATTGGCCTAAGGTTTTTAATATTATTTTTTTCTTTGTCTTTTTTTGGTATAACAATCATTTTAGCCTTTTTCCAACAAGGTGGGAAATATGCATTGTTCAACATGTTGTTAAAGTACAATATTCTAAAATTATCTCTGAGGGAAGATTTTTTAGAATGATATTTGGTATTTGATCTAAGCCTGATGACAATTTACCTTTCAAATTTGCGAATACCCCTGCGAGGTCGTTTGAAAGAATGAAGAAACTTTCAGTCTGTTCTTCGTTAAGATCATTTGCTTTTTTTTCATTGCTAAATGTTGTTTTCTGCGATTCGATGCTATCAAATAAAGTTTTTGTCCTTAAAAACTCATTGAAGCATGCTTCAACTTGTGAGTGAACTAGGTTAGTGCGCACATTCTGTTTTGAAGAGTGGACTGCTTCGAAGTGGACGCCAATCACATCTACTATGTCTTTGTTGTTTTTAATAATGTAGCTGTTGCTTGCCAAATTTTTTTCAATTAAAAAACTATCTAGTCTCGCTTCTTGCATCAGTTCGGATGCATCAAAGGGGATAGAAAGGTGACTGATGGTCTCATCTTGATTTTTGAGAAACGATTTTTTAACAGTGAATATTTTTGATGGATCGCTGGTATTAATGTGAGAGAGCTTATGTTCTAACTGGTTGTTTATATGTATTTTGATATTTTCCTGGATTAGTTTCTTGATTAGTTTTAGTTTTGTCTTTTCTTGTTGTATGTTGCTGAAAGAGCACTGTAGTTGTAGCCGGTTATATTTTTTTATATTGGTAAGAGTTTTACTTTTTTCTAGAAGTAATGTTTTTAACACTGGTATTTTGGTTAGGTTATGAGTAATGCTGTTAATTTTTGTTTTCGGGACTCTCTTTTCTATGGCAGTTAGAATAATATTGTTTAGCTTGTCCAAGTGGTGGTCGATCTCAATATTATTTAGGTTTCTATTCTCTGGTGTTCGGATAATGTTCTGGAGTTCTGAAGTCAAGGTGTTTTTGAATTTTTTCCAATTGGTTTTTTTGTAGTCCAATGTTGCCTCTTCTGTGTTGGCCAGTAGTGTAAAAAAGTTATCGTCTCTGCGAGCTATAATTTCTATGGCATTGTCATCGCTGTCATACTGAAGGCATTTCAAACAGTTGACGGTGTCGTTGGATTTTAGTATATTTAATCTGTGGTAAGCAATGCAGACATCCAAAAAAGAGCTTGCTCTCATGTATGAAGGTGATACAGAGGCATACATATTGCATCTAAATTTTAACTCATTTGTGATAAGCCAATATTTTAATGCTCTGCCCTTAGGATTATCTTGGGCATTTCCCCAGTCCATGTGCTTACTGTTAAGGTCCCCTGCTAATATTTAATAGTGATTGAGTTGCTCGAGGTTTAAAGCTTCGAAAACTGTGTTAAACTCTGTCTTAAATACATCGTTATTATTTCCTGCTGGGTAATATGCTGCTATTGTATATAATATGTTATTCGGGGGCATATGTATTTTGATTATGCAAGTTTCAAGGCATGACAGATGATCAATTTTGCGGTTAAAGACTTTGGTGAATGTAATGTTTTCTTTGATTAGTATTGCCTGTCCACCACCTCTCATGCCGGTCGGCCTATCTTTCCTTATCAAGTTATATCCAACCAATTTTAGTTTGTGCTTCGGGTTTAATTTAGTTTCATTGAGTAATAATATGTCTGGGTTTTTGTTTTTCAGAAATTCACTTAGATCTAGTCTCCTACATAAGCTTATGAGAGAGTTGACGTTAAGGGAAATAATGTTTAATTGGGATTTAGTAATAGCCTACATGGGTCCAACGCTTATACTGAGTCCATTAAACCACATATTGCATCGACTCTAGCCGTCTGCAGTTCTAGTTGGTTTTGAAGGTTTGTGATTTGATTGCTTAAGGATAAAATTGTATTTTTTAATTCTACTAGAAATGAGTTTTGAATATTTTGATCGTTGGGAGTGTTTAATGCTCGGTGAGCTTCTCTAGTTACATTTGCATAGCTTAAGTTAGAGTTAGTGAATATATTTGGGTTGTTAGTGCTGTTAGTCTTAGTTATAGCTAGATTTTGCTTTTTCAGTCTTAATTTCTGTTGTAGCTCCTTATATATTTCGCATCCCCTGTAGGATGCGGGGTGCCCTGATTTTTTGCATAGTACACAGTATAAGTTTTCCTTTTCTGTATTTTCTACATCTGAGGGAGGGCAATCTTTGCTGTTATGCGTTCCGCTACATTTCACACATCGCGGTGGCATATTACAATTGGCGGCGCTATGGTAGAAGTTTTGGCAGTTTCTGCACTGTGGGATCTGAGGTCTACGTAGATGCTCCCATTTAATGCAATGGTATAAAATACAATTGATTGCTTTCAATTCGTTAATATTGCTTTCAGCGGATACTTGGACCATGAATATTGGCAGCTGTATATTTCGCTGTATTGATTTTTTAGTGGTAAATGGGCTTACTTTAAGAATTTTGAGGTTGTCGTTTTGGTAGCTGCAAAGCTCGTTGAGAAAATCTTCCCAGTTGGTATTGCCCTTTAGGCCTTTCAGTAAATAAGTTTTTGTTTTTAGGCATTTAGGTGTATATGAATAATATTTGACGTTGGCTTTTTCAAGGTAGCCGCGAACTCTTTTGTAATCGTCAAGGTTTGTTAAGTATATCGCTAATTTATTTTGGTTGTATTCTTTAATTTTATATTGTGTTATCTTTAGACCATTTTTAATAAGTTCGATTATTTCTTTTGATTCTATATCAAATGTGTTAATAGGTGGGATGTTTTTGTTATTACTCTTGCTTTTGACATTTGTAATTACTGTCGATTCATTGTTTTGAGTTACATTAGCAGGTGCAGCTTCGGCTGCTGCTGCGCTAGTTGATGGGTTATTGTTGTTGTTTGGACCATTATTAGCTCGTGTTTGTTCACTGTGTACATGTTGTTTAAATTTTTCAAATGCTTCATTACACTCTTCTAGATCATCGTCTAGTATAGCGTAGTAATTGTTTTTGTAATTTTTTGACATTGTGTTCTCGGTCACGTTGTCATTTTTCCTTTTTCTATTTAACTCATTTTTTTTAGAGTTTATAACTTTATTAAATACAGAGTCAAGCGCATTGCGCTCGCACATAATTCTTAATCGCTATTTCTGCAGATTTAAAATCACTGCCGCAGTTGTTTTAATATTTAAGATTTATTATTTTATTTAGATTTTTACTTTTGCACAAGGCAAAAAAAAACGAGAAGAAATATCTGGTTACGTGTTGTTCGTTCCGCATGCACGATCAAACTCCAGGTCATCCTCCCATACAACCCCCAAAACTAGTCCGCCCCGTAAACACATCTTCGTTGCGACCGACAGCTGTATTTACGGGGCGGAGAAACTTCAAAGGCTATACGAGAGAAAGGCCCCATATTTGCTTAGGATCTAAGAGGCAAGTCTAAGGGGTGCAGTCTTTGCAGCCGTCGTGTTTCTTCGCTGTTGTCTAGCAAGTTAACGGCTTGTGGGTTTGGATGGTTGTGTAGTCTCTCGATATATCGTGTGCTGTATCTTTTAATTTCGTCTATAACCATTGCTGTTTTTAGATCTTTATGTGCAGTGCCCCAGATTTGGAGGCCATACGACCAAACGGGTTTTAGCATTGTTTTATAAAGCAGAATTTTATTTTGAAAACTAAGTTGAGATTTTGGGCCATGCAACCAGTACATCTTTCTTGTTTTAATTTTGAGCTGTAAACTCTTGGCTTTAATGTGTTCATGCCAAGTAAGTCTCTTATCTAAGTGGAGATTTTGAACTTTTTATTCTTGAAATTTCTGCCTGAACTTCCGTGACTTTTACGGAGGGTATGGGTGTATCCATAGGACACGGGCAGTCGATGAATGCTTCGACACTCTGACGGTGGCTGATACTGTTAAGATCAAATGGATGAAATGTGGCTTTAAGATGATTGGCAAAGGCTTGTGCTTTCCTTTCTTCTTCTTGAAATTTCTGCCTGAACTTCCGCGACTTTTACGGAGGGTATGGGTGTATCCATAGGACACGGGCAGTCGATGAATGCTTCGACACTCTGACGGTGGCTGATACTGTTAAGATCAAATGGATGAAATGTGGCTTTAAGATGATTGGCAAAGGCTTGTGCTTTCCTTTCGTTTGATCTGTACCATAAATTGTTAACGTCTTTTACGGGGATCTGTCGCACAGGAGGTCGTTTTAAGTATTTAGTGGCCTTCCAGATGCTGTGCTCATCGTTTTTATTTGGATCAACATTCCTCAGATATTCTCCAATAGCCTCATCT
This sequence comes from Eurosta solidaginis, assembly GCF_040869045.1. Classification (NCBI taxonomy): domain Eukaryota; kingdom Metazoa; phylum Arthropoda; class Insecta; order Diptera; family Tephritidae; genus Eurosta; species Eurosta solidaginis. Next base: position 131,850,172 of record NC_090319.1, read on the forward strand.
TTCAACTCAGCCAATTTGGATTTAAGCTCTTTGGTTGCTTTGTTAAGAGCTGTTTTGTCATTTGGGTCCCTAGTATTTTGCCAGATTCTACGAAGCCTTCTTTTATTTGTTTACCAGCTCAGAGACTATATCTGAGTAGGGTAGCTTTTTTCTCGATGGTTGGAAAATTTTATTGCTATCATGAGATGAAGCTAAGAAAGCGGCTTTATGTACTTTGCTGGTTCTCTACAGCATCATCTAAGTCCCTTTTTGAGTTTATTTCCATATTAAGGTTTATGTGCGATTCTAGCCAAGTTTTGAACAAGTTTATGTTAGATCATTTATGTAAAATACGTTGCTTCTGACTATTGACGAAAGCAGGCATGTTGAAATTTATGATGAGAGCAGAGTGGTCTGAGCTGTGGTCTTCAATGTTGTCTATCTCGGACTTGGGTCGATTCCAGAATACACCGCAAAGTCAATTATGTCAGGATTTTTGTTAGGATCTGTAGGCCAATAAGTGGGTCTGCCAGTGGACAGAACGTTGAATCTATTTTCGGTTATACTTTTGTATAGCTCGCGACTTTTGGGACTAGTAAGACGTGAACCCCACCATGGGTGTTTGGCGTTGAAATCACCACCAGCCAGAAATCTGGGGCCCAGTTTGTTGAAAAACGTGTTAAATGTCTGCTTGCTTATGCTGAAACGATGAGGTAGGTATAGTGCCGTTACGACAATCCCAACACTAATGCTTGTGATTTCGATAGATGCTGCTTGAACAGAGGGCAGTGATACGGACTTAATAATTATTGCAGCACCACCGTGAGCTTTGCCGTCGGGATGGTTACAGGTAATGGTATCGAAACCATATATTTTGAAAGAGGATTTATTGGTAAAGTGTGTTTCAGAAATCATGAGTATGTCTACGTTTTTATGATTTTAATAATCGGGGATTGCCCATATTGCTTTCTTAAATGTATGAAAACATTTATTTGAAGCAATTTTTTAATTTTATAATTTATTTAATAATTTGGGAAAAATTTAAACAACGTGACATTAGGACGGACAAGGCGACAGCTGTTTCGATTATACCTTGTAAATCTCTTCAAAGCCTTTTCTCCCGGGAGTGGGAGTCGAACTCGCACTCCTACGATAGTTGAAATGGTTATAAACGCATTCAGCTACGTCATGCCTTCGTTGTTGTAAAGTTTTTCCCAATTGTTTTCTTTTTGCATATTTTAATCTTTTACACATTGCATACTTCGTATGCAATTATGTGTTAAATCTATGCTTGGTACGGCGGTTTTCAAAGAAACTTTCAAAGAAACGAATTAACCAATTTTGTCTGTTTGTATGATTTTAACGTTTCTACGTTTTTAGTTACCATAAAATGTTCTACTTCTAATTTAGGATTACTGAGTCCGTTGGCGTTCCATATTGCCAACTTAAGGCTTAACTGCATAATTTAGATGGAAGGGACGTCATCATTGTCATGAGCGCTGAGGTTAGCTCAATTTGCTTAGAGATAAGAGCTTCTAGTTTTTCAAAATTGTTATGGCTAGTTGTTGTAGGGCTTTAGGCCCGATTAATGGTGACTTATAACCATAAAACCATAACCAGATAAAACAGCTGATCGGACCTACCTTATGGAAATCAATGTAATCGATTAATGGTGCTATACCATAACGATAACGCCATAACCATACCATAGCCAACCAATTGAATTTTGGTTTTCTGCCATATCCACAAACAGCTGATTGTTCATTCGACTATTTTTTTTTGCCATTTTGTGTATGTGTGTATAATTTTTTTGTTTGCCGATTTTTTGTTTGTGTAATTAAAAATTCTTTTGTTTGGTTTATTTGAAAGACAAATTAATTTCGTTTATTTTTTATGCAGATCATAATGGATGACTGCAAATTAATTGAATTTGTACGCGATTTCCCATGCCTTTATGACAGGGCAAACCGGGATTTTAAGGACGCAAATAAAAAAGTGCCGGTTGGAAGGATATAGCAGAGAATTTAGGTGTGGATTGTAAGGAAAAATGAATAATCTTATAATATGTGCGTACATAGGTATGATTATTCCCAATAGTGGCAGTAGCAGTAAGGCGATGGGGGAATTTACGAGAGCGGTTTAGTAAAGAGATAAGGAGCAGTAAAAACACTTCAGGAAGTGGCGCGTCTGATGGAAGGCAGTGGGTTTTCTTAGAGAGTCTTCAGTTCTTAAGAGCCCACATTATACCCCGACCGTAAGTATAATGGAATTACTTAACATGTTTGATTATGAACAAATTTTCTATTACAACAGAATTCGGCATAGCTCTCAAAATATAACCAGAAGTGTTGAAGGTGGCAAAAATACACCCACTTTTAGGGATGAATGTGCGTGTAGAGCTCGCCGCAAGAATTATAGTGCCGATATAAGTCCGTCATATCAAGTTTGAAGAAGAACAATCAGGCGGTGGTGACAACGGTGCACTGAGATAGTCATGCAAGCTCAGATTGAGGAGAACAACGAAGCAGATATTGTGGAATACTTGTGTGACAACCAGTAGGGTGATTGCCATTTTTTAAAACTAAAAGGCTGGCACTACAAATGGGTAATAGTTTACTTTAGCTCACAATCACTAAAACACGTCCAAAAATGTCGGGAGGGATGTCAAAAGGCGGGCCTTGGCCGCGGGATCAATACGAAGGCGAATAAAACATTTTGCTTCTATCAAAAGGTGTTCAGAAACAAACAAACAACCCCCCGGTTGAGCCAAAATCGAGAGCCTGATCCAACGCCGGGTACGCGATCTAAATTATTTCTGCGTAATTGTGGTCTACAACAAAATCATCAAAAATACAACCACATGAAAATTTGAAACCAGTTTTTGAAAATATCTATTGCCTGAAATAAACTTTTTAATTTTCGCCTTGGATTATTTATACCGAGGTCAAAACCCGTCACCCGACACCTCTGCCAACATTTCTGGATGTGTTTTATCAGTTTGGAGCTAAAGTAAACAATTACCAAAAAAGACAGGCATACAAATATATGTAGGTAAGAAGTTTTTGTGTATCCACTTTTTATACATATTTGTATGTCTGCCTCTTTACGCTTTTTAACGCCAGCCTTTCAATAGCAAAACCTATCTTTTTAGTTTATAAAGAAATTGACTGATTTTTCTATTTAATTTCCTTTTAAATTGTAATGAAATCTGAATACATCCCGTGATATATTTAATATGTCAATATGAATGCGACTGCAAATATGCCACGGGATGTTTAGTTTGATTCCTAATGAAAGTACAAACTGTATGTATAAATGGATGTACAGTTTTGTTCAAAAAAAGCAGTAGTAAAAATTATTGCAACATTTTATTGGTTATTTGTATAACGAAAACTAGATAAACCATTTTCAAAGAAGTTTTCAAACAAATTAGAAAATTCCAGAAGTTTTTGTAAATCTTCATAAAAATTTCAAACTTTTTACTTGGATATTTTAGAACATTTTTTAGTATGGAGTTTTGTAGGTTGATGAATTTTAGTCTAATAAAGTGCAATTTTGAAGTCTGCCAAAATTCCCATTGATTTTTGACACACTTCAAAATTGCACTTTGTTGGACTAAAATTTATTAACCTACTAAACTCCATACTCAAAATTTTTTTTAAATTCCAAGTAAAAATTTTTAATTTTTTATGAAGATTTTCAAAAACTTATTGAATTTTCTAATTTGTTTGAAAACTTTTTTGAAATTGGTTTACATAGTTTTCGTTATACAATACATTCCAATTTTTTCTAAAATTAATAAAATTAAATAAAAGAAACAAATAACTGATAAAATGTTGCAATAATTTTTGTATGTAGATATATTTGAAATTCCTAAGAAAGTACAAAATGTAGATTGAAAATCGAATTGTGATACATTAATTTCTTTATTTATTAGTATATTATATGTTGTATTGCATGTAACATGAAAGTTGACCTATCCTAATATAATAATACGTTAATTCGAGTATAAAAAAATATGGTGACTATTGAATTGTGATAATGTAACAAAGAAACACAGATAAGAACTTAAATTTTTATAATAGTAGATATGTAAACACCTGCGCATATTAATAGTGAAAATAGTTTTATTCGTAACATATATTGATGTACAGTTGCGAGCACTAAAACAGCAGTGAAAATCACTGATGTTTTTATCAGTTATTTTCTCCTTTTATTTATTTTCGTTAATGGTAGAAATAGCTTCAATGAATTGTATAACCAAACAAATGTAAATTTATTTTGCAAACATTTTCGGGAAAATGCAAAAATTCGAAAGGTGTTAAAAAATCTTGATGCAAATTTCAAACTTTTATTTAGAGTTTTCAGAATTTTCTTTAGTATGAAGTTTTGTAGTCCAATCAATTTTAGTATAACAAAGTGCATGTTTGAAGTCTCTCAAAAATCGCATTGATTTTTCCCAATTTTATTTTTAAGAGTGTTTTAGATTTGGTTCCAAACAAAGAGTAAATATTTATATGGAAGGAAATCTAAAACACTCTTTGAAAAAAAATTGGCAAAAATTAATGCGATTTTTGAGAGACTTCAAACATGCCCTTTGTTATACTAAAATTGATTGGATTACAAAAGTTTATACTAAAAAAAATTCTGAAAACTTTAATAAAAGTTTGAAATTTGCATGAAGATTTTTTAACACCTTTCGAATTTTCGTATTTTCCCGAAAATGTTTTCGAAATTAGTTTACATGTGTTTGGTTATACAATTCATTGAAGTTATTTCTAAAATTAACGAAAATAAATAAAAGGAAAAAATAGCGTTTATAATTCAGACTGCTATTGTCGTATTCACAGCTGTATGTGTTATTATTGATATTCATTTAAAATATAGCATAATCTATAACAAAAATCTAATACGTATATTAAAGTTTCAAGGTTTACACATTGCCAGAATTGATTTTTAGGTAATCTTTGAGTATGCAGCTTTGTTGCCCATTGGTTAGTAATAGCTCAAACGTAAATTTTTATTCATGCATTAGGGGATGAAAATTTAACACTTTCTAACTTGCACATTATTATAACAAAATTGAATAAGAAACAAAGTTGCATACAAGAGATTTTTTAAAAGTTCTGCTCAAAAAGTTTCAAAGTTCGTGACGGGTTTTTAAAGTTATTTATATGAACTAAATTTGCGTATTTATGAAAGTGCAGAAAATATGTATTTAAAAATTTTTTTCGATTTCCTTCAAAATTTTGAATTAAATTTTTCGTTTTCCGGCAAAATATTTAATTTGAATTTTGCACTTTCCATTTTATACTAAATATTAGTATGTGTAAACACTAAAGTGCATAACTATAATAAGAATGCAAAATACAAACTTTGTGGTATTATATTATGCTCTATTTAATATACACGAGGCAGAATTGCAATTATTACCAATTTTTTATTTAGTGAAATTATTTGAACTAACTTTATATATAAAAAACCATAATATATGTTTTAAAATATATGAAGTATTGTTTCAATATCGTTCTTTACTGTATGTATACAGAAAAAAATGAAATAAATTATATTATTCTATGTTAAAATAATTTGAGAAGCTTGTGATTTTGTAGCAGCATTGTGTTTGTGCAGCAGCAATGGTTGTTGCTTTGTTTTGTTGTGTATCGCCTTCCGCCGAAATGATCTATAAGGAGGTAGTCAAAATGTGAAATAACTTCTAGACAAGTGTATATAAGTTGCGTTCTTACCTCCTGAAATATATTACTCGATGTGATTTTGAAATGCTACTGCACTGGTCATAAAGTAGTTGGTAAGGTATTCCCGATACTCGTATGTACTATTTCGGCCCCTTCTTCGAAATGAGTGTACTGTCCGCAGCGGACCTCCACAAGTTCTTAGTTCGTTCCTCCATTCTGTACCCGCCCCTTCTCCGCAAGTGTAGTTTTCTGGGCAATACCACCGACTAGTATCGTGGAACATAATGAAATTATGCAGCACTAAACATGCGAAACGATTTTTTCTGCATTTTCAGGATAAAACTCCATTTTGGCTTTCAATACTCTCCATCGCGCAGTCAAAATCCCAAATGCGTTTTCTATAACGCGGCGGGCCCGCGACAGTCTGTGATTAAAAACTCGCTGTTACCTTGTCGTATTCTTTCCCGGATATGGTTTCATTAGATTGTTTTTTAAGCGAAATGCACAATCTCCAACGAAGAAATGCGGAAAGGGTTGTGGCGATAAAGGAAGAGGAGTATCTGGTGGAAGTGGTAATCGATTTTCCAACAGATCTTCTCCAAACCTTGTTGCATGAAAAATGCCTCCATCTCTTTGACTTCCATAAGCTCCTACGCTTACAGCGGTAAACTGGTATTTAGCATCGCATGCTGCCAACAAGACGATGCTGAAAAACTTTTTATAATTAAAAAACAGTGATCCTGACTTCGGAGGGCATTTTATAGCAACGTGATTTCCATCAATAGCACCTACACGATTTGGCATATTCCACTTTTGGGAAAGTCAGTTGTTATATCTTTTTATTGCTGCTCTGTGGGTTCACTTAAATATATTGGGCAAAGCGTTTGCCAGATAGCCTCGCAAGTCTCCAACACAATCATCCTCACAGTGCTCTTTCCAATTTTGTGGCTGCAAGCTATTTTTTGAAAGGAATACCATGTGCCAAGTACCTAAAAATCATACTAATTAATAAAATATACGATGCTAATATCTGAAAATTTTTTACTGAAGTGTAATGGATAAACGTTCTTCCACACCAAGAAAATTAGGTAATAGTTTAGTTGAGGGGTCGACTGCTAATACGCTACCAAAAATATCGAAAGAGGTGTCAAACGACGCGTCTTGACATCAGTATTAATAATCCGAAGGCGGAAAATAAAAATATTAACTCGTTCAATAGATATTAAAGAAAAACCGAAAAAAGACCCGCGGGTACCTCCGAAACCGGGGTGTGGGATCCATATTATTTTGCGCAGAACACCTTTCTGCGTTGGCGGTCTTCGGCCACGCTTATAAAAAATAACCCTGGGCTATGCCATGCCAAGTCCGGGTGTGTGGTATAACCGTGGCTACCGCCACGGTGATGCACAATTTTTCTTGTGGGTACAAACACATGGAAATCGCCATCTTCAACTGCAAATATCTCCGGACAGAGATACAATTTTTCTTTTCCGCCTTCGGATTATTATTCTCGAGATTAATGCGCGTCTTTTGACACCACACTCGAAATTTTTGGTAGTGTATTAGCAGTCGACCCCTCAACTAGACTTTTACCAAAAATTATTGCTCTCAATGCCGATATCAAACAATTGGTCGACCAACAGACCAAAAGGTAAGAGCACCTCAGGATATGCAACCGCTTTGCTGGTTTTGGTATATATGGTCAACCCTGGTTCTAAGCACCAAAAGGTTTTGTGTGGCAGTTTCCGTGTTTTATTTGAAGATAATTACTGTTAAGTTCACGTCCTTGCACTCAAATATATATAAATCTTCGCCTATATGTAGTGCTATATTTAATTAAATCTGTAAGAATACCGAAATCCTTATTAATTTGTTAAACTTTTAATATGTACACAGCTCACATTGAGATACGTGTAGATATGGGGCTTTATTCACCACCTAATTGTTTCACTATGTAGATATGCACCCAATTTGTTGCAATATTAATAAAAATACTATTAAAAATGTTTCTTTTACTTTATTTTGATTAAAAATTACCAAATTTTGCAATCACTTTGCACAATCACTTTTTATAAACAAAACATTCGCAGCTCGTGACAGCAATGGTCAGCTGTTTACGGTTATGGCACCATTAATCGATCACAATAGAGATGGTTATGGATATGGGTATGGTTACGACTATGGCGTTAGGGTTAAGGAAGTTTAATTTGGCTTTTTGTTGTCCTTTTGTGATAACTGCGTAGCTTATGTTGTTATTGGGAAGTAGTTGCTCAGCATTTGACGTATACATGGCATTAGATCTGCTGTTGACCGACCTGACTGTATCTTGTTTACAATAAAGTTCCTGATAAACTCGACAACCCTTGTAGTTGGCGGTATGGTTTTGCAGGCAATGTACACATTTTGGTGGAGAATCTTTTCACAAAGAACGGTCGGATGGTCTAGCCCACACTTCACACACCTAAATGGCTTTTTGCAATGGCGTTTAGTATGTCCAAACTCCTGACAACGATGACATTGTACTAAATCGTTAAACTTTCGAGGCGGCTCAATTTTGACCACTGCACTACATAACTAATTGATATCAAAAACACCTTTATTGTTTGCTGATGGTTCGAGGTCAGCAAAGAAGACTGACATTGGCATTTTTGTTGTTTTGTACGTGCGTTTATAATGTTTCGTACAGCGTGGCCTTTTTGAGCTAACTCATGTGTTAAGTATTAGCTCTTTAGCTGTAGAGAAGTGAATGTTTTTAATTACTATTCTATAGGGTTTGTCATCTTTTAGCTGATAAGTGTGGAAAACAATGTTATTAGTGTTAAGATAAGCCACTAGTTTTCTGTAGGAATCAATATTTTTGGGCATCACTCTAGCTTGTCCATCTCTCCCTGACTTGTACGTAAAGTTTTCTCTGCCAAGTAGCACTGAGAAGCTAGTGATCATTTTATTAATGTCTTTTATATTTGGTATGAAAATTGAGGGAGGTTTATGAGTGACACTCTCAGTTGTTGCTGGTTCTTGTTCATTACTATTGTTGTTAGCATTGCTGACATCAGTTTGGGTGTTTGTGTCTAGCAAAGAAAACCAGTTTTTCGTATTTGGTGTATTGTTTGGTCTTTGTTGTTTTTTGATAGATCTGGAGATTCAATAATTCTGCGCTTAAATGCTTTATGCTGGTACATGCTTTGCCAGCCTCCGCTGTCATCGCACATACCGCCCGGATCAGCGTTTTCGTCACCCATAAGGTTGTTTGTGTTTCTTTTTTTTGTTTTTGTTTTTAGTTCACACAACTATTTGTTTATAAGAATGCAATAAAAAGTTCACACGATTATTTGTTTGCACGAATGCAGATTCAGGTAAAAATGCTCTGTGTATGACCGCACTCATTGAGTTTACGATAAGAACTGAACAAAGTTTTATCATTCAAATTTTCTTTCTTTAATAAAGTACTACAAAATTGATTAGCACAGCTCTTAAATATGTGTAAGTCATATTTTTCGAAAAGGTTGTTTGATAGAATAATATCAACATTAACACCGCTGTTGGGTCATAGATTGGCAACCGCTGCATTTATTGAACATATGTTTTATACATACCTCACTACTATTTAATTATATGCCTAAGCTATTCAAGGACAGAATAACACAAGTCATTCACCCAATCATTTTACTTGCATTGCTTACTTTGATTTGCTAACCTATTTTCGTTTGCTGCTAATGTACCATTGCATTGCATACAAATTTACATACATACTCCCGCTATAGTTAGTCACTCGTATTTGTTGTTTGTACACTTGATAATATCACATTAAACAAGGGCAAGGCATACAAGAAAGCAAGCATAAGAATGCTGCGATCCCACTTTTTGCAAATTGCTGTTCTATAACATATGTATGTTGAGATGTATGAATTATACAAATAGCGTTAAGCATATATTAGAGACAACCACCTTTTAAGAAGTTTGAATATATACCATAGAATATCGGTACTTATTGAATTATGTGAATTATATTTAAGGAACTGAAATTGTAAAATAAAGCTAGTCTATTAGCTGACCACCACGTCGCTCAGTTTACTCACCTCTTTCAAGTTATAGTCGCTGCTATTATTAGTGTTCTTGTTGTTTGGAGATTTGAGCGGTCACAAAAAACGCTTTGTGATCCTACATTTTTTGGCGCCCAATCGTGGCAAACGAGTAAGTTATTTGGTACCGAATTGCGCTTGGATTTTGGAATTGGTGGTCAGCATTAGACTCCACCATTAGGCAACATCATCGCATTATAGTTACAACAATTACATCGCTGGACATCAGCATAATTGAAAGTGCCAGCATAGCTCGCTCGTCGTGCGTTCATCAAGTGCACATCACTGCATATCACCTGCTTTGCCGTCGGTACATCGTTATCGCCAGAACTTGCAGCTGCTAATACTTTGGTTGAAGTGTCTTCAACATTGGTTGCCGTAAGTAAATACATGTTTGAATTCATCATAGCTCGCTCATCGTGCGCTCATCAAACGCATATCGCTGTATATCATCCACTTGCCCTTGCTACGTCGTCTTCGCCCTAATTTGCCTCTGTTAATATATTCATTTGTAAACGGGTGAGACTCTGCCATATCTATACAAGGTTTGCCATTGCTGTTAACAACATAAGTAAACACTCTCTTTGCATTGATTTTTTTCTGCTTTACGATGTCTTTGGAAGAGTCAAAACAGCAACGCACTAGCACCAAGAAAAACATTACGCGCATAAAAAATATCGTTGACTCTAGTTTACGACCAGGTGGAAAGCCCCTTTCAACTGCTGAATACAAATGTCGCCTGGGTATCCTCGAGTCTTATTTTAAGCAGATTCTCTCAATTCAAACTGACATCGAAAGATTGGATGCTGAGGATGGAGGACGCGCTGACCTGGAAGAATAGTACATAACAACCAAACTAGCCATTCAAACGCAATTGTCAGAAGATAACAACTTGCGTAGTACAATCGACGTCAAAACTTCCACGGCTCAAGCTTCCAACCTTTGACGGCAAGTATTCGAACTATCAAAACTTTATTACCTCTTTCAAACAAATTATAGATCGAGAGTTCAATTTAACAAATATTGAAAAATTCAATCATTTGCGAAATTGTCTCCAAGGCCAAGCTTTAGAAACTGTTGATGCGTTCCAGGTGACAAATGAAAACTACCCAAAGGCTTTAGAGCGACTTAAGGTACGGTATGATACAATACCCTTATATTTTTGGAAGGTATATCGTCATTATTTGATTTGTTGTGTAGTTGATAAGGCCTCTGATATTTATAGTTCGCTGACGTCGCTAGGTACTGACAGGCAAATATCCCAAGCTATGCTAATTTATATAGTTTTGCAGAAATCCAATGAACAGACCAACAAAAAATGGAAGGAATCGCTGGAATTTAAAACGTTGCCATCATGGGAGGAGTGTACACAGGTCTTGGAACGACACTGTCAATATTTGGAGTCTCTGAGTAACTGCACACTAGTAGTCCATTCGCACAAAGTAACAGCAAATCAACAACAAAGTCAAAGAATCAATCAAAAGGGTACACGTTTTCTTGCTCCAGTATGTCATGCCAATTTTGTTCCAGCACAGGCCACAGGGTTCCAAATTGTGAAAGTTTTAAATCTTTGAATGTCACCCAACGCTACGACAATACAAAGAAAATGGGATTGTGTCTTGCCTTTCGAAGGGACATCAAATAGCCCATTGTCCATCAACACACAGATGCAAGGTTTGTGCACGGCAATACCATAGTTTACTTCATCGGGTGTCCACGTCTAGCCAACATGCAGCAGCTCAAACATCCACTTCACAATAAGCAGCGTACATACACATATGAACAATTCATCGTCGAAAAATTTAATCCTCGCTACCGCAAAAATTCTTGTTCGTGACGTAACATGTAGTTATATGATGGGCACCGCACGACTGGATTCTTGTTCGCAAGTCAATTTTATAACTGATGAGTTTGCGCAAAGGTTGTTACTACCAAGAAACAAGCAAAACATAGAAATTCAAAACATCGGTGCGTCATCAACAAACATCAAATACAAAACCACAACGAACATAAGGTTGCAAGTCACTGGTTTCGAGCTCCCATTAACATTTTGCATCACATCGAACATAGCTCATCAACCAGATCCTGAAATCGACATTTCAGCATGGAATATACCAAACAACGTAGCACTTGCTGATGATGAGTTTTATGTACCAAAGAAAATAAACATGCTATTGGGTACAGAAACATTCTTTAGTCTGCTGTCTGTTGGTCAAATACAACTTGGACCTAACTTACCTCTTTTGCAAAAAACGCTCTTAGGCTGGGTGGTTTCGACGTTACCAAACGGGTAATAATAACTTAACCAAATCTTGTTTATTTACAGTCTTCGATTGTTTACACACCAAATTGAAAATGTTGTGGAATTTGGAAGAAGTTACGAGTAAACCAGAGGCTTGGACTCGTGAACAGCGGAGCTGCGACCAGTTGTACAACAAAACCGTGTCAAGGAAATCCGTTGGTAGAATAGTTGTGAAATTACTTTTCAAAGATAATCCAGGTTGTTTGGGAGATTCTCACACAACGTCTTTGAGACGATTTCATGCACAAGAGCGTCGATTAGAGAGATCATCACAATTGAGGAAACAATATGTGGAATTTATGAACGAGTACATAGCATTGTAGAACATCCGAACCTGAGCGAACCACATTATTACATCCCACATCACTGTGTGTTAAAGCCAACAAGTACAACAACGAAGCTTCGAGTCGTATTTGATGCCTCTTGTCAAACAACAACCCAAAAATCATTAAACGATATTCAAATGGTTGGTCCTACAATTCAATATGAACTGTTTGCTCTCCTTTTTCGTTTCCGTATCTTTAGGTTTGCATTCACAGCTGACGTTTTTAAGATGTATAGACAAGTGCTAATGCTTGAAGACGATCGAAAGTTCCAGTACGTCCTATGGAGGAATTCGCCGACTGAAGATATTAACACATATCAACTTAATGCCGTAACGTATGGAATGGCGTCTGCTCCATATTTGGCTATACGGAGTTTAATACATCTAGCTGAGCACCATTCAGAACAATTTCCAATTGGACCGAAAATCGTGAAGGAATAGGTTTACGTAGATGATTTATTGTGTGGTGCTGATACTCTGGTCGAACTCTCTCGAATCAAACAGGAGGTAACTCAGTTGTTAGAATTAGGAAAATTTTAATTATCGAAGTGGCATTCCAATCATTATAAATTCAGAGAAGACCACTCTGCAAAGGATCTGAACATAGACGCATCTATTACAAGCACACTGGGCCTAAAATGGAATCAAAATCTTGATTGTTTTATTTTTTCTTTCGATGAAAAACTCGGATCCACACGCAAATTTACAAAACGATCAATCCTCTCTGTAGCATCGTCGCTGTTCGACCCACTTGGTCTTTTGGCTCCTGTGGTTATTACGTCCAAAATTTTACTGCAAGAATTATGGTTGCTGAAGTTGGATTGGGATGAATCGATGCCACAGAACATTGCCAGCGCTTGGAAAAACTTCTTGGACTGTTTATCTTCACTTTCATCAATTAAGGGGAATAGTTATTGTTTATCGGACGACATGGTGTCCCTTGAGTTACATGGATTCTGTGATGCATCGATTCGTGCATATGGTTCTGCAATATATGCCCGTGTTACCGAAAAGTGTGGAACTACCATCGTCAACTTGCTCACCGCAAGGTCCAGAGTTGCACGCATCAAAAAACAAACTTTACCTAAATTAGAACTTTGTGGCGCTCTTCTTCTTGCTCGTCTTATAGAAAAAATTAAACCAATCACAAATAATTCTTTACCATATTTCTTTGCATTCGGCAACACTTTCGACCTTTGTAGGAAACCGGGTTTCGGAAACTCAAGATTTAACTACAGGCGCTCATTGGAAACATGTCCCAACACATTGCAACCCAGCCGATTTGGTGTCTAGAGGAGTGACTGTGGAAGAACTTTCCAAGTCAATATGGTACAATGGACCAACGTTTTTGTATGAAAAACCAGACAAGTGGCCAAGTGGCAGGTGCAGCGACATTGGCATGGAAATTTTAGAAAGCGAGAAACGAAAATCAGCATTCAATGCAACTATTAGTACCAATTAAATTTTAGAAATCATCAATCAGGGTAGTAGTTGCACTAGCGCACTTCGATTAGTAGCCTGGATGTTTCGCTTTATTAACAAATTACGACACCGTATCAAACCTGATGACGATCATACACTTTCACCGCAAGAATTGCATCACGCGTTGCTTTGCATAAGTTGGAACATACAACAAAAACATTTTGCTAATGACATTAATGTTTTGCATAAGGACCTTACGACGAATGGCCCATTGCGTTACTTGAGCCCTTTTCTTGAATACGTGGAAGGTTTTCAAATACTGAAGGTTGGTGGCAGACTAGAATATGCAGATATCCCAGAGGAAAGAAAGTACCCAATTTTATTACCAAACAAATGCGACTTCGTTATGCACTACGTCCATCATCTTCATCTGAATCACTACCACGCAGGACCCAAGGCACTAGTATCACTCATAAGACTCCAGTTTTGGGTAATCAACGCTCGCGACGTAGCAAGGCGCATCGTCAGGTCATGCGTACATTGTGTACGCTATAAGCCAAAGCTAATGAACCAGATAATGAGACAGTTACCGGTTGAACGGTTCAATCCATCTCGCCCTTTTGCACGCTGCGGTAACGACTTTTGTAGACCATCTGATGTTTATTTGCGAATTCGTGGTAAAACATCATATAAAGCGTATATTGCTATCTTCATTTGCCTGGCAACGAAGACGGTTCACATCAAACTTGTACCGGACTTATCTACTGACGGATTTTTGTCGGCACTAAAACGCATGATTGGCAGAAGAGGGCTTCCTTCCGACATCTTTTGAGATAACGCAACAAATTTCGTTGGTGCTTGCAACAAACTCAATGAATTAAAGGCGTGTTATCGAAAGTTGAGAGTTTAATTTTATTCCCCCCAGGGCACCACATTTTGGGGTATATGGGAGGCCGCAGTTAAATCGGCCAAGTGTCACCCTAATCGCAGCATATTATACGCAAGACTGATATTTGAGGAGCTAACAACAGTTCTGGTTGAAATAGAGGCAGTATTAAATTCTCGTCCATTCGCACCATTGTCATGCGATCCCAGTGATTATGAAACGATACTCCGGGACATTTTCTCATTGGTATTCACTAAAGGCCCTTCCGGAGCGTCAGTTGTCAGAAAACATCAACAACTTACAAAGGTGGAATCAAACTACTGCAATCGAACAGGCGTTTTGGAATCGGTGGTCACACGAATACATCAATGAACTTCAAGCTCGGTCAAAGTGGTTTGAGGAACGTCCAAATATCAATGACAATACAGTGGTTATTATCCAAGAAGGCAATTTACCATCACAAAATGGCAAATTGGCAGAATTATAAACTGTATTCCAGGAAAAGATTCAAAAGTTCGGGTGGTCGATATTCGTACATCAAAGGGAGTCATTCGGCGGCCGATTCACAAGTTGGAACCTCTGCCGGTTTGAAATGTCTTTCAATGAGATAAACGTTGTACAAGTTGTACCAATGAATATACTATGAGTACTAAATACCTATATACTTGTTTTCGTTCTAAAATGATGTGAGCATTTATGAAAAGTTAAATGTTTGCATTGAAACTATAAAAAACGTAACAAAAAATATGGGTATTTTTAAGTCGCGAATGCAAAATTTTTTAATAAGAAAGAAAAATACTAAATATCATTGCTTAAGAGCTAATAAACGTTTACAAATCAGCCATGCTGGAGAAATTTGCAATGTTTCCCGCCTTTCATACAAAAATTTTAGAAATTAACAAAACTTCAAAATATATATTTGGGCTGAAAGTCATTGATTATTTGGTAAAACGTTATTTTCCTAAAATGAATACACATGCATACATACATAAAACTATTTTCATTAGACAATGAAAATCCGCGATACAAAACAATGGTAGGCATTCTCAATTTATGTGGGGCTTTCCCATAATTAACGATCCTGAAACATGTATGTTGTGCATCTCTAATCACCATACATACACTTGTATGGTGATAGACATTTGCCTGCCTGAAGGCCATCGATTATGGCCTTAAAAATGGGTTAGGATATATTTATGTGTATATATATTGCATTGTAGAAAAATTTCATTATCTATTTCTTTAACTATTTATATCATTAAACGCACTTCAGTATATATAGAATACATGTACATACGCTTTGAAATAAAGCGCGGAATAGAACTATATAAATAGAGAAATTAACTGAAGAAAGATCATACCAATTGATAACTACATTGAATTATCACCAACTAAACCACAATACCTTTTCTGAAGCCTTTTAATATTTAAAAAAATTAAAAAAAATAAATAAATGTAAGGCGCGATAACCCCCAAAGAGATCTAAGGCCAAGCTTCTCTTCCAATTTGCGTCGTGCTCCTCTTTATTTTCCCTACAAATTGGCCGGACGGGACCTACATGTTTTATGCCGACCCCGAACGGCATCTGCAAGGCAGATGAGTTTTCACTGAGAGCTTTTCATGGCAGAAATACACTCGGAGCGCTTGCCAAACACTGCCGAGGGGCGACCCCGCTTAGAAAAATGTTCTTCTAATTGAAAAACCTTATTTCTAAAATTTTGATGTTGCTTTGCTACTATCACACCACGGTGGCCGCCAGTGCACAGGTATATACATATATTATGGACCTATTAACATCAGCCAATTCACCGATGTCCGTAAAAAATCGCCAATTTGAAAGAAAAAATAGTCAGGGGAGACGATAAAATCATTTTAACTGCCGGAAAGAGCAAAGTTTGGAATATTTTCGGCGTAGCAGATATTGGCGGCAGCTTTTTGGACAAAGTAGTAGCTTGCAAAGAGTGCAGTAGCGTTTTAACATTTACAAAGATCACATCGAATTTAGTCAAACACAAGTGTTACAAAACTTTTACAGATCGAGATGACAATAGGCCCCGAATAGATGTTGATGACGAAACAAGAAAGGACGTTGTCCGATCTGTTACAGGATGTGTTGTAAAAAATTGCCGATCGCTTCAAATTGTCGAGGATGAACGCCTGCAGGAATACATAGAGCTAATATTGTCAATAGGAGCCAAGTATGGTCCAAATGTAGACGTTGAAAAATTGCTACCACACCCTACCACTGTATCCAGAAACATAGACAAGCTCTACAAAATTTCCTACGATGAAATGAGAACAGAACTAAAGGAACTAAGTGGCGAATTTCTTGGACTCCCTTCGGATATATGGACAGACGCTGTTTCAAAGCATTCCTGCTTATCACTAACGGTGCACTTTATTACAAATGCAAAATTAGTCACAAAATTGCTTGCTTTTAAGTCCATGGACTCCGAGCCCTGTACCAGTAAGAATTGCCTATTTCAATACCCTGCTGAATACCCTGCTGAATACCCTGATTGTTTTTTCACGAAATTTTTCACAATAGATCAAAGAATTCTGCAAAAAGTGATGGAAGCTTTGAACGAATTTGATTGCTCCTTGGATAAAGCCATTATTGTTACGGATAGAGGAACTAACATGAAAGCCGCTTTCCAACATCACAACCACATATTTTGTATTACCCATTTATTGCACAACATCGTGGAAAAATCTCTTAACGAGTCATCCGATATTAGCGAAATGAAAGAAAAATGTTCACATGTCGTCAGGTATTTCAAGAAATCTGGAGCCAATGCACAATTGACAACAACCCTTAAAAGCATTTCTCCGACAAGATGGAACACAGTTTACTACATGCTACAGTCTCTCAAAAATAACTGGGTTGACGTTGGAAATATTTAGGAGGGAAATCGTCAACTGAGCTGTATTAGTGGAATAAGCTTAAATGCCTTAACAGATACCCTTAAAGTGCTGGCTAAATTTAAGGAAACATCAAAAGATTTGGAAGGCGATAGCTATCCAACCTTACATTTAGTAATAGTACATGTTTACTACTTAATGCGGCATTGTAAATTAACCAACGATGAGTCAGAATGCATACAAGATTTGAAAATGCGGCTGCGTACATTGCTTAAGGACACTGTACTTAGTAATTTAACAATGATTCATAAAATAGCTCTTTTCTGTTCCCAACCACTAACAATCCCAGTTTACAGCTGCTGAGAAAAATTAAGTCAAAGAACATTGTAAAACTTTGCTTGGAAGGCTAATAAATGAAGACAGTTTGATAAACAATGAAAACTGTCAGCAGAAAAGAATGCTTATTTTCCGGATTTCTCCAGCCTCAAAATATACCTAGTAGTATTGACCGAGTACAAGAAGAATTGATGCTATATGAAAATATTTATGAGGTCATGCACAACGATTTTGACGTTTTAAAGTGGTGGGAGTTTAATAAACTTAAATATCCTCTGTTATTCCAGCTAAGCCGAAAAATATTTGCTATTCCTGCTAGTAGTGCCCCTTCAGAAAGAGTATTTTCAAGCGCCAAGCACTTACTTTCAGATAAGCGTAGTTCCCTAGGGTTTAACCCGACATGTGTTGAAAAAAATATGTTTTTACATATCAATATGAAAAATATTTAGAACCTATATAAAAAAAAAAACTTGCTTGCTTAGATAGTATAAGTTAAAGCTACTTAGTTAAAGAGATGTTAATATCTAACATAAGAAAACGCATTAATATGAAAAATAAATAAAATCCTAAAATAGCACATTTATGCACTTTATTTTGTTATAATAAATGGGTTTTACACGGGCAACTAGTGTACACTTTTATAATTCCTTAAAATTCACCAAACTGTAGTTGTATACACAAGTACACCTGCGCTACATGTAGTACTACTGAATATACAAGAATATACTGAATATACAAGTTGTACTAGTGAATATACAAGTTGTACTACACACATGCGTTGACGTCATTGGTTGTAGTTGTGCTGCATGAGACGAGACAGTGCAAGTACTTGTATATTTTGCTACTCACAGCCTTTTGTACGCATACCCATAAGTTCTCATGCCAGTGAATTGAATGATTGCGTGTACAAAATTTGTGTGAATGTATTCATAGGCATATTTTTGTGCATTCATGCAGGAGTCTAGTATGTATGTTAAGATGTATGAATTATACAAATAGCGTTAAGCATATATTAGAGACAACCACCTTTTAAGAAGTTTGAATATATACCATAGAATATCAGTACTTATTGAATTATGTGAATTTTATTTAAGGAACTGAAATTGTAAAATAAAGTTGGTCTATTAGCTGACCACCACGTCGTTCAGTTTACTTGGCCCTTTCAAGTTATAGTCGCTGCTATTATTAGTGTTCTTGTTGTTTGGAGATTTGAGCGGTCACAACCGCAATAAACTTCATAAGATTTTTTTATAAAATTTCTCTCCATTTCATAAACTAAACTTTTTAATTTGGGAATAAGTAAATGTATGCGAATATCTTCAGACTGCATTTCTATATTCACATTATTTATTTCATTTAAAATATAACAAAGAAATGTAAAATATACTCTATAAATAGGATTTTGAATAATTTCAGATATAAGATTAATATTTTGATTACTGCTTTTCTTTTCAAATACGTAAAGATTAAAGTACTACTTGACGGCATCCCATTGCTGAAGAATTCTATCTATGACTGCTTGTCTTGAAAGCCACCTTGTGGGGGCGTACTTTAGCATAACATTCATTTCTTTACCGAGATGTCCTTAAAAACTCTGAAAGTCTGCTCTCCTAAGGGGACTGTTACAAAAATGATAGTTTACGTCTTTTAAAAATTTATCAATTTTGTTGGGAAATGCATCACAAACGGCCATTGAAGCTAAATTTAAAATTTGACAAACACATCCATTAATATGCAGATTTGGAACAACTTGCTTCAGCCTTGATTGCACTCCGTTTTTTGCTCCCATCATAACAATTGTCGGTAGTGAAACCAATCATATTTTCAAGTGGCATTGAATGGTCTTTCAAAGATTTAATAATGGCATTAAAAATACCCTCTGTGCTACTATCGGCCAAAGGTATCAAATCTAGAAATATATCGATGCACTTTTTATCAAAAATTCGAATCAAAACTGCCAAATTTTTTGATATACATTTATCAGTCGTATCATCGATTATTAGAGAGTAATAATTCTTCAGACAAAATGCAATTATGGATTTACTGGCCCTGTTATTGGAGTTATTATTTTCTGTGCTTTAATTCCATTGATGCAAAATTTGTTCACAATTTTAGAATCACTTATGCTATTTTTCATAAGCATATTTAAGTGATCCATAATTGCAAATGGCAAATTGTGCTCGGCAACAAAACAACTAAACTTTACCTCAAAGCTCTTTGCGACTTGGCTTTCTGAATTGCTTCTAGATTTATTGTACGCATGTCGTTTGGTATGAGCAAGTCCGCCCAGAAATGAAGAATTGCACAAAATACCTTTGCTGATTTGCAAAGGACTTGAAGTGTAGTCCTGTATTTGACAAAAATGTACCAAATATTTCAATGTAGTGCCAAAGTACTTTCGAGAATCGAAATGTACCAAAAAAAGTACAAATTTACCATGATTATCATCACTGGGGCCCTATTCGCTAATTGTGAGTTTTAAAGTGTACACAAGAAATTGTGTAAACTGTGAAATTCTGATTCTGTAAAGCAAAACTGTGAACAAAAAAACTCACTGATAAAAACTTCGTGAGTTTTCTTGGCAGCCAGTGTACACTATTCTGACATTCAAAACTCATACGCACTGCTGCAGAATGACTTTTTTATTTTCATGGCGTTTGATGAATATTTTCTCACTGACATAAGACTTTTACATTCAGCGCCCAATCAGCAAAACAATGTGCACAATAATTTACAGAAACGCATGAAAATTTAAAGTGTAAATTGTATGTGCAAATGAGTTTTCAATGAGTGTGCATTTTTCAGTTTTTCACAGTTAGGGAATTGAACCCCTGGTCTCCACTCTCGCACAGCAGCACTCTCAGAAGTTCTCGCCGTATTTGTTGTGTGGTCAGTTCTGTCTAAGCGATCCAAATGTTCCGCCGTTCCTGCCTTTTTAGGTATTTTCTATTCCTTTGCTTCCTTTAATGCAATTTAGGTCACTGACCTCTTTCCGGTTCAACCACGGAAACAGCTGCTGACGGTAGATTATATGGCAAGCTAATACCCTATGCCGGTAGACCGTTGGCCTACATTAAAAAAATCTACAGTTTGGGCGTTTTGTTGTTGCTCGGTACAACACGGTTCTTTTGTATGTCTATTGGCTGTGGGCGCCGCTATCTATGCTGGTGTTGTTGTTGTTATTTTCCTCTCGGATTGGTGGTAAATCCAGGTTTTAAAACAAACCGAGATTCAGTCCTTTAGCCTCCCGCTGACAGGAATCTGCGAAATAAACAAATTCACAGTTAAGTAACACGATGTGATCGCCTGCTGTGAAATGCATATACATATTTACATACATATATCTACAGGTATAGCTTAAACACATTCGAATACCTATGTATGTCTATTTCGTGCATCTTCAAGTGTGGTTAGATTTTATTTAATTTGTCCTATTTTCGAATTTGAAAATAAATTTCGGTTTGGCTAATTTTCACTATCTTAAATTTCACTTCTTGCCAAAACCGCGTATGTTTAAAAATTGTATTTTTTTCTTTTCTATCATTCAAACTAACGTTCCTAGCAATTTTTTTTGTTTTCTTATTTTACAATTACCTACACTTAAATTTACTTATTTTTAAATAACAGGAAGTCACTTTATAGAAAAAAAACTTCACTCGTTTTTTTTTGCGGGATACTGCTGAACAAAAATATAAAGTTTTTCTGGTTCCGGTAAGCTGTTGACCCTTTGTTGTTGTTAACGTATCGGTCCGTTCACCGTTTATTTTGTTGCACTGTAACAAATTTTTTTTATAAAAATATGTAATTTTTTTTCTCTTTGACTAGACTTTTGTTTATTTTTATTTTTATTTTTATTTGCGACGCGCATACCGAACCGCATTAAATTGTGGACACCTCGACACTAATAGCGTTTTCTTTTCTGGCTAAAGTGTTACGCTTTTTGTACGCCGCGCAAGGGTTGTTGTTCTGTTTTATCAAACAGGCAACGCCTGTTTCTTTTTTATTACAATCAAAACGTATTTTTATTTATAAATGTTTAGTTCCACACTCAGTTGCGTTTTTTTTGTTCTTATTACAAGTATGTTTTTGTACTTTATACAATTATTTAGTCAACTTTACAAAACTCTGTTCAACTCTAAGTTAACTGTACAAAATACCATCACTTTAGTTTCTCCGTTAGCGTGCGCACTTTTATTTTTCGCCTCATTACAAGTTGCCGGTTTTCTTCTAACTGAAAACTGCCGCTAACGCAACTCTGTAGCTCGGCAGTTTTTCTTTACGTTGCTTAGCAACGAAATTAATGATGGCGTCGAAAATAAATCATGGCATCGAGCAACGGCAGTTTCGGCCAATCAGAAACTCTCCGAGTTGCTCGACTCTAACAATTTTAGTGATGCCAAGTGCATCTGATGTATGGTTGAATCTTGCACTTTTCTAAAGAGGGTTGCCATCTACTCTTTATTTTAATGCAATTTACTATGGCACTACATCATCCCCCTTTAGAAAAGAAGAATGTGGTAAGATTAGTAATTAATCTTGCCACATTCTTCTTTAGGCTTTAATATGTTGTTGTAATGTTATGAACGAAGGAGTTTGCTAGCATGAGGGTGCTCTAACCCGGGACCCATTCGTTCATCGCAGTGCAACTTCTAAAAAGATGATTAAAAATGAAAAGAAAATTTTGAGTAAAGTGAAATATATAAAAGTTAGTTTGAAAATTGAATTTAATGTTTGAAGTAAACCGGTTTTTTTTCTTCTTCTTATTGGAAAATCTACCTAATTAAATGTATATTTATTTGTCACATTTTTTTTTTAGCCTTCATTGGCAGATTTTTTTAAAATATATTTATATCTAAAGATTATTAGTAATATACTATCAATTTAATTAATTTTTTGTAATCGATTTTTATGTACAATTTTTTCGTTTTCTTTACTTATCTCACAAATTGTTACATTTGGCCCATCAATATTCTTTACTATGTAGGGGCCTTGATATATATTTTTATGTTTATTTCTAGGTTCTGTTTCTACTAGCACTTTATCATTAATTTTAATTTCTAAATGCTTAGCTGTTTTATCGTATAAATCTTTATTTCTAATCTTATGCTTATTAATCAAATTTTTTGCCATTTTATGCGATGTTTGCATTCTAAACTTAAGTTCTTTTGCGTAATTTTCTACGTTATAGATCGGATCAATTTGCTCTTTTTGCAATTCATGTGGCATTGTAGTTTTTCTGCCAAATATTAATTCAAACGGAGTAAATTTATTATCAAAAACCGAACTACTTGTAGTATTGTGTAAAAATGTAAAGTATTCTAAATATGTATCCCAATCTGAATACGTTTCGGTTAGATATGCACGTAAGTATTCGTTAAAGACTCTATGATTTCTTTCAACAGTACCAACAGTTTCGTCGTGGTAAGCTGTTGAGAAATCATGATCAATCTTTAAAAGTTTTGTCAATTCAGAGAATAATTCGTTTTTATATTCCGTTCCTAAATCGGATCTAATAGCTTTCATTGTACCATATGTTAATATAAACGTTTCAAAAAGAGCGCAAGCAATAGTTTTTGCTGATTTATCTGGTACAGCTACTGTTACCAGGTATTTAGAAAAGTCACAAATCATAGTAACAGCGAACTTGTTACCATATTTGGATTCCGGAAGTGGACCTATTGTATCGACAATTACTATGTCAAAGGGTTTGCAGGGCGTTGGAGTCAAGACAAGATTTTCCTTTGTTTTTGGTTTTACTTTATTCAAAAGGCATTTATTGCAATTTTTGACAAATTTCGCAGTGTCTCTTGTCATATTTTTCCAATAATATTTTGTTCTTAATTTGGAATATAATCGTTTTATATCGCAATGACCGCCTAACAAAGGGTCCTCATGATAAATTGTCATAAGTTTTTGTTTTTGCTCTGTTTCTGTTACAGTTTCTACGGGGTCTGTTAATATTATTTGTAATGATTTTAAAATTTTATTACCACTGATTTTAAAATTTGTAATTGAAAATTCTTTGAAAAATATATCATTTTTTGGCCATTCTAACTGCTTAATATTGTGACTGCCGGCTGCTTTTTCAAGCCTCGAAAATAACTCATCTAAATTTGTTTTTCCGTTAGCATTCACAAAATTAAGTAAATTTAGTTTTTTATGTTTTAAATGCGCATAAATTTCTATATTAGAGATCTCATTATTCTTATTAAATTTTATATTCGACTTTATTCGCGGTATCTTTTTCGAAAACTTGTATGAAAATTTGTCATAAACTCGTACTTTAGGCGTTTCGCAAAAAGTATCAGTAAAACTATCGTCTTTATTTTGTAATTTCTTTTGTTTGGTTTGTGATCGCGTTTGAACTGCTAAAACATGCTTTGTAGATTCTTTTATTTCGTCTATACTAATGCGTGAAAGAGCATCAGCCACAACGTTAGATTTTCCTTTTATATATTCAATCGTAAATTTATATTCTGATAGTTCTAATCGAATTCTAGAAAGTTTAGACGAAGGGTCTTTCATGTTAAAAAGATAAACTAGTAGTCTATGATCGGATTTTACTGTGAAATTTGTACCGTACACATATGGACGAAAATGCTTTATAGCGAAATGTATTGCTAGAGGTTCTAATTCGATAATTGCTTTTTTCTGTTCTGCTTTATTAAAAGATTTTGACGCGAAACAAATTGGTAAATCGTTATCACCATGTTTTTGGCTTAATATAGCACCACACCCACTCTTAGAAGCATCTACTGTAATTATAAATTATTTTGTGAAGTCAGGGTATTGTAGTAGTTGAGGAGACATTAATGCTAGTTTTAGTTTTTCGAAAGCGTTTTCGCACGCTTCGTCCCAAACAAATTCAACTTTTTTCCGATTTAAACGATTTAAAGGCGCTGCCAGTGACGCAAAATTTGGTATAAATCGCCTGTAATAATTTGCAAATGCGACTAATCGCCTAACCGCATCTTTGTCTTTTGGCTTAGTATACCTTTTAATAGCGTCTATTTTTGAATCGTCTGATAGCAAACCTTTTGACGTACATTTATGGCCTAGAAAAGTTACTTACGAAGGAAATTGCACTTGTTTGGATTCAGCTTTAAATTAAACTTTCTACAGGTTTCGAAAACTTTTTCTAAATTTTTAAGGTGGTGTGTCTCACTACAACCAATGACGATAACGTCGTCAATATACATAAAAGCCTGATTTGGCGAAATGCCTGAAAATGCTATTGACATCATACGAGAAAAAGAGTTTGGTGCAATATTTAACCCGAAAGGTAGAACTTTCCAGCGAAAAGCTCCTCGATCTGTACTGAAAGAAGTTACGTCTCTAGATTTAGGGTGAAGGGGTATTTGGTGAAAACCAGAAAAAAGGTCTAAAGCTGAAAAGTATTTGGCTCTGCCAAGATTGTCGAGAATGTCATCAACACGTGCTAGTGGAAATTTGTCGGCTATAAGTTTTTTATTGACTGCTCTAAAATCTACGCATATGCGATACGATTTTTTGCCTGTTGGATCTTTTTTCGGTACCAAAATTAAAGGACTGTTATAATTTGAAAAACTAGGTTAGATTAAATCATTCTGTAATAGGTTTTCGACTTGCTTATTTATTTCTTCGCGTTGTGTGTATGGCAAACGGTAATTTTTAATATAGACAGGAGTTTTGTCAGTTAATCTAAGTTTTTGTTCGTAGAAATTATTAAGCGTCATTAAGTCGGTTTTTAATGCAAAAATATCAGAATATTTCAAACATAAATCAAGTAATTTCTTTTTAGCGTAAGAAGGCATTTGTTTTGCCAAAATTGATTTAAGCTCTTCTATACGTTTTGAATAGATAGGTGTATCATTTATGCGATAGACATTAAAGTTTTTAATGTCTTCAGTTTGAATATTGAAATGTTTTCAGTTTGAATATTGAAGTGCTGTGCAAAATTGAAATATTTACCTTTTCTGTCCCTTGTCCGAATGTAATTGTGTCATTAGCATAATTGATTATGCATTTGCTCGCTTTTAGAAAGTCTTTCCCTATTATACCGTCCGAAGGAATATTAAAGTTGTCATTGACAACGTGAAGAGTCAGAGGAAAAAATGTATTTGATGCGATTATACTTGTATTAACTGTTCCTAGTGTCGTTACCGTGTCTGTTGTTACGCCTGTTATATTTATTACGTTACTATCGTCTACTTCTACATCGTTTGCCAAAGTGGAAAGTTTTATTAGTGAAATGTCTGCCTCTGAATCTACTAGAAAAGAACATATTTTATGTGAATCGCTACAAGCGACTTCGACGAAATCGGAAAAATTTAAATTTAGACCATATATTGACTGAGAAGTATTTAGTCGAATTGCTCCTGCTCCCTCAGTGTTCGCGCCTGAGGGGCTTCGGGATTTAAAGAACGAACACTGGCTGAATTTCTAGAATTTGAACCCTGATTATTGGAATTTCTGTTATTTCCGGACCGATTATTATTGTTATTGTTGGAATTGCTGTTGCCTCTATTGCAATTGCGATTATTGCCTCTGTTATAATTGTTATTTCGGAAATTTGTATTATTGTGTTGTCTATTTGCGTTATTGTTAAATCGAAAATTACTATTGTTGTTGTATCTGAAATTACTGTTGCCTCTGGAATTTCCACGGAAATTATTATATCTTATTGGACGTGACCGAAACGCTAACACTTGCCGCTCTTTAACTTCCTGTTCTCGCTCTATAATCATTTTTGCTACCATGTCCTTTGAGTCTTTGAAGGTTGTTGACGCAAGGATTGATTTCACCATATCTGACCTACTATTTAATCTACAATCGCTAATGGTTTGTTCAACTGCCATCTCATGGGATTTTGCCTTCGTCATACCTTCAATGATTAGACAGCGCTCTAACGGGTCAGAAAGCTCTTCTGCCTGCTTTGAAAATTCTGAAAAATTGTTATTGGTTACTCTTAAGGCTGCAATTTTTCCCGCGACAACTTTCGAGTTGTCTGGCCTAATTTCACTACATAGCGCTTCTTTAATTTGGTTGACAGATTCTATATGCGTTGGTAGGGCTTCGCGAGCTTTGCCTTCGAGCTTGGATTTTAAAAATGCAATAAAAGTAGGAGTTAAATTTTCGTTAGAGAATACTTCCATCAATTCAACTTTATATATAAACGAGCCAATTGCTAACGGGTCTCCACTGTAGTTGTCTCGCATAATCGAGGCACAAGTATTAATAAACGATTTTTTCTCCTCGATTGTGGCCATGGTTGTAACGTTAAGAACCGGAGTTAGAATAGAAAAACTAGAATTTGGAATTACAGGTTGATCAGCAAATCCTAAAATTCTGCACTCAGGGATAATTTATAATTATGTTCACTTGTTAAGGTATCAGTTGACGATGCACTTGAAGATGAATCAGAATCTGAATTATTGGAATCTATATCTTGCTCTGAGTTTTCGGAATCTAAGTTTTGCTCTGAATTTTTGGAACTTGAACTCGGATGGGAATCTTTAGAAACAATCTTCCTGCTTCTAAGGTCCATACGCGTTGAAACGAATAGACAAAATATTAAAATTTTTGTTGCAAGATATGTGGAATTTGTTTATGAAGATTGAATAGAAATTGAATTTAAAGGAAATTAAATTGGAACGGGTTGAGTTGAGCTCAAAAGAAAATTATGAAAGTATTCTTAAAGGGAATTTATGAAAATATTTTAAAAGAAATTTGTGAAAGTATGTATTTTTGACAACTGTTAGATTTTAGTTATAATTATACAATTGGTAATTTGAAATGTATGGCAAAAATTATAATTTTATTTGAATTTAAACGGCTTTAAACGGACGCACCGCCTTTATCAAAATTGTATTGTTTTTATTTTTATAGATACGGGCGCACCGCATCTTTCCAAAATTGCATTATAAATGTCCTCGGACGCACCGGGGTTTGAAAAAAATTTATGTCATATTTTTACACGGACGCACCGCTTACGAAAAGTAAAAAAATAATTTTCTTGTATTTTGTGTTGATGGAGCCCACTGTAGGGCAGAGTGGGACTAAACTAATGAAAACTTTTATTGAAAATTTATTGAATCACAATTGTTGTAATAACGAAAAGAACGAATGAAGTTTTTGTCCGACTCTCTCCCACAGTGCCTACCTGTTAGGTTACACATATACCTATATGTATGTGCAGTTTGAATGTAATGTAATGCAAAAAAATATACATTTTTTGAAAAGTAACTTTTGCAGAATTGCAGAAAATGAATATGATATAAAATATATTTACATTATTTTAATATGTATGTACCGTGAATATCGTAAAGTGAAAAAGTTTATATTTATTTATTTATTGTATTTTCATTTTAAGTTAATAATGTATAAAATGTATGTATTATACCGACTGCCACTACAGTACCACCGTATAATTGTTCGCTGCTCTGCTGCTGATGTACAATTTCCGCTATCTTCTCTTCTTTTTGTGATCCCGTTATGGAAGCGGCGTGGCAAATGCCGTTGTTTTCCAGATGAAGTATTTTGTTGTAGTTTTATGTATCGATAATGATGCCGTTATGGAAGTGGAATTTCCACCAAAATTTATAATTTCCCGTGATTTTTCGTAAATTTTAGTGTATTTTAATGTAATTTTGTAATTTTTGCATGTAATTTTTTTTTTTTTTTTAATAAGTTTTGTATGTTTCAGTAGTTCAATTTTTTTTTGAAATGTTTTGCACTGGTGGTTCCACCATGATAATATACTTTTAAACGTTTAGTGTGTTTTTTGATATTTTTCAGTTTTGAATTTTTTTCTAAATTTTTTGATTAAAATTTTTCTTCGAATTTGTTTTTAGAAATTTTTAAACTTTTTTTTTGTAGGAATTTTAAACTTTTTGTGTTTTTTTTTTGTAAATTTTTTATATTTTTTTGTAGGGTTTTTGTAAATTTTGTATTTTTTTGTAGATTTTTCAGATTTTTGTATTTTTTTGTAATAATTTTTAATGCTTTATACTTTTTTTGTAATTTTTTTTTGATTTTTTAAACTTTTTTTTGTAACATTTTTTTTGATTTCATAAATTTTGTACAAAATTTATATACATATATTTTTTGGCTTATTTTTTGTTAAATGTTCATTTTAGGAACTGCCCTCCAGTTTCCACGCCTGTTGGGGGGCTTGCCTACTCGCCACTCTCCGATTTTGTAGGGCTTCGGCCCACGGTCGCCATTTAATAGATCCATTTACGGATCTATATAAAAATTCCGCACGCACCCAACTATGCGAAAACTCGCACTTACTCAATTGATTGTATTTTAAATTTCCAAACAAATAAACTGAGTTCCTTTTTTATTACAATCAAAACGCATTTTTATTTATAAATGTTTAGTTCCACACTCAGTTGCGTTTTTTTTGTTCTTATTACAAGTATGTTTTTTACTTTATACAATTATTTAGTTTTTAGTTAAATTTACAAAACTCTGTTCAACTCTAAGTTAACTGTATAAAATACCATCACTTCAGTTTCTCCGTTAGCGTGCGCAATTTTATTTTTCGCCTCATTACAAGTTGTCGGTTTTCTTCTAACTGAAAACTGCCGCTAACGCAACTCTGTAGCTCGGCAGTTTTTCTTTACGTTGCTTAGCAACGAAATTAATGATGGCGTCGAAAAACGGCAGTTTCGGTCAATCAGAAACTCTCCGAGTTGCTCGACTCTAACAATTTTAGTGATGCCAAGTGCATCTGATGTATGGTTGCATCTTGCACTTTTCTAAAGAGGGTTGCCATCTACACTTTATTTTAATGCAATTTATTATGGCACTACAATTTTATTAAGAAACCTGAATCCACTTAAACTTTGCAATGGCACCCGTTTTCTGGGAAAATCACTGAAAACTTTCATAGTAGAGTGAACAATACTCACAGGATGTGGTACCGGAGAAGATGTATTGATTCCCCGAATCCCTCTGAAGTACCATTCCAATTTAAACGTTTACAGTTTCCGGTAAAGACATATTTTGCAATGACTATTGAAAGACAATGTTCACACGAGGCTACGCGTCATAGACGCGTACAAGATATTTCATATAGCTATAATTTCTCTACGCCTCAAGATCTGCACACGAAGCTACTTTCGAGCGTCGCTACAAAAAGCATACAATTATTGAAAAAAAATAAAAAAAATTTATTTCTTCAGCTATATCCGTCCCCGAAACCAAAGGAAAATAGGTATTAAACGTTGTTTGCATCCTCGTGCCTTTGTAAATTATGAAAGGCAATTTTAAACCACCGCGGACTAGAGAAAAGGGTGATTTCTAGTTTCCAATATTTTTTAGCCGTTTAAACGCTTCAACAATGTCTAACCAAGCTGATGTGGTGTTTAACTCTTTTTAGCTAAAGTAACATTTTTTATCTAATTACACAAATTTGCATAAAAAAAAATGTAAACAAACATCTTGTTCTTCCTTTTTTCAAGCGTACGTACGCTCAGCGACCAACATTGCTGTACGCTTAGCTACACGAAAACTTTATGCTTTGTCGCTTTCATGCAGCTGATGCCTCGTATGCAGCTCTCCATTCAAAAACATGTGTTCGGCATCAAAGCATACAAATTTCGCCTGCAGCGTCTATGACGCATAGTCTCGTGTGTACCTTGCCTTACGCAATATGATGTGCAACCCAAAAGGATGAGCAAGAGAAAGAAAACAGTTGGTAGGTATTTGAAAGTTGTCGTTGCAAGTCGGTATCCAAGATGAATCGGAAAACACAATGAAATCAGTAATTAAACTTTTTATATTTAATTATTCCTTAAATTTCATACATTCACGTTAAAAACAATTAAACAATGAACTTATATGAAAATACATTTTTATTTGAAACAGCTTCTTAGTGCAGAAGTTTATGCGTCTTTTAGTTCAGAAGTGAGACGGAACTCACGTGAATGCGCGGAGATAAACAAATTTAGTGGACTGAGACAATTATTTTCGAATAAAAGGTGTTGTGCAAAAGCATGAAAAAACGTGCAAGTTAAGTAGTGCATCGAAATTATGGGAAGTGTGAAAATTTGTAGAAGTACACGAGTGTGAAAATCTATAGCCGCTAAAGTAATTGTATTGCGCAATAGAATAGCGCATAGAAATGCACAAAAATTCCAACAAAAATTGTTGAATCTGTATCTTATATAGAACTACGTGTTGTTGTTGTATTCGGTTGCGCGTACAAATGAACGAGCATGTGAAACTGCAAGACAGGACAAGTTAAACGTCGGTTGAATTTGAAGTGTATTGTTGTTAATGTAAAGAAGCAAGTGTACGAATGGCCGCTTATGTATAAGCAAAAGCAAATAATGAGCCCTATTCTGCATTTCGACTTGGATTGAAATTGTTTCGATTTGGCAATTTTGGTATTCTGTGTTCCAATCTCTTTCGATCCAACTTCGAATCGTTCGACTTTGTTTATTCTGCATTTCGATCGTAGTTGCGTTTTTCTAACTTGCAAATTAGTTGGCGGAAAAATATTTTCTTTTTATTTTTTTTATTAATTTATAACATAATTTTAACAAAAATGTAAGTAAAACTTGTTAAGAAACGTAGAAGGCTTGATGATGATTGTTTTTTATATGTTTCCAGGTCAAAAACAACATGTCGATGTCGAAGTCCTTGGACGTATTTGCCCCGCAAAAGTATCTAGCACATACTTGAAAGCATCCTTATTAAGTCGAAAGTTTTTTTTGAACCTAAATAAGAAAATAAGTCATTAAACTTTACCACTTTTAAGATCAATTTCTTACAATTCGTCATCTCAAATGGATTACACAAATCTCGCAATATTTACCTTTCCATTCTCGCCTGGCCATTTTCGTATGCGTTGCTTTCCAACTCCACAAATAATGCCGCGGCTATTGATTCCATTATAATAGACAGCTATAATTGTTTCTGTTCGTTGGGTCCTGTTATATGCCAAAGCAAGCTGCCGGAGTAGGGGAAGGTGAAGCGAAAACGTAAACAATCCTTGCGGAAAGAATAAGTAAATCTTTATTATAAAGTATTTTAGGCCAGTGCAATGAAATTAGCATCCATAAAATTCAGAAAATGTCAACTATATTCGTGCAGAAATCCGTTTTAACAAAACTTGGTGGCCACGGTAGGGAATTGGCCAAAAGAGCGACAAAAACACACTTACAATTATGAAAGCACTTCACTCAAAAAAATATAACACTGCGGAAATATATTGTAACGAATTTGCTGCAAATCCTCTTATTTGCAATCCTCTGCTAAGTTCGAATCACTAAACTGTTGAGTAAATAACTCCAATATTGAACAATGGAAAAATGGCCTTTATTAAAGTACTTCACAATAACACTTATACTTTGCTACTCGCTGGCTTAATAACCAAACTGATTGATAACTCAAATGAAACTCTACTATTGGCCGCCAGATCGCGTGCTTAATCAAACTGATTGATAGCTCAACTCAAACTGAATTCCCGCGCCTCTACATCTGTTGCCTTTTATACCCTTTGGTTTCCTCGTTAGCATTTTTCCAGAATGTACTAGCATTGTCCATGAGCTCTCAAACTTCTCAGCTATAACTAAAATTGCACAATTTTATACATCTTTTAGGCGCTTCCAGAATCTACTAGTCCAGTAGCTCTCAAACTTCTCAGATATATGCATGTGTTTGCGCATTGACTCTCCTCTGCTCGTATTCGTACATGGTACATATGTGTAGACGCAATTATTTATTCGTTTATGTAGATACATAAAGATTGAATTATTGATGTGAATGTTTGTAGTTTACAGTCTCTCGCGCGCACATAGGCGTATAAGTAAATGCATCTGTGTGTGACATCTCTCTGGGCTGCCTTATATATGTGTATACTTGATTTGATTATTAACGTAAATGCTGCTTGGCATGGCCTTAGCATCACCTTAGTGATGGGATAACTTAGTGATGCTAATATCCGTGACACTGCCCTCCACCTAAGTCTGATCGTCCCGATCAGACAAATCTCTCGATCTAAACGTTGCCAGCCTTTCCAAATGGACCACTTTCATTTTGGTTCGTGGTTTACCGATGGTTTGTATGCGGTACACTACATCGTTGATCCATTTTACAACTTTGTATGGGCCTTCCCAATTACACTGCAATTTCGGTAACAACCCTTTTTTACGTTGTGGGTTGTATAACAGCACCAAATCTCCTTCCTGAAAACCTTCTGAATTAATTGCTTTATCATATCTGGCTTTCATCTTGTCACTCATAATCTTTGTTCGTTGCCTTATCAGATCATGTATTTCTCTTAGCTCTTCTTCGAAATCACTAGTGGATTTCCTGACATTTCTCTCCGCATTGGCATCTATCCCAAACTTAAAATCAGCTGGCAGTCTAAGGTCATTGCCAAAAATTATTTTTGCAGGGGTTTGGCCTGTTGTCTCATGCACTACTGATCGGTAAGCCATCAAGAATAATGGTATGCGGGTATCCCATTCTTTATGGTACTTGTCTACTACTTTCCTTAAGTGCTCCTCCAATGTTCTATTGAATCGTTCTACCATACCATCGGATTGAGGATGCAATGCAGTTGTCCTTGTTTTTCGAACGCCCAATGACTTACACATTTCCTGGAACACAGCTGATTCGAAATTTCTGCCTTGGTCAGAATGTAACTCCATTGGTACACCATACCTTGCAACCCATTCGTTTTTAACCACTTCTGCTACTGTTTCTGCTTCTTGGTTTGGGATTGGGTATACCTCTGGCCATTTACTGAAATAATCCATAACCACCAGTACGTATTTGTTTCCGCGGTTGCTAGTAGGAAATGAACCTGCGACATCCATGGCGATCCTTTCAAATGGCGCACCTGAGTTATATTATTTCATCTGGCCATGACTTCGTGTTCTGGGCCCTTTCGCTCTGCTGCAAACCTCGCAGTTCGCAATCCACTCAGTGACCGACTGACGGAAACCAACCCAATAGAATCTCTGTTTAATCTTCTCGAGCGTCTTCGTGATTCCAAGATGACCTCCGCTTGGACCATTATGCAGCTCGCTGAGCACGTCAGGAATCCTCTTTCTGGGAACAATTATCAGTTTATTCTTGTATTTACCATCCTCACTCTCCCATACTCGATGAAGGCAACCGGATATCAATTCTAAACTGTTCCAGTGTGCCCAATATGACTTCGCAATGGGACTCTCTGCTGACATCTCTTCTCTGTTTGGTCTTTCATTTCGTTCGAGCCCTTGCATAAGACGTGACAGATCTGCATCTTCTAGCTGGCACTTTCTTAGCTGTTCCTTGTCCCATTCATCTGTACATGTTATATTCATTAGCCGGACATCTATAATGTCTTCTTTAGCATCGGCTTTTGCTTGCATTCCAAACTACATGGTCTTCGTGACATTGCATCAGCATTTCCATGGGTACTACCTTTTCGATGCTCAATGGAAAAGTCGTAGCTTTGTAGTCGCTCGATCCACCGTGCCAATTGTCCTTCCGGATTACGGAACTGCAGAAGCCATTTCAACGCTGCGTGATCTGTCCTGACACGGAATCGCTGGCCGTAGAGGTATTTGTGAAAATGTTTAATGCACTCTACCAATGCCAACAGCTCTCTCCGCGTAACACAGTAGTTCCTCTCTGGTTTTCCAATCGAACGGCTGTAATATGCAACTACCTTCTCCTGTCCATCGACCAGTTGTGATAAGACGCCGCCTATGGCATATCCACTCGCATCTGTATCTAGAATAAATGTTGCTCCTGGAATCTGATATGCTAACATTGGGGCAGTGCATAAACGCTCCTTCAATGTTTGGAAAGCCACTTCTTGCTCCTTCTTCCATTCAAAAGCTTTGTTTTTTCTCGTAAGCTCATGGAGGCTATGGCCTACGCTGGAAAAATTTGGTACAAATCGGGGGTAATATGTGCACAGCCCAAGAGAACTTCTAAATTCATGTAGGTTCTGTGGTCTTGGCCAATCCTTTACTGCCTCTATCTTTTCATTCGCTGTACAGACACCTTCTGTAGTTATCTTGTGGCCCAAATAATTTACTTCCTTTTTAAACAGCGTACACTTTTTGGGACTTAACTTCAGACCAGCGCCAGCTATTCTCTGGAAAACTTCCTCCAAGTTCTTAAGATGTTCATCAAAACTCTTTCCCAATACGATGATGTCGTCCAGGCACACCAAGCATGTTTTCCAATGTAGTCCTTTCAGTACCTGATCCATGAGTCTCTCAAAAGTAGCTGGTGCATTACAAATTCCAAAAGGCATCACTGTTAATTGCCAAAGACCATCACCGACACTGAAGGCTGTTTTCTCTTTATCTTCCTCCTTCACCTCAACTTGCCAGTAGCCGCTTTTCAAGTCCAGTGTAGAAAACCATTTCGTACCAGAGAGCGAGTACAGAGTGTCGTCCTTTTCGTAACGTCATTCAACTTCCGGTAGTCAACGCAAAACCTCATTTTTCCATCCTTCTTCTTTACAAGTACTACCGATGAGCTCCAGGGACTAGCTAATGGTTCGATGATGCCGCTGTCGCTCATTTCTTGTATAATTTGACTCACCACTTCCCGCTTCGCCAGTGGAACACTACCTGGAGCTTGACGTATCGGCCTCGCGGCTCCAGTGTCAATTTGATGTTTCACAACATTGGTGCGGCCTGGTTTGGAACCATCCTGGTCAAATATGTTTGCGTACTTTAGGAGCAGTTGCTTTGCCTTACTGTGATAATCTTCCTCTAGCCCCTCCGTCCATTCCGTGATGTCATTTGAAAGATCAGTGTTACTAGATGAAACGTGTTCCTGGAGCTGTTCACAGTTAATAATTACTTCAGCCTCTTGGCATCTTCCCAAAATAGCTCCTTTAGTCAGTTTGAGTGGTGACTTGAACTCATTGAGTACTCTTACCGGAATACGTCCATCTTGTTTTGTCATAGCCAGGGTTTTTCCTACAAGTATGTTCAGTGCTGATTTGTTTGCTGCTTCGACAACCCACAATTTGTTTGTCCCACAATCTCCATCAACCTTTGCCCAGATGACTGCTTCGGATTTTGGTGGTATTCGCTGACTCTCTTCCACCAGCACTCGTTTACTGCTATAGCCTCTCTCGTAGCCGAAATTAAGTGGTACATCCATGTTCTTATATCGTATCGTCTTGCTTTGCATGTCGATCTTGATGCCCTGGTCGATGAAGAAGTCCATTCCAATTATGATTTCATCAACAATCTCTGCCACTATAAAATTGTGTACTACCGTGATGTTCCCAATTGCGACTTCACATGATACTTCTCCTAGAACGATGCTGTCTTCTCCAGTGGCTGTACGCAATCTTGCTCCATGCAATGGTCTTATCTTCTTGTTGACTAAATCCGCTCGAATGATGGAATGAGATGCACCCGTATCTACAGTCAGTAAACGTTCCTTTCCATCCACATGTCCTCCGACAGTAAGATTGTTTGATCTTCTTCCAATTTGTGAGATAGAAATTATGGGGCATTCAATTGAGGGAGCCAGCTGTCGCCCCTTGCGGCTGACTCGCTTTAGTTTAACGATTGAGTGGACTTGGAGATTTGCTCATCTCCTTCAGCTCTGCGTTTACGGCAGTTGGAGCTATTAGCACCGCTGCTGCAATGTCGTGCAATATGACCTGGGTTGCCGCACTTGAAACATTTAATAACTCCGGCATTTTTCTATTGTGATCCCTTTAGTGCTTCCAAAATTGTGTCTACCCAATCTGGTCTTTCCACTTCCACACGATGAGCTTTGTATGCTGGTTTACTCAATAGTGAGGCCGTTTCCTGTGTCAATGCATTTGATACCGTTTCAGCAAATGTGAGCTTTGGGTTTGCGTATGTAGCTCGCTTCGTTTCCACGTCCCGTATGCCATTTATAAAACTCTGGATTTTTACCCTCTCGGTGTATTCCACGGGTGCGTCCGCATTCGCGAGATGAGCCAACCTTTCAACATCCGAAGCAAACTCCTGCAAAGTCTCATTCGCTCTTTGGTGACGGTTTTGCAACTCAATTTGGAATATCTGTTTCCTATGCTCGCTTCCATAACGTCTCTCGACAGCGGCCATCAATGCTTCATAGTTGTTCCGCTCTCCTTCGGGAA
Source organism: Eurosta solidaginis (assembly GCF_040869045.1). Taxonomy (NCBI): domain Eukaryota; kingdom Metazoa; phylum Arthropoda; class Insecta; order Diptera; family Tephritidae; genus Eurosta; species Eurosta solidaginis. The sequence goes on from NC_090319.1 coordinate 131,887,155, forward strand.
TCGTCTGTAGGATTTCGGCTGCTGGCCCTTTCAATGCCACGAACAGAGCTGCAACTTTATCTCAGCTTTCCAGCTGTTCGCTGCCGACGTCTTCTCAAATTGGAGCTTAAATACCTGGAATGGAACAGAACCATCAAACGTTGGGGATTTTACCTTCAGAGTAGACATTGAAGTGATTGAAGTAACTCCTGAATCCGATCCTTCAAAGCATCTATTTCGGCCTCCATTTTATCTTGTCGCCCACTGAACCCTTCCTGAAACAGCGTTAGTTTCTCTTCCATACGCGATTCTAGTTGTGCAGAGATCTGCGATGATATCTGTGCTGAAATTTGTGTCGACATTTCTGATATACGTGCCTCTTGTGCTTCAATTTTAGATGTTATTTCTGACGACATTTCTGAGATACGTGTCTCCTGTGATTCAATCTTCGCTGTTATACGTGTCTCTTGGGCTTCCAGTTGAGATGCCAGTTGAGATGTTATTTCTGTCTTTTGCGATTCCAGTTGGGATGCCAATTGCGACGACATTGATGCTACTGTCGATGTTTGTGCAGATATTGCAGCCAATATCATGTTCAAGTCTGTGCTGCTAACCGTCTGCGATGTTTCGTTTTTCTCTTCAATTTTCGTTGTCCCCTCGCCATCAAGATGAAAGACATACTCTTCCACATCAATTCCTTCTGCTTCCATTGCCTCTCGTAGCCGTGCCTGAAGTTCAAGTTTAACGCCGCTTGTATTCAATCCACTGCTCTCCAACTCCTTCTTCAGTTGCTGGATCTTCAATTCACTGAACTTTGTCATGTCCTTGTTGCCCTCTGGAATTTATCCAACAATTCCTCTTCTGACACCAATTGTAACGAATTTGCTGCAAATCCTCTTATTTGCAATCCTCTGCTAAGTTCGAATCACTAAACTGTTGAATAAATAACTCCAATATTGAACAATGGAAAAATGGCCTTTATTAAAGTACTTCACAATAACACTTATACTTTGCTACTCGCTGGCTTAATAACCAAACTGATTGATAACTCAAATGAAACTCTACTATTGGCCGCCAGACCGCGTGCTTAATCAAACTGATTGATAGCTCAACTCAAACTGAATTCCCGCGCCTCTACATCTGTTGCCTTTTATACCCTTTGGTTTCCTCGTTAGCATTTTTCCAGAATGTACTAGCATTGTCCATGAGCTCTCAAACTTCTCAGCTATAACTAAAATTGCACAATTTTATACATCTTTTAGGCGCTTCCAGAATCTACTAGTCCAGTAGCTCTCAAACTTCTCAGATATATGCATGTGTTTGCGCATTGACTCTCCGCTGCTCGTATTCGTACATGGTACATATGTGTAGACGCAATTATTTATTCGTTTATGTAGATACATAAAGATTGAATTATTGATGTGAATGTTTGTAGTTTACAGTCTCTCGCGCGCACATAGGCGTATAAGTAAATGCATCTGTGTGTGACATCTCTCTGGGCTGCCTTATATATGTGTATACTTGATTTGATTATTAACGTAAATACTGCTTGGCATGGCCTTAGCATCGCCTTAGTGATGGGACAACTTAGTGATGCTAATATCCGTGACAATATTATATTGCTTTTTTTGTACAAAATGGCGTAGATAATAAAATATAAACGTTTTTCAGTGTTGTTTACAAATTTTCTTTAATTTATTTTGTTCCAATGTTCACACATTCCGTACAAACAGCTTATTTCGAAAAATCATTTGCTTTTCCTCTTCTCATTACGATTCCGTCGTAATGCAGAATACCCAACTTCGATTAAAGCGGAGCGTAGAGTGGGAACGTAATCGAAATGCAGAATAGGGTTGAATATATGTATATGAGCAAAAGTAAACGAAAAATATATACAAAGCGTCGGTTAATATTTGAATTCATTAGTTTATGTCGTGGTAAATCGGGCGTACGAATGGACGATCGGTCGAAAGCAACAAAACAAAGAGGGAATTTTGAATATTAGCAACCATTGTGTATAATAGCAAAGCAAAGTAAAGTGAAAAGAAATAGCATTCGTTGTAGTGTAACGCATGAAAACGAAACGTAAACATAATACGCAAATTGAGAGAATTCATCAAAAGAACGTGAGTGAGTTTTCTAATTTGACTTTGTAACCGAAACAAGTGCAAGATGAAAATTGCCGAGTTGAAAGTTGATCAGTTGAGAGAGAAGCTATGTGGGCAATGCTTGCCAACTACGGGAGCAAAGCAGAATTAGTGCAAAGTTTGAGCGAGCGTTTGAACAATGATGAGATTGAAATGAGTGAATTCGAAGGTAACTTGCAAACTCAAGTAAACGAATTGCGAGGAATGTTAGAAAACATGACGGCTGTGTTGAATAATTTGTCTTGTCAAACGCAATCGAGTGGAAACAATGTAAGAAGTGAGCGTGTCAATATGTCACCATAAAGCACAGTGATACGAAATGCTAGCATGAAGGTTATTGCGGAAACAATACCTGAGTTTAATCCAACAGACGAAAATTCGTTAACCGTGGAACAATTTATTGATCACGTGAACACTACCATAAACGCGTATGAATGGGACGAAAAGTGCTTGCTACTAGCCGTGTATAGCAAATTGAAAGGCGTAGCGCGAATGTGGTTCGATGCAGCTCCATCGTTTTATTCTAACTGGAGTGCAGATCTAATAAATGAGTTTGGTGTCAAGTTAAATGAAGCTGAAGTACATCAGAAGATGGCAAATATGACGCGTAAACAAAATGAGAAGATTTTAGATAATTGTTTTCGTATGAGTGTTCTAAGTTGTCGTTATCAGCTTAGCGAAAAAGCAACAATAAAATATATTCGTGACGGAATAAAGCACCGGGAATTACAATTAGCAAAATCGCTGCTATACAGTTTGACTCTAGAAAAGAGATGCGCGAGACAGTCGAAAATTATTTGCAAAATTTCTCGGTATCGAAGTATGTAAAAAGCGGATATGTAAATAAATCAAATATGAACAGTGCAAAAGACGCGAATCAAAAGGTGAGTGAAAAGAAAATTGTGACGTGCTATAATTGTAAAGACATTGGTCACATTGCCCTTAATTATCCAAAGCCAAGACAACAGCAAAAAGCTAATGTTAAATGTGCTCAATATCTGCAACTCCAGAACGTTTGTGAAAAGATAATCACTGTTAATGGTAAGTCTTTATTAGCATACGTAGATACTGGTAGTGAGTGTAGCTTTATAAGACCTTCAATAGTAAACAATATGAATGGTAGAGGACATGAATGCACAATGGAAATTAAAGGTATATGCGGCGGTAAAAGAATTTTGACTGAAAAGAACGAATCCAACGTCGATATTGATAATGTCACTATAAAAATAGACTTATTGATTGTAGACGACGATATGCTGACAACAGATATTCTTTTGGGGCAGGACGTATTTTAAAATCAAGACGTCAAAATAGAAATAAAAAGCGACAAGTTAACGTTCACATCGCAGGTGACGAGAGTAGAAAACAAACATGCAGAGGTAAATGTACGTGACGTTACATGTAGTATTGAAGATGAGAGAGTTAAAAGCGAGCTACAAGAATTTCTCAAAAATTATAATGACGTTTTCGCTGAAAGTCTGAAGGGCATAGGAGTAACTAATGCAATGCACATGAAAATCGAACTGACTACTAACGTACCAGTAGCACAGAAACCGTACAGAGTACCAGAACCTAATAAGCAGCTAGTAAAAGATATGATTGGCGAACATTTGGAATGCGACATAATCGAGAAATCCGAATCAGAGTACGCAAGTTAAATTATATTGGTCAAAAAGAAAACAGGTGGCGAACGATTATGCGTAGATTATCGACGATTAAATCAGTACACATCAAAAGAAATTTATCCAACCCCAACATTGAAGAAAGACTAAGCGAAGCCATGAAATTTAAATATTTCTCTGTATTGGATCTAAATAGTGGCTATTGTCATTATATTATGCCAATTGAAGTAGAGTGTCGTAAATATACCGCGTTTGTAACAACTGAGGGCTTATTCCAGTTTAAGAGAATGCCGTTTGGGCTGCGGAATGCACCGGCGGCATTTCAACGCCTAATGCAAATTATTAAAGATAATACAAAACCTGGAGATATGATACATTACATGGACGACATTTTAGTAGGAAGTAACGAAATTAAAGAAATGATCGAAAAGATGACGCGTATTTTTGAGACTTTACGCAAACTGAATCTTACACTAAATTTAAATAAATACGAATTCTTCAAACAATCCATTGAGTTTTAGGGCATAAAATGCACCCAGGTCGTAGAAGTCCTGGAAGCATAAAGACGGCACCGGTAAATAGTTTTTCAACCCGTAAATCAGTGACAGACGTAAGACGCTTTCTTGGTCTCAGTGGATATTTCCGTAGGTTCGTACCAGGTTATTCTATTATTAGCGAGCTTCTACGTAGACTTTTGCGGAAATAGCAGACATTTGAATGGGCTGAGCCACAGGAAGAAGCTTTTCTCGCATTGAACCGAGTATTGACAAAAAAACCGGTAATGGCAGGTTATAGAGTTGAAGCAGATACCCAAGTTCACACAGACGCTAGTTCCGTAGGCATAGCAGGTGTATTGTTACAGCGCGAGGAATCGACTGGAAGCCAGTTGCTTATTATAGTAGATCAACAACCGAGAGCGAACAAAAATTCCATAGCTATGAGCTTGAAACGCTAGCTGTCGTGAGTAGCTTAGAAAGATTTCGATATTATATATAGGGTAAAGAAGTAGTGTTTGTGACAGACTGCAATGCGGTAACGTCAGCAATGCACAAGCGAGAGTTAATAGCCAGAATTGCAAGATGGTTTCTACGAATCCAGGATTTTGCGATAAAATTAAAACATCGACCAGGACGACGCATGGAGCACGTTGACTTTTGAGCCGAATGCCATACGAAGAAAATTTAGATTTTGATAGTGCATCGCTGAAGATTGCAAAGGCAGATATAGAAATAAGTGATTGGGTATATTGCATACAACATCAAGATGGTGATAACATCATAGAAAAAGAGTACAAAATAGAAAACGGGCGACTATAGCAAGGTTAAAGATAAGAAGCTATGGGTTGTACCAAAGGCTATCCAATATAAAATAATCGAAGATATACGTGAAATAAAATAATTTAAAAAAATTTTTAGGTTAAACGGTTTTATTGAAAACAATACTTACATGAAATAATAATAATACGAAAAGCTAGAAAATAATTAGGTAGGTCCTAGGTACTAGTCATTACACTCTTTATTTAATTGCCCATTATTTCTCATTCTATTTAGTTCTTTTAGTGACTCATTATTACAAGGACTCTTTCCTGACAATTTGTTACAACCTAAGTCATCAATACATAATCCTTCGAAAGACTTTATTCGACTCTGCGCCACGTATGCTTGTCCCTCCTCCAACTCCAAAATATTTTGATGTCACTTCTACTGGACTGTATGCAATATTTGTTCCAAATATGAGCCAAATCGGGCATCATAGGTCGCTTTGAATTCATGTATATATTATGTGTTCCAAATATGGACCAAATCGAATCGGACCACAAATACGATTTTTGTGAATATCTCGATCCTTGCGCCACCTAGCGGCGATTTTTTTGATAGGTCGCTTTCTATTCTTGTATGTACTATATGTTGCAAGCATGAGCCAAGTCGGACCACAAATACGATTTTTGTGAATATCTCGATCCTTGCGCCACCTAGCGGCGATTTTTTTTTATAAGTCGCTTTTTATTCTTGCATGTATTATGTGTTCCAAATATGAGCCAAATCAGACCACAAACTCGATTTTTGTGAATATCTCGATCCATGCGCCACCTAGCGGCGATTTTTTTTTCACAAGTCCATTTCTATTCTTGCATGTATTATGTGTTCCAAATATGAGCCAAATCGGACCACAAATGCGAATTTTGCGAATATCTCGATCCTTGCGCCAACTAGCGGCGATTTTTTCTTATTATTGCATTGTCATTGGGCTCTGAACTATATTCCCAGTTTCAAGCTTGTAGCTTATCGGGAAGTTACTTAAATTTCAATTACAAGATTCGTTCACAATGGCCGTGCGGCCGTGCATGCGGCAAAGCATCTCAGCACAGAAAAGATAATAGAGGAAGCTGAAAAGTCCTTCTGGTTTCCTCGTATGAGCAATTTTGTAAAGTCGTAGATGAGTAGAGATGTAAGTCGTAGAATGATAGAAATTGGAACGATCAGCGTCGGGGTATACAATGGGCACTGAACACATCGAAAAATAAGACAACACAACGTACCCCGCAGGAACTACTCCTTAGTTTCAAACCCCGAGACATCCTGCAAAGTAAATTAGTTTTGGCATTACACAGAGACGAGGTATTCGACGAGGCTAGTACTAAAGAAATTCAACAAGAAGCAGCTAAGTGAGTTAATCAGCAACGAAAGAAAGCAAAACAGGTATTCGACAAGAAACACCGTAAAGCAATTCAGTATAGTATTGGCGATTTAGTTGTTGGTCAAAACGAACCGGCTAGTACAGGTGGTTCTCGTAAATTGGAACCATTTTACAAGGGACCATTTATCATCACAAAAGTTATTGGAAATTACCGATATCTAATTGAAGATCTGCAAGGGACCAAACGTAAACAGCGGCATTACACATCGGTTTTTACGTCTGATAAATTGAAACCGTTAGCGACGGAGACGAGGGCGCCTCCAATAATCAGGATTGGCCGAATGAAAGACTATAAAATGCAAACCTGCGTAAATCCTACGCGCGCCACTAAAATGCATCCCTTACGCAATATGATTGGCAACCCAAAAGGATGAGCAAGATAAAGAAGACAGTTGGTATTTGAAGGTTGTCGTTGCAAGTCGGTATCCAAGACGAATCGGAAAGCACAATGAAATCATTAATTAAACTTTTTATATTAAAATATTCCTTAAATTTCATACATTCACGTTAAAAACAATTAAACAATGAATTTATAATAAAATACATTTTATTGAAAGACGTGTGTTAGCTATTATTTGAAACAACTTCTTAGTGCAGGAGTTTAAGCGTCTTTTACTATTGTAACGAATTTACTGCAATTCCTCTTATTTGCAACCTTCTACTAACGTTCGAATCACTAAACTCTTGAATAAACAACTCCAATATTCAATAATGCAAAATAGCCTGTACTCAAGTAATAATACTTCTCGACAGATAGCGTGCTTAAATAAAACTCAATGCTGATTGCTCAGATTGTACTCTTCGATTTCCTCGTTCCACACTTCTAGGCGATTCCAGAAATTACTTAGTTACGTAATTACCAGCTATAAAATTATAACCACAGATGCACGTGTATAAAAAATAAAATAAATGTAAGGCGCAATAACCTCCGAAGAGATCTAAGGCCGAACTTCTCTTCCAATTTGCGTCGTGCTCCTCTTGATTTTCCCTACAAATTGGCCGGACGGGACCTACATGTTTTATGCCGACTCCGAACGGCATCTGCAAGGCAGATGAGTTTTCACTGAGAGCTTTTCATGGCAGAAATACACCCGGAGCGCTTGCCAAACACTGCCGAGGGGCGACCCCGCTTAGAAAAATTTTCTTATAATTGAAAAACATTATTTCTAAAATTTTGATGTTGCTTTGCCCGGGAGTTGAACCCAGGGCATACGGTGTGATAGGCGGATCACGCTACCATCACACCACGGTATGCACGTGTATAGCTTCTCATATACGCGTGTATATGTGATTGATACTTGTACAAATTATTGCCAACTTTTGGGAGTATCTCAGAAATATGCATGTGTTTCTGCGTTGCTCTCCGCTGCTTGTATGGACATATGTGTAAGCACAATGATTAATTTGGTTATGTGCATACAAGTCCCTGCTCAGTATAGGCTTAGAGATGATAGTATCCCTTAGTGTTGCTAATATTCGTCACTCATTAATAAATCGCAGGGTGAAACCTTCAACGTTGCAGGCTTAGATTTGAGCGTTGACTGTTTTTCCTAACTGTATGTCGCTCAAGAGTAACCTCTAAAGAAAACATGTTTGTATTATCTAATGACAAGAAAGCTGTGAACGTTGTATATAAAGACATTCTGTAATATATAAATTTTTGTAAAAATAAAATAAATAGGCAAAAATGTAAAAAGTAATGTATATAGTATCAGCATTGTGCCCGTGCGAAGCCGGTGCGGGTCGCTAGTTAATTAATATACTAATTAGTTGCCTTTCTATGTTATTTTTGTAAAATGTATATTTTACAAGTTATATTATTGTAACGAATTTTGAGGAATACCGCTTGTTAAAAACCTTCTGCTAACGTTCGAATCGCTTAACGGTTGAATAAATAACTCCAATGCAAAATAGCCTTTATTAGACTACTTTGAGAGTACTTCACAATAACACTTATACTTCACAACCAATAGCGTGCTTGAATCAAAATTAATTAGTCATGTCTCAGCTTACGCTTCTTTTATACTCGTGGTCTCCTCGTTCACCCATTTTTCCCAAGGTCTAGTAATTTCGCGAACTTCATGCTTGGTTACGAGCCATACACATGTATATTTGTAGTTGGTAGCCATATGCGTGTGTATGCGTGAGTACTACTTCGGCTGATGATTACATGTGTTTGTGAGTATCTCTTCGTTGCCTTGTATGTATGTGTGTAAATGCTGATTGGTTTGTTTACGTACATACGAGTGGCTACTTAGTATCAGCTTAGTGATGCTAGTATCAGTTAAAGATGCTAATATTCGTCGCATTGCCCTCCACCTAAGTCTGATCGTCCCGATCAGACAAATCTCTCCATCTAACCGCTGCTAGCCTTTCCAAATGAACCACACTTCTATTTCGTGGTTTCCCAATGGTTTGTATGCGGTAGATAGTATCACTGATCCTCCTCACAACTTTGTACGGACCTTCCCAACTGCACCAAAATTGGGATGGAACACCTTTCCGCCGGTGAGGGTTGTATAGCAGTACCAAATCTCCCTCCAGGAAACCTTTTCGTCGTACCTGTGTTTCATCCTACTACTCATTATCCTGGACCATTCCCTCACAATCTGTTGTTTGGCCAATGAACTATTTTGCAGATCTTGATCTTGACGGATTCACTTTGCATCATCAGTATCGTCTTTACAGTTCACAACATTAGTGCGCCCTGGCTTGTAACCAGCCTTGCATTCTTTCTGCGAAATTCTTGCCTTTATTTAATTCGTCTATTTCGGTTTGTCAATGCAAGTGTTCTTCCCGCAGGTACCTTCGATATTGATTTGTGTGTTCCATTCGTTCCACTAATATTTGCCCGGCCTTCTGGCTTTGACTTTTGTGGTCTTTGTCGAGTCTCCTCCACCAGCACTCACTTCCTGCTGTAAATAAGGGGTACATCCTTGTTCTTATATTGCATAAACCTTCTTTGCATGTCGATCTTGATGCCATGGTCAACCAAGATGTCCACTCCCAATATGACTTCATCGAAAATCTCCGCCACAATGACTTAAGACTTCACATATCACTTCTCCTTGGACTTGGTTATACTCGTCAGTGACCGTACGCAATCTTGCTTCAGGTAATGGCTTTACTCTGCTGTTGGCCAAATCAGGCGGATTAAGGAATTATATGCGCCCGTATCTACAGTCAGTACACGTTCTTTACCGTCAAACTGCTCGATTTTCTTCCGATTTGTGATACAGAGATAACGGGACATTCCACAGCTGGAGTTAGCTCTCGATCTTTATATCTGACTCGCTCCGGCTCACCTCCTCCAGCTTTGTTCTTAAGACCACCCATGCTGTTGAAACCTCTAAGATCAAGATCGCAATGACGTGCAATGTGACATGGCTTCACGCATTTGATAACTCTTTCACTCCGCTTTTGCGAACCTTTCAGCACCTCCCATATTTTGTTCACCCAGTCTGGCCGTTTTAGCTCCGCACGGCGTGCTTTGGACTCTGGCTTACACAGAAGCGATGCTGTTTCCTGAATCAGAGCATATGATACCGTTTTTGTGAATGTAGGTTTTGGGTTTGCGTATGTTGCTCACTTTGTTCCGATATCCCGTATTCCATTAATAAAGCTCTGGATTTTTACCCTTTCGGTGTATTCCACATTTTCAACATCCGACGCAAACTCTTGCAATGTTTCACCAGGCCTCTGGAAGCGGTTCAGTAACTCCATTTGGTTTATCTGTCTCCTATACTCGATACCGTATCGTCTCTCTAGTGCGTCCAACAATGCTTCATAACTGTTCCGTTCGTACTCTGGAATAGTTGTAAGATTTCAGCTGCAGGTCCTTTCAATGCCACGAACAGTGCAGCAACTTTATCCTCAGTATTTCAGTTGTTCATTGCTGCCGTCTTCTCAAATTGAAGCTTAAAGACCTGGAAAGGAACAAAACCGTCAAAGGATGGTGTTTTCACCTTTGGATTACTCGCTGACACAGCTAGACGATTTAGTTGCAACTGCTCCATACGACCTTTTAAATCATCAACTTCAGCCTGAAATTGAGCGATTTTTGCATCCTGCGCTTCCAGCTTTGATGTTACCCATGCTTCCTGTGCTTCTAACTGCGAAGACATTTGTGCCACCTGCAATGGTAAGCGCTCCTCTTGATCTTCCATCTTGGATGATATGCGTGTCTCCTGCGATTCCAGTTGGGATACCATATACTTATGTCTTCTGTTCTTCCAGTTGAGTTTCCATCTTGGATGTAATCTGTGTCGACATTGCTGAAATTCGCGTTTCTTGTGCTGTTATACGGTTCTCCTGTGATTGATATGACATTTGCGACGACATTTCTGAAATGCGTGCCTCCTGTGCTTCCATTTTGGATATTATACTTTCTGTTATACGTGATTCCTGGGTTTCCATTTTTGTCGTTATCTGTGAAAACAAAGCGAATATCGAATTTTTCTCGCCGCTTGCGACTGGACTCGGACTTCCGTTCTTCTCTTCCAATTCTGTTAATGTCTCGTCCCCATCAGGATGAAAGACATACTCGTCCACATTAATTCCTTGCGACTCCATTTCCGTGCTTGAAGTTCGATCTTATTGCCGGTTGTATTCAATCCACGGTTCTCTAACTCCTCTTTCAGTTTCTGGATCTTTAATTCACTCAACTTTGCCATGTCAAAGTTGTATTCAAAATCTTCGGAATTTATTAAACAATTCCTCTTCTGACACAAAGTGTAACGAATATTGGGGAATTCCGCTTATTCCAAACCTTCTGTGATTCGAACGTTATCGCTAACTGTTGAATAAATAACTCCAATATACAATAATGCAAAATGGTCTTTATTAGACTACTTTGAGAATACTTCATAATAACACTTATACTTCACAACCAATAGCGTGCTTAAATCAAAACTGATTAGTCATGCCTCAGCTTGCGCTGCTTTTATACTCGTGGTCTCCTCGTTCACCCATTTTTCCCAAGGTCTAGTAATTTCGCGAACTTCGTGCTTGGTTAACAGCCATATACATGTTTATTTGTAGTTTCTAGCCATATGCGTGTGTATGCGTGAGTACTACTTCGGCTGATGATTACATGTGTTTGTGAGTATCTCTTCGTTGCCTTGTATGTATGCGTGTAAATGATGATTTATTTGTTATTTTCTTTGGAGCTTTTCGACCGATTTATCTCAAATAAAGTCTATGTTTTCATTTCAATCGAAAAGCTCCAAAGAAAACAACAAAAAGTTTAAATAAAATACTTGGCCCTACAAGATGATTGATTTGCTTACGTACATACGAGTGGCTGCTTAGTATCGTTTAGTAATGCTAATATTCGACACATTATATACCGAGCTTTTCGAATAAAATAAAAACGAATATTAGGGAAAGGAATTCAAATAAATTTATTCGAATAAATGCATAAAAAGATGCAGCTTTGAAGCACCCAGCGATGATTATAATGTTCCACCCGCTCTCGACAATAATTGCCACTGGTTAATACGTGACAAATCGTATACATTTTGTTCATTTTTAGGCCTTAACTAAAGAAGAACTATAGCTTTTTCACACAAACTATTTAATGCATCAATATTGTGTGATAAATGTCTAAATAGAAATAAAAACCTACTCCTGAAATATTTTTATGAGTGTGTGAAAAATCGCAAAACAGAATCAGCTTGTACGGGACACTAGTCAATCAGGTGAAATTTTATCGAAACTAACTTAATATTAAAAAAACTACATTCAGTAGAATTTGTATCAAGATTTGGTAAAATAAAAACCAAATTTAAATGCTTTTATTCGAAAAAAAAAAAAAAATAAAAAATGTTGTTTAAAAATAAATTATTTTTACGGAAACGTGTTTCGATTTTCCCTTATACTACATATATGTACATAGCATAGCGTGCTCCGCCTGCCACACTGAAAATCCTGAGTTCAAGTACCGGGCAAAGCAAAATTAAACAAGTAAGGAAGGCTAAGTTCGGGTGTAACCGAACATAACATACTCAGTTGAGAGCTATGGAGACAAAATAAGGAAAATCAATCTGGGGTAACCCTGGAATGTGGTTGTATAACATGTGTATCAAATGAAAGGTATTAAAGAGTATTTTAAGAGAGAGTAGGCCATAGTTCTATGGATGAACGCCATTTAGGGATATCGCCATAAAGGTAGACCAGGGCTGACTCTAGAATTTGTTTGTACGATATGGGTATCAAATGAAAGGTGTTACTGAGCATTTTAAGAGGGAGTGGGCCTTAGGTCTATCGGTGGACGCCTTTTCGAGATGTCCCCATTAAGGTGGACCAGGGGTGATTCTATAATGTGTTTGTACGATATGGGTATCAAATGAAAGCTGTTAATGAGTATTTTGAAAAGGAGTGATCCTTAGTTCCATAGGTGGACGCCGTTTCGAGATATCGCCATAAAGGTGGACCAGGGGTGTCTGTACGATATGTGCATCAAACGAAAGGTGTTACTGAGCATTTTAAGAGGGAGTGGGCATTAGGTCTATAGGTGGACGCCCTTTCGAGATATCGCCATTAGGGTGGGCCAGGGGTGACTCTAGAATGTTTGTACGATATGGGTATCAAACGAAAGGTGTTACTGAGCATTTTAAGAGGGAGTGGGCATTAGGTCTATAGGTGGACGCCTTTTCGAGATATCGCCATTAGGGTGGGCCAGGGGTGACTCTAGAATGTGTTTGTACGATATGGGTATCAAATGAAAGGTGGTAATGAGTATTTTAAAAGGGAGTAATCCTTAGTTCTATAGGTGGACGCCCTTTCGAGATATCGCCATTAGGGTGGGCCAGGGGTGACTCTAGAATGTTTGTACGATATGGGTATCAAACGAAAGGTGTTACTGAGCATTTTAAGAGGGAGTGGGCATTAGGTCTATAGGTGGACGCCTTTTCGAGATATCGCCATTAGGGTGGGCCAGGGGTGACTCTAGAATGTGTTTGTACGATATGGGTATCAAATGAAAGGTGGTAATAAGTATTTTAAAAGGGAGTAATCCTTAGTTCTATAGGTGGACGCCTTTTCGAGATATCGCCATTAGGGTGGGCCAGGTGTGACTCTAGAATGTTTGTACGATATGGGTATCAAACGAAAGGTGTTACTGAGCATTTTAAGAGGGAGTGGGCATTAGGTCTATAGGTGGACACCTTTTCGAGATATCGCCATTAGGGTGGGACAGGGGTGACTCTAGAATGTTTGTACGATATGGGTATCAAACGAAAGGTGTTACTGAGCATTTTAAGAGGGAGTGGACATTAGGTCTATAGGTGGACGCCTTTTCGAGATATCGCCATTAGGGTGGGCCAGGGGTGACTCTAGAATGTTTGTACGATAAGGGTATCAAACGAAAGGTGTTACTGAGCATTTTAAGAGGGAGTGGACATTAGGTCTATAGGTGGACGCCTTTTCGAGATATCGCCATTAGGGTGGGCCAGGGTGACTCTAGAATGTGTTTGTACGATATGGGTATCAAATGAAAGGTGGTAATGAGTATTTTAAAAGGGATTAATCCTTAGTTCTATAGGTGGACGCCTTTTCGAAATATCGCCATTAGGGTGGGCCAGGTGTGACTCTAGAATGTTTGTACGATATGGGTATCAAACGAAAGCTGTTACTGAGCATTTTAAGAGGGAGTGGGCATTAGGTCTATAGGTGGACGCCTTTTCGAGATATCGCCATTAGGGTGGGCCAGGGGTGACTCTAGAATGTTTGTACGATATGGGTATGAAACGAAAGGTGTTACTGAGCATTTTAAGAGGGAGTGGACACTAGGTCTATAGGTGGACGCCTTTTCGAGATATCGCCATTAGGGTGGGCCAGGGGTGACTCTAGAATGTTTGTACGATATGGGTATCAAACGAAAGGTGTTACTGAGCATTTTAAGAGGGAGGGGGCATTAGGTCTATAGGTGGACGCCTTTTCGAGATATCGCCATTAGGGTGGGACAGGGGTGACTCTGGTATGTTTTTGTACGATATGGATATCAAATTAAAGGTATTAATGAGGGTTTTAAAAGCGAGTGGCCCTTAGATGTATATGTGAAGGCGTTCTCGCGATATCGACTAAAATGTGGACCAGGTGATCCAGAAAATCATCTGTCGGGTACTGCTAATTTATTTATATATGCAATACCACTAACAGTATTCCTGCCAAGATTCCAAGGGCTGTTGATTTCGCCTTGTAGAACTTTTTCATTTTCTTCTACTTAATATGGTAGGTGTCACACCCATTTTACAAAGGTTTTTCCAAAGTTATATTTTGCGTCAATAAACCAATCCAGTTACCATGTTTCATCCCTTTTTTCGTGTTTGGTATAGAATTATGGCATTTTTTTCATTTTTCGTAATTTTCGATATCGATAAAGTGGGCGTGGTTATGGTCGCCCATTTTTTATACCAAGAAAAAGTGAGCTCAGGTAAGTACGTGGGCTAAGTGTAGTAAAGATATATCGGATTTTGCTCAAGTTATTGTGTTAATGGCCGAGCGGAAGGACAGACGGTGGACTGTGTATAAAAACTGGGCGTGGCTTCCACCGATTTCGCCCATTTTCACAGAGAACAGTTACCGTCATAGAATCTATGCTCCTACCAAATTTGAGAAGGATTGGTAAATTTTTGTTCGACTTATGGCAATAAAAGTATTCTAGACAAACTAAATGAAAATGGGCGGAGCCACGCCCATTTTGAAATTTTCTTTTATTTTTGTATTTTGTTGCATCATATCATTACTGGAGTTGAATTTTGACTTAATTTACTTATATACATTAAAGATATTAAATTTTTTGTTAAAATTTGAATTTAAAAAAATTTTTTTTTAAAAAGTGGGCGTGTTCTTCATCCAATTTTGCTAATTTTTATTTAGCACATATAGAGTAATAGTAGTAACGTTCCTGCCAAATTTCATCATGATATCTTCAACGACTGCCAAATTACAGCTTGCAAAACTTTTAAATTACCTTCTTGTAAAAGTGGGCGGTGCCACGCCCATTGTCCAAAATCTTACTAATTTTCTATTCTGCGTCATAAGTTCAACCCATCTACCAAGTTTCGTCGCTTTATCTGTCTTTTGTAATGAGTTATCGCACTTTTTCGGTTTTTCGAAATTTTCGATATCGAAAAAGTGGGCGTGGTTATAGTCCGATATCGTTCATTTTAAATAGCGATCTGAGATGAGTGCTCAGGAACCTACATACCAAATTTCATCAAGATACCTCAAAATTTACTCAAGTTATCGTGTTAACGGACGGACGGACGGACGGACGGACGGACATGGCTCAATCAAATTTTTTTTCGATCCTGATTATTTTGATATATGGAAGTCTATATCTATCTCGATTCCTTTATATATGTACAACCAACCGTTATCCAATCAAACTTAATATACTCTGTGAGCTCTGCTCAACTGAGTATAAAAATAGCATCCCGGTTAGTCGTTCCACGGCAGTGATGTGTATTTCTGTCATGAAAAGTTTCTGTTCTGCCTTGTACATGTTGTTCGAAGTGGGCGTGAAACAAGTAGGACCAGTCCTCCACTTTGTACGAAAAATTAAACGGAACACGACGCAAATTGGCAGAGAAGCTCGGTCTAAATTCTCTTCGCAGGTATATAGCGCATTATATTTGATATAGAAAAATTGATGGAGTGGTTATCTAAAGCAATGTTTATACATATAAATTTACTCCAGTTTACTTACATATATTCACATACATACATATTCCAGGTACAGGCTTAGCCAATTTTCAGAAATGAACATTCGACATGAAATATGATTTAAGATTATGATGATTTAGGAAACGACCCCTGCTCTGCTGCTTATGTATGTATATACGTAAAGCATTTGACTGAATAATCATATTTGAAATGTTAAAAAAACCTACATTCTAGAATTCAAACTGCGTGAAATAAGCTGTGAGCCACTGTATATAACTATAATCATTAGAAATTTTATCCCACAGTAATTTTGGTCACCACAGTAATATAGTTACATGCCTTTTTCAGAAGAATCAATATTAGCAATTTTTGTTGTTATATCGGTCTACTGATTTGTAAGATCGCGGGTTCGAATCGAGCTCAAGGCCTAACAATAATTTTTTATCATTATTATTGTTATGATAAATTTTTTCTTATTTGAAAAAAATTTTATTTTTTTTTTTAAATTAGAATAGAAGAAAGAAAAAATTTAGACAACTGCCAAAGCTCGTTGTATAGATCCATTTCGGGAACTGCTAAATTCCTTCATCGGCAACGTTTAGGCGCCGCTGCTATAACCATTCAGCCAACACAGCGGTTTTTTGTTTGTCTTCATTAATCCTACTTCTATTCTGGTTCGTGCCAATTGATATTCACAACAATGCGACATCTGTTGCAGAATGGATGTGAAAATTGGAGTTGTTTGATGGCAATGCTGCCATAGTGTCATATTTTATTGACACTTTTTCCCCGTGCTCTTGGATGTAATAACAATTTTTGTTGTTATATCGGCCTACTGATTTGTAAGATCGCGGGCTCGAATCGAGCTCAAGGCCTAACAATAATTTTTTATCATTATTATTGTTATGATAAATTTTTTCTTAATTGAAATTTTTTTTTTTTTTAAATTAGAATAGAATAAAGAAAAAGTTTAGACAACTACCAAAGCTCGTTGTATAGATCCATTTCGGGAACTGCTAAATTCCTTCATCGGCAACATTTAGGCTCCGCTGCTATAACCATTCAGCCATCACAGCGGTTTTTTGTTTGTCTTCATTAATCCTACTTCTATTCTGGTTCGTGCCAATTGATATTCACAACAATGCGACATCTGTTGCAGAATGGATGTGAAAATTGGACTTGTTTGATGGCAATGCTGTCATAGCGTCATATTTTATTAACACTTTTTTCCCCGTGCTCTGGGATGTATTAACAGTTTTTGTTGTTATATCGGCCTACTGATTTGTAAGATCGCGGGTTCGAATCGAGCTCAAGGCCTAACAATAATTTTTTATCATTATTATTATTGTGATAAATTTTTTCTTGATTGAAATTTTTTTTTATGAATTAGAATAGAAGAAAATAAAAATTTACACAACTGCCAAAGCTCGTTGTATAGATCCATTTCGGGAACTGCTAAATTCCTTCATTGGCAACGTTTATTAAAATTAAAATTATTGTTAGGCCTTGAGCTCGATTCGAACCCGCGATCTTACAAATCAGTAGGCCGATATAACAGCAAAAATTGTTAATACATCCCAGAGCACGGGGAAAAAAGTGTCAATAAAATATGACACTATGGCAGCATTGCCATCAAACAAGTCCAATTTTCACATCCAATCTGCAACAGATGTCGCAGTGTTGTGAATATCAATTGGCACGAACCAGAATAGATGTAGGATTAATGAAGACAAACAAAAAACCGCTGTGATGGCTGAAGGGTTATAGCAGCGGCGCCTAAAAGTTGCCGATGAAGGAATTTAGTAGTTCCCGCAATGAATCTATTATACAACGAGCTTTGGCAGTTGTCTAAATTTTTTCTTTCTTCTATTCTAATTAAAAAAAAAAAATTTGTTTTCAATTCAGAAAAAAATTATCATAACAATAATAATGGTAAAAAATTATTGTTAGGCCTTGAGCGCGATTCGAACCCGTAATCTTAAGAATCAATATTTTTATTGGGAACTACATACTTGTATCAGCAAAAGCCTGGGTTTGAATAAAAAATTTTAACTTATTAATACTTAGATATAAATACTATTTATTAACGCCATTGTCATAACTTTTGCTTGATTTTCTGCAGTGGTTGGCGTTACACCTTATCATCTGCAGATTGCGTTTGTTTTAATACCATTTAAATATTCTATATAAATAATTTCTCAGATAACACGAGAGTAAAGAACAACGTCCTTTGGTCCTAGCTGATTGTGTGAATTCCCTTAAAACTGCTCCGGTGCTTGTGCAGCCCATCAGCTCCCGAAATACATCGCTAACTTTGTAGTTATATCTAGGAAAAGGGAAAAAAGAATAAAAGATCAAATTTATGCATTTATACGTTATGTATATCAATTAAATATACATATATCGATAAAAATTTTAACAGTTCTCTGAATTGGCTAAATAAATATTGCAATTTCAACTTTTTTCAAGCAAGGTTTAGTTTTATTTCTTCGTGTAGCTGTTTTTTCCGAAATTTGCCACGAATGGGACAGCGTAAGTTCGACAGTTGAATTTTTGGCACAGATTCGTGAGTATAAAAATGCGCTTCGGGAAAATCTATTTGCTAGTTTTTCCAGTTTCCTGTCTGAATCTTAATTATACTCAGTTGAGCAGAGCTCACAGAGAATACTAACTTTGATTGGATAACGGTTGGTTGTACAGGTATAAAGGAATTGATATAGATATAGACTTCCATACATCAAAATCATCAGTATCGAAAAAAAAATGATTGAGCCATGTCCGTCCGTCTGCCCGTTAACACGTTAACTTGAGTACGTTTTGAGGTATCTTGATGAAATTTGGTATGTAGGTTTCTGGGCACTCATCTCAGATCGCTGTTTAAAATGAACGATATCGGACTATAACCACGCCCACTTTTTCCATATCGAAAATTTCGAAAAAAAAGTGCGATAATTCATTACCAAAGACGAATAAAGCGATGAAACTTGGTAGGTGAGTTGAACTTATGATGCAGAATAGAAATATAGTAAAATTTTGGACAATGGGCGTGGCACCTCCCACTTTTAAAAGAAGGTAATTTAAAAGTTTTGCAAGCTGTAATTTGGCAGCCGTTGAAGATATCATGATGAAGGTTGGCAGGAACGTTACCCCTATTACTATATGTATACTTAATAAAAATTAGCAAAATCGGAGAACGATCACGCCCACTTAAAACAAAATTTTTTTAAGTCAAATTTTAACAAAAAATTTAATATCTTTGCAGTTTATAAGTGTATTATGTCAACATTTGACGCCAGTAATGATATGGTGCAATAAAATACAAAAATAGAAGAAAATTTCGAAATGGGCGTGGCTGCACCCTTTTTCATTTAATTTGTCTAGGATACTTTTAATGCCATTAGTCGAACAAAAATTTACAATCCTTGTGAAATTTGGTAGGGGCTTAGATTATAGGACGATAAATAATAAAATATAACTTTAGATAAAAACTTTGCAAAATGGGTGTGACACCTACCATATTAAGTAGAAGATAATGAAAAAGTTCTGCAGGGTCAAATCAAAGGTAGTTGAAATCATGGCAAGAATACTGTTCGTAGTATTACATATATAAATAAATTAGCGGTACCCGACAGATGATGTTCTGGGTCACCCTGGTCCACATTTTGGTCAATATCTCGAAAACGCCTTCACATATACAACTACCACCACTCCCTTTTAAAATATTCATTAACACCTTTCATTTGATACCCACATTGTACAAACAATTTCTAGAGTCGCCCCGGGTCCACCTTTATGGTGATATCTCGAAAAGGCGTCCACCTACAGAACTAAGGCCCACACCCTTTTAAAATACTCATTAACACCTTTCATTTGATACCCATATCGTACAAACAAATCCTAGAGTCAGGCTGGTCCACCTTTATGGCGATATCTCGAAAAGACGTCCACCTATAGAACTAAGGCCCACTCCCTTTTAAAATACTCATTAACACCTTTCGTTTGATACCCATATTGTACAAACGCATTCTAGAGTCACCCCTGGTCCACCTTTACGGCGATATCTCGAAAATGCGTCCACCTATAGAACTAAGGCCTACTTCCTTTTAAAATACTCATTAACACCTTTCGTTTGATACCCATATTGTGCAAACGCATTCTAGAGTCACCCCTGGTCCACCTTTACGGCGATATCTCGAAAAGGCGTCCACCTATAGAACTAAGGCCTACTTCCTTTTAAAATACTCATTAACACCTTTCATTTGATACCCATATCGTACAAACAAATTCTAGAGTCAGGTTGGTCCACCTTTATGGCGATATCTCGAAAAGGCGTCCACCTATGGAACTAAGGGTCACTCCTTTTTAAAATACTCATTAACACCTTTCGTTTGATACCCATATTGTACAAACGCGTTCTAGAGTCACCCCTGGTCCACCTGTATGGCGATATCTCGAAAAGGCGTCCACCTATAGAACTAAGGCCCACTCCCTTTTAAAATACTCATTAACACTTTTCATTTGATACCCATATCGTACAAACAAATTCTAGAGTCACCCCTGGTCCACCTTTATGGCGTTATCTCGAAAAGGCGTCCACCTATAGAACCAAGGCTCACTCCCTTTTAAAATACTCATTAGCACCTTTCATTTGATACCCATATCGTACAAACAAGTTCTAAAGTCAGGCTGGTCCACCTTTACGGCGATATCTCGAAAAGGCGTCCACCTATAGAACTAAGGCCCACGCCCTTTTAAAATACTCATTAACACCCTTCATTTGATACCCATATCGTACAAACAAATTGAGTCAGCCCTGGTCCACCTTTATGGCGATATCTCTAAATGGCGTCAACCCATAGAACTATGGCCTACTCCCTATTAAAATACTCTTTAATACCTTCCATTTGATACATATGTCATACAAACACATTCCAGGGTTACTCTAGGTTCATTTTCCTACCTGGTGATTTTCCCTTATTTTGTCTCCATAGCTCTCAGCTGAGTATGTAATGTTCGGTTACACCCGAACTTAGCCTTGCTTACTTGTTTTTAACTTAGTAATGCAGAAATTTAGCGTGCTTTTCGTTCTAAGATCAAAGTGAAAACGAAGCGGCGTAATGAAAATTTCACGCAGAGGCTTACAGCCTAATTCCAAACAAAAATTCCTTGCGAGCTTTTTCACTTCTCCCTTTCCTCTTATTATGAACAATGTTCGAAAAAGCGGAAACCGGTTATGGGAGAAAAGTAGGTATTATTAATGTGAGTGAGAGGGAGGTTTTTCTGCCATTTCACTTGTTAAATTGAAGGGAATGCATCAAAATAGTTAACGTAAATTGATTCTTTTAAGAAAGAAACTTATTTGTACATATTTGTGCTAAAATATGTACATTATACCACAATATTCTTTATTTTAAGTCGAAAAGTATATCATAAGCAACGGAAGAGCTCTTGGTATATTTGATGCAGCCATCCAAAATTGCGCAAGGCTTTTTTAGAAGGCTTAAATATATTTTGGCGTAGGATGAAAAACGAATTTAACTCGGCTTGGCCGCCAAAAATTGATTTTCTGAATGGAAGCAGGCAACTCCAACGGATTTGTGTCATGCGGCCGTCTTCTTCTTGTTATGCTCCTCTGTTTATGTTTCTGTGACACAAATTCATTACTCATTTCAGTGAATACCATATGAAATGCAATACTGTACATGGTTTATACTTTATTTCTTAATTTCAAACAAATTCACAACAATAAATAAACTTTTCATTTTATAAACAAAATAAAAAATGCGCAACGAAATTTCAATTGACAAAACAGCTGACTTCGAAAATTCGAAATACCTATTCCCCAATTATAGTTCTCCCTAGGAGAAAGGAATTGTAGGAATTTTACAGGGGGGAATAAAAAAATCCGCAAGAACAAAATTCCGAGGGAATATTTAGAATTGAAATATGTTAGGTTAAACTAGCCGGTCCATGAGGACCTCACACAGACTGACTGAGTCCGTAGTGTTGCCAGAAGTTTATTTTAACGACCAAATTGAAAAATCCCATTAAAAACCAGGACCTATGTTATAAAATAACTCTGTCCTTTTGGCAAATACTAGGAGCTTCCTAGGACTTAAGCCACTTGCTACTTCTAGATCTGACATCTGTATCACTTCTAATAGCTGGGGTTTTTGCCTGGCAAGCACACGGTACGAGCACAGAATGTGCTCGATCGTTACCTCCTCCTACCCGCACTTCCTGCATCTGCTATCACTGATCAAGCCTAATTTAAAGGCATGTGACGCCCAAAGGCAGTGTCCAGTCACAATACCCGTCATGAGACTACAGTCCTCTGTTTTTAATGATAGAATCAACTTTGTTAGTCTAAGGTTGTAAGACCTACACATAATCTTCGACACTTGACCGCACGCCTTTCCCGCTTGGTCGATCATGTGCACTTCTTGCCTTCGCTTAATCCCGCCCAGTCTAACTGGAACGTCTGCGGAGCAAGCTTCAAGGGATGCGCCCTTTTTAGCTAGTTCATCTACTTTTTCACTCCCATCTATTCCCATATGCCTTGGACCCAATATAGATGTATGCTTCTCCCTCTCCTGATTCTCTCCAGAGACTGCTTACACTCTAACACGCATTCAGATGCTGTGCTCTGCGAGATTATTGCCTTAATTGCTGCTTGACTGTCAATATAAAAGCTAGCACGCTTGGAAAACGCTCAAGTAGACACGCAGATGAAAACAATAGCTACAGTTTATATTTGTACAAAACAATTCATAACTTATTGTATAACAAATAAAGCCCATTTAAAGGAAATAACACGTTTAAAAAACATGTAAAAAAACAAAAAAATACATGTAAATTTGTATATACATAGCTTATGCCTAAATGATATTTGCTTTTTTCCAGTATTTTGGGCTTGAAATACTGACGAAACAATTTTCCAATGTACCAAAAATACTGCCACAAAATAACCGACTTCGGCATGTTATCGTTTACTTAAAACTTTTTTTATTTTCGTTCAAAATTATTCACAAACAAGTAAGGAAGGCTAAGTTCGGGTGTAACCGGACATTACATACTCAGCTGAGAGCTATGGAGACAAAATAAGGGAAAATCACCATGTAGGAAAATGAACCTAGGGTAACCCTGGAATGTGTTTGTATGACATGTGTATCAAATCGAAGGTATTAAAGAGTATTTTAAGAGGGAGTAGGCCATAGTTCTATGGGTGGACGCCATTTAGGGAAATCGCCATAAAGGTGGAACAGGGCTGACTCTGTTTGTTTGTACGATATGGGTATCAAATGAAGGGTGTTTGTGAGTATTTTAAAAGGGCGTGGGCTTAGTTATATAGGTGGACGCCTTAAAGGTGGACCAGGGGTGGCTCTAAAATTTTTTTGTACGATATTGATACCCATATCTCATGAAAAGTGTTAATGAGTATTTTAAAAGGGAGTGGGCCTTAGTTCTATAGGTGGACGGCTTTTCGAGATATCGCCATAAAGGTGGACGAGGAGTGACTCTAGAATGCGTTTGTACAATATGGCTTTCAAACGAAATGTGTTAATGAGTATTTTAAAAGGAAGTGGGCCTTAGTTCTATAGGTGGACGCCTTTTCGAGATATCGCCATAAAGGTGGACAAGCCTGACTCTAGAACTTGTTTGTACGATATGCGTATCAAACGAAAGGTGTTAATGAGTATTTTAAAAGGGCGTGGGGCTTAGTTCTATAGGTGGACGCCTTTTCGAGATATGGCCTAAAGGTTGACCAGGGGTGACTCTAGAATTTGTTTGTACAATATGGGTATCAAACGAAAGGTGTTAATGAGTATTTTAAAAGGGCGTGGGGCTTAGTTCTATAGGTGGACGCCTTTTCGAGATATCGCCATAAAGGTGGACTAGCCTGACTCTAGGACTTGTTTGTACAATATGGGTATCAAACGAAAGGTGTTAATGAGTATTTTAAAAGGGAGTTGGCATTAGTTCTATAGGTGGACGCCTTTTCGAGATATCGACATAAAGGTGGACTAGCCTGACTCTAGAACTTGTTTGTACGATATGGGTATCAAATGAAAAGTGTTAATGAGTATTTTAAAGGGACTGGGCCTTAGTTCTATAGGTGGACGCTTTTTCGACATATCGCCATAAAGGTGAACCAGGGGTGACTCTAGAATGCGTTTGTACAATATGGATATCAAACGAAAGGTGTTAGTGAGTATTTTAAAAGTTAGTGGGCCTTAGTTCTATAGGTGGATGCCTTTTCGAGATATCGCCACAAAGGTGGAGCAGCCTGACTCTAGAATTTGTTTGTATGATATGGGTATCAAATGAGAGCTGTTAATGAGTATTTTAAAAGGGAGTGGGCCTTAGTTCTATAGGTGGACGCCTTTTCGAGATATCGCCATAAAGGTGGACCAGGGGTGACTCTAGAATGCGTTTGTACAATATGGGTTTAGCAATATTAGTAATTTTAGAGATAGGACGATAGTTCGAAACCAGATCCTTACTCCCACTCTTAAAAACTGGGGTAACAGAAGTCACTTTCCATTCATCCAAAAAATAACCTGACCTAAGAGACAAATTAAATAACAAAAGTAGCAGATACACTATAGATGAATTGCATTGTTTGAGAAAAAAGCAGATATATTATGATCATCTAATTGCTTGGAGCATTTTAGGTCTTTTATAGCTGCGAAAATATCTTCCTCAGTTAAAACTAGGGAGCCAAAACAAGCGAAGAAGCTAATTGCCCAACACTAGAAGTATCACTCCAAATACAATTATCAACAAAATTAGATTTAAAAAATTCAGCAAACGGATTTGCCCTATCATTAGCGGTGCTTGCACTCATGCTATTGTAAGACCCTATGGACGGAATAACTGACGAAGAACGTTTTGGATTTACAAAACTCCAAAAAGCCTTGGTATTAGATTTAATATTCATTTCAAACCCGAGTAAATAATTTTTATAAAGAAATTTATTTAGACAGTTAAACTCATTCAAGTATTTCTCATACATTACTCTGTGCTGCGAATTACCAGAACATTTATTAAGCTTATGAAATTTATTACGAAGGATCTTTAATTTTTTTAAGCTCCGATTATGCCAGGGTAGTTTATGGACCCTTGGCGGTAAACGTGAAATATTTCCGAAAGATATACTGCTTATTTTACACTTAAAAATGTCAAAACAATCAGTTAGAGGCCGATCTGCAAATAAGGTTGGCCAATTCTCACTTAATATTAGATCATTAACAAGATCAAAATTACACCGCGAGTAATCGAATTTCAGCATTTCAGTTTATGGACCCTTGGCGGTAAACGTGGAATATTTCCGAAAGATATACTGCTTATTTTACACTTAAAAATGTCAAAACAATCAGTTAGAGGCCGATCTGCAAATAAGGTTGGCCAATTCTCACTTAATATTAGATCATTAACAAGATCAAAATTACACCGCGAGTAATCGAATTTCAGCATTTCAGTTTATGGACCCTTGGCGGTAAACGTGGAATATTTCCGAAAGATATACTGCTTATTTTACACTTAAAAATGTCAAAACAATCAGTTAGAGGCCGATCTGCAAATAATGTTGGCCAATTCTCACTTAATATTAGATTATTAACAAGATCAAAATTATCCGCGAGTAATCGAATTTCAGCATCGAGTCGGTACAAAGATTTGGATATTTATAAAACTCAAGTTCCAAGATAAGTGGAATGTGGTGTTTATCAGTTACAGATAAAGGAACCATAGACTCATACAATTGAAATTTTAAATCAGGACTAATGAAAATAACATCCAAAATCATGCTGAACTCATTTAGAAAGCCATTAATTTGCATTAATTGTATACCAAATAACCCATCAATTACGCGTATTTCACTATAACTATTCACATTACTTGGAATAAGCATATCTTCATCAGCAATAGTAGACCACGCAATTTTATTTAAATTAAAATCACCCAACACACAGAGTTGCGCATTATCATTCGGGAGATTTAAGTTTAAAATATTATCAATATGATCAAAATAGGGTGTTAATGAGTATTTTAAAAGGGCGTGGGCTTAGTTATATAGGTGGACGCCTTTTCGAGATATCGCTATAAAGGTGGACAAGGGGTGACTCTAAAATTTTTTGTACGATATGGATATCAAATATAAGGTGTTAAAGAGTATTTTAAAAGGGTGTGGGCCTTAGTTCTATAGGTGGACGCCTTTTCGAGATATCGCCATAAAGGTGGACTAGCCTGACTGTAGATCTTGTTTGTACGATATGGGTATCAAACGAAAGGTGTTAATGAGTATTTTAAAAGGGCCTGGGGCTTAGTTCTATAGGTGGACGCCTTTTCGAGATATCGCCATAAAGGTGGACCAGGGGTGACTCTGGAATTTGTTTGTACGATATGGTATCAAATGAAAAGTGTTAATGAGTATTTTAAAAGGGAGTGGGCCTTAGTTCTATAGGTGGACGCCTTTTCGAGATATCGCCATAAAGGTGGACCAAGGGGTGACTCTAGAATGCGTTTGTACAATATGGGTATCAAACGAAAGGTGTTAATAAGTATTTTAAAAGGGAGTGGACCTTAGTTCTATAGGTGGACGCCTTTTCGAGATATCGCCATAAAGGTGGACTAGCCTGACTCTAGAATTTGTTTGTATGATATGGGTATCAAATGAGAGCTGTTAATGAGTATTTTAAAAGGGAGTGGGCCTTAGTTCTATAGGTGGACTCCTTTTCGAGATATCGCCATAAAGGTGGACCAAGGGTGACTCTAGAATGCGTTTGTACAATATGGGTATCAAACGAAAGGTGTTAATGAGTATTTTAAAAGGGAGTGGGCCTTAGTTCTATAGGTGGACGCCTTTTCGAGATATCGCCATAAAGGTGTACCAAGGGTGACTCTAGAATGCGTTTGTACGATATGGGTATCAATTGAAAGGTGTTGATAATTATTTTAAAAGGGCGTGAGCCTTAGCTCTATAGGTGGACGCCTTTTCGAGATATCGCCATAAAGGTGGACCAGGGGTGACTCTAGAATTTGTTTGCACGATATGGGTATCAAATGAAAGGTGTTAATGAGTACTTTAAAAGGGAGTGGGCCTTAGTTCTATAGGTGGACGCCTTTTCGAGATATCGCCATAAAGGTGGACCAGGGGCGACTCTAGAATTTGTTTGTACGATGTGGGTATCAAATGAAAGGTGTTAATGAGTATTTTAAAAATGATTATTTTAAAAGGGAGTGGTGGTAGTTGTATATGGGAAGGCGTTTTCGAGATATTGACCAAAATTTGGACCAGGGTGACCCAAAACATCATCCGTCGGGTACCGCTAATTTATTTATATATGTAATAAATCGAACAGTGTTCTTGCCATGATTCCAACTACCTTTGATTTGACCCTGCAGACCTTTTTCATTTTTTCAAAATTGGTCGAAAAATACAAGTCGGACGTTTCTCAAAGCTTGGAATGCGAAATAATTCACTTGAAATTCATTTACGAAGCAATTTTTGATAAAGGTCTGTCACCATTGGCATTGCTAAGTTCCATCTATGTTCAAAATCTGTATACAATTTTCCCCAACATTTGTGTTGTTTTACGTATCTTTTGCACTATACCTGTCACTTTAGCTAGTGCAGAAAGTTCTTTCAGCGTCCTTGTAAGAATCAAAAACTTTCATAGATCGTGTTCATATCAAGAGCGAGTTTCAGGACTTGCTACGCTTTGTTTTAAATCCGTTTTGGCAAGACAGTTAAATTTTGATATTGTGACGAATATTACCATCTCTAAGGTTATTAAATAAAGGCACAACAACAGAAACATTAAGCAAGCTACATAAACACATTAATCATCATTTACCCACATACATACAAGGCAACGATGAGATAACTCACATACAGGTGTAGTCATCGGTGGAAGTATTATTCACATATACACGCGCATATGCCTATGCAAGAGGCTATAAACATGAATCTGTAGTTTATAGCTGGTAGTGTATAGCTTGTAACCAAGTAGAAAATTCTAGCAGAAGAAACGTCTAGACATTTTGGCACAGCGCATAAAAGCAGCGAAAGATGAGTAATCTGTAATCAGTTTGATGTAAGCACGCTATTGGTTCCGAAGTATAAGTGTTATTGTGAAGTACTTTCAAAGTAGTCTAATAAAGACCATTTGGCATTATTGAATATTGGAGTTATTTATTCAATAATTTAGCGATACGAACGTTAGTAGAAGAAGTAAAATAAGCGGAGTTTCTCTAAATTCGTGCAATATTATTATAAAAAATGTTGCAGCGAAAAAAGCAAGAAAATCAGCTTTTTGATATCCGAACATTCTATATTGAATAATTAAAATTTTTAATCATCATTATATTTATCAGAAATGTACTATAATGTTACCAAATAACTAAAAAGATTATTTAAAACAATACGTGGCAGTTAAAAGAGAATTTTATTTCTACGTTACAATAAAACAATATAAATAGTAAATATTCTGTGTTAGTTTTATTTTCAGCTCTTAGTCCAAAAATCATTTAGTTGATGTTGCAAAAATTTTGTTTGATGTATGCCATTAATAATGATTAATGACTTGAGACGCCATTAAAGCATTTTTATAAGGGACACGTAAATTGTTTAGTCCCGGGCCGGATTTTCTCTCTACGGCCCTGGTGCTAAGCCTTCATCATCAGTACGCTTTAGGCACGCTGCGCTAACCATTTAGATATACAGCGGTGGTTTGTTTGACTGACATATTCCTACTTCTATTCCCTTTTACCAGCTATATTTTTTCAGTGTTGCGCCATCTTTTGAAAATCACTGATAATTCTGGATTTGTTTATTGTCAATTACTTTGTTTTGACATTCCCAAGTGCTCATGGTTTATTAACAATTGTTTTTGTTTTTATCGGCCTATTGATAAATGAATCAAGGTTCGATTCGAGCTCAAGTCCAAAAAAATTGTATTTTGTTTTTGGAATAGTAAGTAGAACATTTTTCAAACAACCTGCCATAGCTGCGCAAATTGATCCATTTCGAAGTACGCTTTAGGCACGCTGCGCTAACCATTTAGCTATACAGCGGTGGTTTGTTTGACTGACAAATTCCTACTTCTATTCCTTTTTACCAGCTATATTTATTCAGCGTTGCGCTATCTGTTGCAAATCACTGATAATGCTGGATCTGTTTATTGTCAATTACGTTGTTTTCACATTTTCAAGTTCTCATGGTTTATTAGCAATTGTTTTGGTTTTTATCGGCCTATTGATAAATGATTCAAGGTTCGATTCGAGCTCAAGGCCAGAACAATAATTTTTTTCTAATGATAATGATTATTTTTTAATTTTTATAAATTTGAAAAATTGTATTTTGTTTTTGGAATAGTAAGTAGACATTTTTTCAGACAACCTGCCATAGCCGCGCAGATAGATCCATTTCGAAGGGTGCTAAGCCTTCATCATCAGTACGCTTTAGGCACGCTGCGCTAACCATTTAGCTATACAGCGGTGGTTTGTTTAACTGACAAATTCCTACTTCTCTTTCTTTTTACCAGCTATATTTATTCAGTGTTGCGCCATCTGTTGCAAATCACTGATAATGCTGGATTTGTTTGTTGTAAATTATTTTGTTTTGACATTCCCAAGTGCTCATCGTTTAAAACAATTACTTTTTGTTTTTATCGGCCTATTGATAAATGATTCAAGGTTCGATTCGAGCTCAAGGCCAGAACAATAATTTTTTTTAATGATAATTATTGTTATTTTTTAATTTTTCTAAATTTGAAAAACTGTATTTTGTTTTTGGAATAGTAAGTAGAAAATTTTTCAGACAACCTGCCATAGCTGTACAGATAGATCCATTTCGAAGGGTGCTAAGCCTTCATCATCAGTACGCTTTAGGCACGCTGCTCTAACCATTTAGCTATACAGCGGTGGTTTGTTTAACTGACAAATTCCTACTTCTCTTTCTTTTTACCAGCTATATTTATTCAGTGTTGCGCCATCTGTTGCAAATCACTGATAATGCTGGATTTGTTTATTCTCAATTACTTTATTTTGACATTCCCAAGTGCTCATGGTTTATTAACAATTGTTTTTATTTTTATCGGTCTATTGATAAATGATTCAAGGTTCGATTCGGGCTCAAGGCCAGAACAATATTTTTTTTTCTAATGATATTTTTTGTTATTTTTTAATTTTTCTAAATTTGAAAAATTTTATTTTGTTTTGGGATAGTAAGTAGAAAATTTTTCAGACAACCTGCCATAGCTGCGCAGATAGATCCATTTCGAAGGGTGCTAAGCGTTCATCATCAGTACGCTTTAGGCACGCAGCGCTAACCATTTAGCTATACAGCGGTGGTTTGTTTGACTGACAAATTCCTATTTCTATTCCTTTTTACCAGCTATATTTATTCAGTGTTGCGCCATCTGTAGCAAATCACTGATAATGCTGGATATGTTTATTGTCAATTACTTTGTTTTGACATTCCCAAGTGCTCATGGTTTATTAACAATTGTTTTTGTTTTTATCGGCCTATAATTTTGAATGCCACTTATTTTAGCATACAGCCACATGCACGCATACACAACAATAAAAAACCCCATTTTTTTGTTTAATTAGTTTATTTAAGTTTGGCTCTGTTTGATTTAGTCTCTTTAGTTTTCTTTAAAATATGTGCACTTTCGTTTTAGTTGCGTTACAAATATTCTTTTGTAGTACACACATTTCTAGTTCACCGAACCAGAGCGCGCTTTTACAAAAGTCTCGTTGTTGGCTGCGTGCCGGCTCAATCCAAACTCAACTCAAACTGCAAAACTGCTGACGCTTCAAAGCAGCCCTGCCGCTATATCAAAAGTGCATAGCGGTAAAATCGCATGATGCAGTGGCGTGATAGAGTCGAATAACGGGAAATTCAGCCAATCAGAATTCTCTCCGTCATTCGACTCTTTCACCCAGTAATGCCAAGTACATACATGCATGGTTGCATCTGGGGGTGATGCCAGCTATTTTAGTTTTTAGTTGGCTGGCACTACATCATCCCCCTTTAGAAAAGAAGAATTTGGCAAGGTGATCAGTCTTGCCACATTCTTCTTTAGGCTTTACTAGGATTAAGATTTAAATTTATAAGAAAATGAAATCGCATGATGCAGTGGCGTGATAGAGTCGAATAACGGGAAATTCAGCCAATCAGAATTATCTCCGTTATTCGACTCTTTCACCCAGTAATGCCAAGTGCATACATGCATGGTTGCATGTGGGGGTAATGCCAGCTATTTTAGTTTTTAGTTGGCTGGCACTACAATATCTCAACAAATTCTAATGCTTTCTTATACCAAGCTGTACTTGTACATAGGGTATTATAACGTTGATTGGATAAAGGTTGATTGTACAGGTATAAAGGAATCGAGATAGATATAGACTTCCATATCAAAATCATCAGTATCGAAAAACAAATATGATTGAGCCATGTCCGTCCATCCGTCTGACCGTTGACACGATAACTTCCACCAAATTTGGTGCACGAGCTTATCTGGACCCAAAATAGATTGGTATTGAAAATGAGCGAAATCGGATGATAACCACGACCACTTTTTATATATATAAAATTTTGGAAAACACAAAAAACCTGATTATTTAGTAAATAATGCACCCAGAATGTTGAAATTTGACGTGTGGACTTATAATGAGACTCTTGATAAAAATTTGAAATTTTTTTTAAATGGGCGTGGCAATGACCACTTTTGATAAAATCAATTTTACAAATATTATTAATCATAAACCAAAAATCGGCAGAGAGGTTACCTTTACTATACGGAATTCTTTAAAGAAAAATTAACGAAATTCGTCAAGGACCACGCCCACTTTTATAAAAAAGATTTTTAAGGGGGTCGGGGACGAATAAAATAAGCTATATCTTTGCAAAAAAGGGCTTTATATCAATGTTATTTCATTTCCCAAGTAGATTTATAAGAATAAATAGGAAAACTTCAAATTTAAAAAAATGGGCGTGGCACTGCCCCTTTTATGACTAAGCAATTTTCTGTGTTTCGGGAGCCATAACTCGAAGAAAAATTTGTTCAGAATAGAACCATATGTATATGTATTATTGCGCTGCCTTGTAGCACTATTAAGCACACAAAACAAACAACAACAGCATTTCAAGTGTACAGCTGGATATGTAATGTTCGGTTTCACCCGAACTTAGACTTCCTTACTTGTTAATAGATCAGTTTCATTTAAAACTTTTAAAGTGGAAGGCTGCAAAAACCTGGAATTTGAAACAATTTCATTCGTTGCGCGATTTCACTTGGTTTATATGATGTCCAATACTCGATAAAATATGTTCATTTTGAACAAACTTTCCCCATCTTGAAAGCACTCATCTGCGTAAAGCTCATCAAAATGGCGTTATGCCACTATTCGCTGCTACACTATTCGCTTCCATTTTTAAATTTTCAAATTCATGTCGATACCTTTCCAATACTTCTAAACAAATTTTCAAACGTTTTAAGCTATTTGAAAGATCGGTGGATTTAGACTGAAGTGATTTAGAGATTACATCGATAGTAAGTAAGATCTTGCAATGGAAAACCAATAACATAACAAAGTTGTAGTTTTCGATCATCTTTTTGAGTGAAACAGCCTCATTTCCTTCATCTGGTTTGCAATTAAGCGATAAACGTCAAAAGTACAAACAGCCTGGCTCACCTGATGCAAATCTCAGGTCTAGAGTTGCATTTTTGGTACGTAAGACTACTTTAAACTGAGTTGCATTTGATAGCTTAATAAATTTTTGTAGCATTTTCAAATGAAATAGTTGCATATATTTCCGCGAAAATATCAATAATAGAAGATTTGTGGGGTTGGCTGTATATTAAGAGACCAATTGGTTTTATTCGTAAACCAAAGGGGTTTGACCTTTGAAGTTTTGCACGTATGTTCTCAGGGAGTTTCCCGACGAGAATCAGTGAGTAATTTTTTAATTGTTATTAACAATTTACTAGTAATTATTTGTTAAATCTACCATGGTATAACTATTACTTTCTAACTACATACAAACACTTTCACAAGAATTGTATTCATAAGTGCACTCTATAATGGTTATAAAGCAACAAAAAACTATTTTCGCGCGATTTTTTATTCCATATTTTAAATTCTTTATAAAATAAACGTTAATTATTTAAAAAAAATAAGAAGCGACGCAGGGGAAAATTTGGAATAAAAAATCGCCCGATTTCTATCTTTTCGTGAAATAAATATACGGAGTTGAATGCAAAGGGTCCGTTTTCATCGTTGGTACGATTTATAACATTTTTTATTCGTTGGTACTATTTAAAGTATCTGGTAGCATCAAGCAAGCAGTAAATTAGATAAAATGGTTGTATGCTTATATTCGCGGAAAGTAAACAAATAAATTATTATATATTTTACAATAATACGTAAATTTAAACAAAAAAAAAATTGTTGTTTGTTGTTTTATAAACATTATAGGGTGTACTTATACGTGCAATTCTTGTGAAAGTATAGCCAACCCCACAAATCTTCTATTATTGATATTTTCGCGAAAATATATGCAACTGTGGTGTGACGGTAGCGTGCTCCGGCCAATTTGTAGGAAAAATCAAGAGGAGCACGACGCAAATTGGAAGAGAAGCTCGGCTTTAGATCTCTTCGGAGGTTATCGCGCCTTACATTTATTTTTTTTTTATTTCATTTGTAAATGCTACAAAAATGTATTAAACTATCAAATGCAACTCAGTTTGAAGTAGCCTTACGTACCAAAAATACAACTCTAGACCTGAGATTTGCTTCAGGTGAGCCAGGCTGTTTGTCCGTTTGACGTTTATCGCTTGATTGCAAATCATATGAAAGAAATGACGCTGTTTCACTCAAAAAGAAGATCGAAAACTACAACTTTGTTATGTTATTGGTTTTCCATTGTAAGATCTTACTTACTGCCGATGTAATCTCTAAATCATTTCAGTCTAAAGCCACCGATCTTTCAAATGGCTTAAAACGTTTGAAAATTTGTCTAGAAGAATTGGAAAGTTATCGACATGAATTTGAAAATTTAAAAGTGGAAGCGAATAGTGTAGCAGAAAAATGGTTCATCACCTCTGAATTTTCTAAAACTCGCCAGAGGATGGTAAAACGCCATTTTGATGAGCTTTGCGCAGAAGAGTGCCTTAAAGATGGGGAAGTTTGTTCAAAATGAACATATTTTATCGAGTATTGGACATCATTATAAACCAACTGAAATCGCACAATGAATAAAATTGTTTCAAATTTCAGTTTTTTGCAGCCTTCCATTTTAAAAGTTTTAAAAGAAACTGATCTATTAACAAGTAAGTAAGTCTAAATTCGGGTGAAACCGAACATTACATACCCAGCTGTACACTTGAAATGCTGTTGTTATTTGTTTTGTGTACTTAATAGTCCCTCAATCATCGACATCGATGGCTGCTTCAACTATTTCTACTGTACCCTCCATAAAAAGGAACCAGATTTCCAGGTTTTATCAAAATGTAAGAGGTCTAAACACTAAACTAACTGATCTGTACTTGAAATCATTTAACTGTAATTAAAATATCATTGCTTTTACTGAAATTTGGCCAAAGCCTCATATATTTAATTCGGAGGTTCTTTGCAATGATTACCAAATATATAGAAATGACCGCTGGAAGAGAGTCTATCTACCTGTTATAGAAGCGACGGAATTTAAGTGAATTAGAATCCATCTGGGAATAGGTTTTACCTATATTACCATCTGCTATATCCCACCATCTTCGGATCCCTCGGTGTACATGAATCATATTTCTTTGCTGAAAGCTATCAATTCAATGTTGAAGCCCATTGATTCTATAATTGTCTTGAGTGACTTTAATCTTCCGCATGTTTCATGGACCACATCTGACCATGATATTGTACCCGTTTCTTCCAAATTGTCCAGCAACGACTTTTTAGCCGAAATAACGTAAGTTTGCTTTAGAGAGATAAATATAGTTCCGAACATGTCCGGGAGGGCCCTTGATATGGTATTTGTTGATGATGCATCAAAATTCACTCTTAGGAGGATTGAACCTCTTACTGTACCTGAAGACCCTTACCATCCTTCACTGGAAATAGTTAACGAATTGAAAAAAAGTTCACGGAGTTGCATTACCACTGTATACGACTCTAGTTTTAGATTTCAATTCGCGAAAGCTAATTTTAATAAACTTAACCAAATTTTATCTACAGCACTTTGGCCCAAATACGGTGCAGATAATGACAAAAACGTTTCGGACTTCAATATCATCATTCACGCTATTCTGGAAAGACACGCACCTAAGCGTAAATGCATTTCCACTGAACTAGTCATACAAATATGGTTCACAAAAGAGCTGAAATCTTTAAAAAATAAAAAATCGCGTTACTTCAAGCTGTATAAGAAGACGGGTTCACACTCTGACTATGTGAAATACTCTATATTGCGTCATAAATATTTTGAATTAAACAAAAAGTGTAACAATGCCTATCTCTGTACGATGAAAAATAAAATAACTTGCAATCCGAAAGCTTTCTATGATTTCGTAAACTCTAAACGTAGGGTTAAAAGGTTTCCTTCTGGTATGAAATACCGTGATGATTTCTCTAGCGACGATGAAGATATTGCCAAACTCTTTGCACAATTTTTCAATTCCAATTATTCCGCTGAATTAATTTCTTTGTCTAATGAATACCCGTATCAACTTAAATCAGTTAAAGCAATTAATATTCCAGCAATATCTCCTGAGGAGGTTTTCTTCACATTTAACGTCTTTGAAGGAATCTTACAAATGCGGTCCTGACCTTATTCCCATATGTTTTCTTAAAAAATGCGCTGAATATATTTATCAGCCCCTAACTGACTTATTCAATATGTCCCTAAAACATGGTGTTTTTCCTGCTGTTTGGAAGGAATATTTTCTTCATAAAACCGGCAGTAGGTCATGTGTAGAATATTAGGGGGGCTCATGTAACCTTATAAATGCCTTATAAAGTGTGTAAACGTATAAGTTTATCTAGTGCGTAAACGAGCTGTCAAATTTTGTATGAAAAACCATTTACACAATTTGTGTAAATTTACGCGCATATTTCATTGTGTAAACGCGGTAAACTCAAAGGAATGCAACTTTGCAGACATTACAGCAGGCATTTTCATCAGAAATCTCCAACATCAGCAAGTGATTTACAAGTATTTCTTAGTAAAGACGTTTTAATTTTGATTTTTCACTTAATCTTGGCATTTTTAAATTTGTATAACAATCAACAAAATTTTGTTTGGCAATAATACAGCTGATAAACAATTAAGTTTATCAAGGATATTACTAGGTGCGTTCATATAACAGAGTGTGTAAATTGATATAATTTTACACCTTATAAGTTTATATGCTTTCATGAGTCCCCCTATTATTGAGGAATTGCAAAATGAGGTGCATTCCCAAAGGTATTTGAAGCCATTGTTACTAATCAGCCTACGTTTTCCATTTCTACGTTGATTACAGATTCACAGCACGGGTTCTGTAAAGGCAAATCTACCATTGCCAACCTACTTGAATTCACAACTCATGTTTCTAATGGATTTAGAGAAAATCTTCACACCGATGTTATATACACTGATTTCAGTAAAGCATTTGATAAAGTTTCCCAGTCCATGCTTATCCACAAGCTTGATCGACTTGGCTTCCAACCTGGTTTCACCCAGTGGGTCTGTTGGTATCTCTGTGGTAGAACGCAAAAGTAATTTTTAAAAAATACGCTTTCAAATCTTATTAATGTTCCCTCTGGCGTCCCACAGGGCAGTCAACTCGGTCCAATTCTGTTCTTGCTATTTATTAATGACATCTGTACCATAATAAAATATTCCAAAATTGTAATGTATGCTGATGATGCAAAACTTTTTAGGTCATATGCGTCTATTTATGAACGTCCCTTGCTTCAAGCGATTTAAACTGCTTACTTGCTTGGTGCAACGCAAACTCAATGCCGCTGAACCTCAATAAATATAAATTCATGTGCCTCTCTCGAAGATCTTTGCCAGCAGCCTCTTACGTAATTAATAATTTTTGTCTTGCATCAGTAAATTATTTTGTTGACTTGGGAGTTACTATGGATGCTAAACTTAGTTTCAACCTTCATATTATGGCTACTGTCAATAAGGCTAGAGTGCAACGATGGTCTAAATAATTTAGTGACCCTTATGTAACTAAAGCCCTTTCTACCATATTAGTTAGACCGATACTAGAATACGGATCAATAGTCTGGAATCCGCGATATCAAATCAAGTTCATGCAGATAGACTAGAGTCAATACAGAAGCAATTTTTACTTTTTTCTTTATGGAAATTTCCTTGGGACTCTGGGTATAATCTTGCACCTTATACTAGTCGGTTAAAGCTTATCAATCTTCCAACATTCGCAAGTCGTAGAGAACAAACCTCCGCCTATCAACAACTCGGCAAAAACAAAATCCGTGCGTCATGCGGATGCGCCCCCCGCGTCGGTTGGGCGGGCTTTGGAGGGTATTTATCCGTTGGGTTTATTATTATTATTATCACAAGGCTGCGCAATAATACATATACATATGCTTCTATTCTGAACAAAGTTTTCTTCGAGTTATGGCTCCCGAAACATAGAAGATTGCTTCGTCATAAAAGGGGCGGTGCCCCTGTAATATTTGGGAATAATGAGAATAACGTAAATTAGTTTGTAGTGCCCATTTAGCGGCACCAGATAGAATTGACTGCCAATGAATCGGCAGCCGATTGAATTAAGTTCTTTATTCAAAAGTCAGGCTCGGATCTACGGGGGGAGGGGGGGGGGGGGGGGTAATAGGGGACATCGCAGGAAATTTTATTTTTCAAATACTTTACAGAACAAAAATGAAATATCCAAAGAAAAAATATATTCAAATATTCAATACTTAAAGTATTTGAAAAATAAAATTTTGTATGGGAAAGCTTTAAGTCTAAGGTGTGGAAATGAAAATATCTAGCATCAATACTGCGGGCCATTGTTTTCTCAACGGAATATCATAGAGAGTAAAATTTTGCGTATGTGCTTTTCCTTGCGTGCAAAAATGTGCTCAAGAACTATTTTTTTGCACGGTTTTTGCAACAATTTTAAAAATAGAAATTTATTTCACAGAAATAAAAAATGTGCTCTTAAAGAGTTTTTAATTACAAGAAAATTGGTGTTTGAATTGTCGGTAAAAGTCTAGTTGAAGGGTCGACTGCTAATACGCTAGCAAAAATATTGATAGAGGTGTCAAAAGACGCGTATTGACCTCGACAATAATAATGTGAAAAATAAACTCAATTCAGTAAAAAAATAACATAACATACATAAATTTTTCAATTCACATTGTCACTTTTATTTCATTTTGGTCTGCGAATATGGAAATTACCGATTCAAAACTAATGCTGCGAGCAAGGCTGGACCCCAAAGCCAATGTTCCAAGGCTTTTCAAGCGATTGTGGCTCATACAAATTTTTCACGCGAGACAATAAACGAAAAGAACGCTCCCCTTCAGCCACACTGACTGGAAGTGTGCAAAATATTCCTAATGCTATGCAGATGTTCGGAAATAATACTTCCATCTTCAAGTAATGAAATTTCTTCAGAAGTTGAAATGGTGGCAGCGAATCACATCCCAAATTTGCTAAGTGGATGGCTTTGAGATGAATGATTTCATCTATTAGATCCGTAGAAATATCGATACCATAAATCGTGCAAAATGCCGCTGCTTTTTCTCTGAGATCTTCTTCCGTCAGATCCTGATACTTCCACAAAATACTAAATTTATTCGCAATGTCATTTACCGCTTCGAAACGTCTTGTCATGTTACCAATCAAGCAGTCCAAAAGAACGCAAAAAACTTGCTGTTTGAATTGAGTTTCGGAATCACACTCAGGTGATTCGCCAGGTAATTCATCGAACTGGCGCTTTCTTATCTTCCTTCTTTTCTCTGCGAAGGTATTCACAACTCCTATACTCCCTGCCAGAGTCTTACATTCTTGAAGTATGATCGACCATTGATCCCTGAACTTCTTCAACTCATCAATCAGGCTACGCATATTTTTTCTGTTTCCACGTCCAGTGTGACATTTCTAGCTTGCAGTACCAGATTTCGATGGTTGATTACCATCAACACTTTGAGCCAAATGGAGGCTAAGAGGATACACACAAATTTCCCCATATACGCTTCAATACCTTCCAAATCCGTTACTGTTTCTGAACTCAGATTTAAAAGCTTGATTTCATCAATAGATTTCTTGCGGACTGTGAGTTGGAAAAGATTTCACACTATCCACACGAGCAGACCATCGTGTTTGTGACATGATGTGCAAGGAGCAATTAGTTTTTTCCCCATCTCTGAGGGCTTGCGTAAAGATATTATACATTTTCTGCGTAATACCGAAAAATGTGATGACTTCTGTACAACATTCAGCAGCTTGCACTCCACATAAATTTAAACTGTGACAAGCACAAGGTGCAAATATTGCCAGGGAGCTATCTCTCAGGATATGACTCTGCGCTCCTTTGTAATGACCGCTCATATTAATGCCATTACCATACCCCTGGCCACGGCAGTCATCCAGGGGAATATTGTGCTTTTTTAGAGTGCTGCGAATCAGCTCAGCGATAGCTTCTCCTGTTTTTGCGTTACAATCGACAAACTCTAAGAAGCGTTCTTGGATTTTCCATTTTCCGGAGTCCCTGCCTAATAAAACATAACGCAATATAAAAACAGTCTGCTCAATATGC
Source organism: Eurosta solidaginis (assembly GCF_040869045.1). NCBI lineage: Eukaryota > Metazoa > Arthropoda > Insecta > Diptera > Tephritidae > Eurosta > Eurosta solidaginis. The sequence goes on from NC_090319.1 coordinate 131,927,052, forward strand.
TCCGAATCAGGGGTCGCATCCACTATTACTGTGTAATACTTGACGGACTTTCTCTCGCCTTCTATCTTTCTAATTACTTGACTTACACAGATTTCTATGAAGTAATTTTGTATTCAATGAGACAAATAATGAGCTTGGAGACGATTCTTTTTCGTTTGAGATTCCCTCACCTTCTCCAAATGGTCATGCAATAGGGGTCATAACTGCTGATCAGTTCCAAAATACTCCAGCGAGCTGCTTCATTTTTAAGGGTTTCCGCTAAGAGGTAAGCCACTGAACTTGCATTTCGAATTCTCATTTCATATTGGCGCCACTCTATATAGCAAGTTTCATGATTTTGACTATTTTCATGTTCAGGAATTTTGTCGTGTGACCTCTTTCAACCTTTTTCTTTAGAATAACCTAAAGATTTTGTCAAAATTGATCGGGTATTTTCGGAAATTTTGCAGAAAAGCCGGCATGGAAAACAACAAAGCGCTTCTTTTGTTGCACTCGAAACGAGCCAATCACGTTTTACTTTTTTCCGTTTTTTTAGAGTAGTATGGAGTGTGATTTGAAGGAAATGGCGACCACTTAAGTCGTTCGGAAGTCGAAATAAAATGTGATTTTAAGTTAGTTGAAGCATTTTTGACAGATGGCGCTTACAAAATTGTGTCAAAAACGTTTATCTAACTTAAAATCATCCCTCTCCGCGCCCTAAAAGTATTTAAAAACAGAATACATACATACTTTCGAAAATACTTTGAAATCGAAAGCTTACATTTTGGTTTTATTAAGCGCTGTACGCAGATCAAAAAACATTCAAGAAAAAATTTGCATTTTTCTTGAGCATGAAAATAGCAGTAGGCACAAAATTTTGGCATTTCACGATGCATGGAAATTTATACATGAATAAAAAAAAAAGAAATGTAAGGCGCGATAACCTCCGAAGAGATCTAAGGCCGAGCTTCTCTTCCAATTTTCGTCGTGCTCCTCTTGATTTTTCCTTACAAATTGGCCGGACGGGACCTACATGTTTTATGCCGACTCCGAACGGCATCTGCAAGGCAGATGAGTTTTCACTGAGAGCTTTTCATGGCAGAAATACAATCGGAGCGCTTGCCAGACACTGCCGAGGGGCCGCCTTTGAAAGAGTAGACATATATAATTTTGTACATGAATTATCTATGGCTACTCAAGTTAGGCTATTGATTTTGAATCCGTTTGTGCTTACTTTGCTTGTTGGGTATTTGTTTTTTTGTGTGTGTGTCAGTATTTTATTTAGCTTGATTTCCAAAGAATAGTTTACATTTGTTATACTCAGTTGAGCAGAGCTCACAGAGTATATTAAGTTTGATTGGATAACGGTTGGTTGTACATATATAAAGGAATCGATATAGATATAGACTTCCATATATCAAAATAATTAGGATGGAAAAAAAATTTGATTGAGCCATGTCCGTCCGTCCGTCCGTCCGTTAACACGATAACTTGAGTAAATTTTGATGCATCGTGTAGGTTCCTGAGCACTCATCACAGATCGCTATTTAAAATGAACGATATCGGACTATAACCACGCCCACTTTTCCGTATCGAAAATTTCGAAAAACCGAAAAAGTGCGATAATTCATTACAAAATACCGATACAGCGACGAAACTTGGTAGATGAGTTGAACTTATGACGCAGAATAGAAAATTAGTAAAATTTTGGACAATGGGCGTGGCACCGCCCACTTTTATAAGAAGGTAATTTAAAATTTTTGCAAGCTGTAATTTGACAGTCGTTGAAGATATCATGATGAAATTTGGCAGGAACGTTACTCCTATTACTATATGTACGCTTAATAAAAATTAGCAAAATCGGAGAAGGACCACGCCCACTTTAAAAAAAAAATTTTTTTTAAAGTAACATTTTAACAAAAAATTTAATATCTTTACAGTATATAAGTAAATTATGTCAACATTCAACTCCAGTAATGATATGGTGCAACAAAATACAAAAATAAAAGAAAATTTCAAAATGGGCGTGGCTCCGCCCTTTTTCATTTAATTTGTCTAGGATACTTTTAACGCCATAAGTCGAACAAAAATTAACCAATCCTTTTGAAATTTGGTAGGGCATAGATTTTATGACGTTAACTGTTTTCTGTGAAAATGGGCGAAATCGGTCGATGCCACACCCAGTTTTTATCACAGTCGTCCGTCTGTCCTTCCGCATGGCCGTTAACACGATAACTTGAGCAAAAATCGACATATCTTTAACGAACTTAGTTCACGTGCTTACTTGAACTCACTTTATCTTGGTATGAAAAATGAACGAAATCCGACTATGACCACGCCCACTTTTTCGATATCGAAAATTACGAAAAATGAAAAAATGCCATAATTCTATACCAAATACGAAAAAAGGGATGAAACATGGTAAGGTAATTGGATTGTTTTATTGACGCGAAATATAACTTTAGAAAAAACTTTATAAAATGGTTGTGACACCTACCATATTAAGTAGAAGAAAATGAAAAAGTTCTGCAGGGCGAAATAAAAAACACTTAAATCTTGGCAGGTATTACATATATAAATAAATTAGCGGTATCCAGCAGATGATGTTCTGGGTCACCCTGGTCCACATTTTGGTCGATATCTGGAAAACGCCTTCACATATACAACTACCACCACTCCCTTTTAAAAATCTCATTAATACCTTTAATTTGATACCCAAATCGTACAAAATCATTCTAGAGTCACTCCTGGTCCACCTTTATTGCGATACCTCGAAAAGGCGTCCACCTATAGAACTAAGGCCCACTCCCTTTTAAAATACTCATTAAATCCTTATTGCACAAACGAATTCTAGAGTTACCCCTGGCCCACCTTTATGGCGATATCTCGAAACGTCGTCCACCTATGGAACTAAGGATTACTGCCTTTTGAAATACTCATTAACACCTTTCATTTGATACCCATATCGAACAAACACATTCTAGAGTCACCCCTGGTCCACCTTTATGGCGATATCTCGAAAAGGCGACCACCTATACAACAACCACCACTCCCTTTTAAAACCCTCATTAATACCTTTAATTTGATACCCATATCATACAAACACATTCTAGAGTCACCCCTGGTCCACCTTTATGGCGATATTTCGAAACGGCATCCACCTATAGAACTAAGGCCCACTCCCTTTGAAAATACTCATTAACACCATTCGTTTGATGCCCATATTGTACAAACAAATTCTAGGGTCGCCCCTGGTCCACCTTTGTGGCGATATCTCGAAACGGTGTCCACCTATCGAACTAAGGATTACTCCCTTTTAAAATACTCATTAACACCTTTCATTTGATACCCATATCGTACATACGCATTCTAGAGTCACCCCTGGTCCACCTTTATGGCGATATCTCGAAAAGGCGATCACCTATACAACAACCACCACTCCCTTTTAAAACCCTCATTAATACCTTTAATTTGATACCCATATCGTACAAACGCATTCTAGAGTCAACCCTGATCCACCTTTATGGCTATATCCCTAAATGGCGTCCACCTATAGAACTATGGCCCACTCCCTCATAATACTCTTTAATGTCTTTCATTTGATACACATGTCATACAAGCACATTCCAGGGTTTCCCTCGGTTCATTTTCCTGCATGGTTAATTTCCCTTATGCTGTCACCATAGCTCCCAACTGAGTATGTAATGTTCGGTTACACCCGAACTTAACCTTCCTTACTTGTTTTTATACTCAGTTGAGCAGAGCTCACAGAGTATATTAACTTTCATTGGATAACGGTTGGTTGTACAGGTATAAAGGAATCGAGATAGATATAGACCTCCATATATCAAAATCATCAGTATCGAAAAAAAATTTGATTGAGCGATGTCCGTCCGTCCGTCCGTCTGTCTGTCCGTTAACACGATAACTTGAGTAAATTCTGAGGTATATTGATGAAATTTGGTATGTAGGTTCCTGGGCACTCATCACAGATCGCTATTTAAAATGAACGATATCGGACTATAACCACGCCCACTTTTTCTATATCGAAAATTTCGAAAAACCGAAAAAACGCCCACTTTAAAAACAAAATTTTTTTAAAGTAAATATTTTAACAAAAAATTTAATATCTTTACAGTATATTAGTAAATTATGTGAACATTAAACTCCAGTAATTATATGGTCCAACAAAATACAAAAATTGAAGAAAATTTCAAAATGGGCGTGGCTCCGCCCTTTTTAATTTAATTTTTCTAGGATACTTTTAATGCCATAAGTCGAACAAAAATTTACCAATCCTTGAGCAAAAATCAATATATCTTTACTAAACTCAGTTCACGTACTTATCTGAACTCACTTTGTATTGGTACAAAAAATCGCCGAAATCCAACTATGACCACGCCCACTTTTTCGATATCGAAAATTACCAAAAACGAAAAAAATACCATAATTCTATACCAAATACGAAAAAAGGGATGAAACATGGTATTTGGATTGGTTTATTGACGCAAAATATAACTTTAGAAAAAAACTTTATAAAATGGGTGTGACATCTACCGTATTAAGTAGAATGAAATGAAAAAGTTCTGCAGGGCGAAATAAAAAACCCTTGAAATCTTGGTCCGTGGTATTATATATAAATAAATTAGCGGTATCCAACAGATGATGTTCTGGGTCACCCTGGTCCACATTTTGGTCGATATCTGGAAAACGCCTTCACATATAAAACTACCACCACTCCCTTTGAAAAGTCTCATTAATACCTTTAATTTGATACCCATATCGTACAAACACATTCTAGAGTCACCCGTGGTCCACCTTTATGGCGATATCTCGAAAAGGCGTCCACCTATAGAACTAAGCCCCACGCCCTTTTAAAATACTCATTAACACCTTTCGTTTGATACCCATATTGTACAAACGCATTCTAGAGTCACCACTGGTCCACCCTTATGCCGATATCTCGAAAAGCGACCACCTATACGACTACCACCACTCCCTTTTAAAACCCTCATCAATACCTTTAATTTGATGCCCATATCGTACAAACACATTCTCGGGTCACCCCTGGTCCACCTTTATGCCGATATCTCGAAAAGGCGTTAACCAATAGATCTAAGCCCCACGCCCTTTTAAAATACTCATTAACACCTTTCGTTTGATACCCATATTGTACTAACACATTCTAGAGTCACCCCTGGTACACCTTTATGGCGATATCTCGAAAAGGCGTCCACCTATAGAACTAAGCCCCACGCATTTTTAAAATACTCATTAACACCTTTCGTTTGATACCCATATTGTACTAACGCATTCTAGAGTCACCCCTGGTCAACCTTTATGCCGATATCTCGAAAAGGCGTCCACCTATAGAACTAAGCCCCACGCCCTTTTAAAATACTCATTAACCCCTTTAATTTGATACCCATATCGTACAAACAAATTCTAGGGTAACCCCTGGTCCACCTTTATGACGATATCTCGACACGGCGTCCACCTATGGAACTAAGGATCACTCCCTTTTAAAATACTCATTAACACCTTTCATTTGATACCCATATCGTACAAACATATTCTAGAGTCAACCCTGATCCACCTTTATGGCGATATCCCTAAATGGCGTCCACCTATAGAACTATGGCCCACTCCCTCATAAAATACTCTTTAATACCTTTCATTTGATACATATGTCATACAAACACGTTCCAGGATTACCCTCGGTTCATTTTCCTACATGGTTATTTTCCCTTATGTTGTCACCATAGCTGATTACGTGTAATTCGGGACGATGGGGATTCGCTCGCACGTAACACCAAAAAAGAAATGTAAAAGAGAAGGAACTAGTTAGTGACTTATTGAAAAACAACACTTTCACTAATCTAATTAATAACAAACTTTCTTTATTCAATAATTCAAAAGTAAGGGGAAAAATTAAATTGTAAAGTATTTCGGAAATCACTTTAACTTAATGGTATGGAATTTGCACTTGAAACAATGAATGCTTACCTTCGGTTTGGTTGCTGGAGCTCACTTGCTGATGTTCAAAAGAAAAGTGAAGTGAAAGAAAAAGAAAGAGTCCATGGCACCCGCCGATTGCTAACTTTCGTCGAGTTTTCCCCTACTTAATTAGTTCTCGGCTGTGCAAGGACAGTTACCGGTAATAGTTAAGTATACGGGCCGTATTAGGGTGAACTAAAAGTTATTTTAAAAATATTTAGGCTGGTGGCCTAAACATGCCGGCCCCCTTGCGGCGAGCAAGCTGAGAACAAACAACCAGTCCGAATTGACATCTAAGATTATACATGTAGCGATATATTGGGTGTACAGAATATGAAATAAAGTAGGATTCGTACGTTGTTCTCCATCGCCTTGTGGTGATGGCTCCCATTTCTCGATAAATACTGTGGATGAGAGAAAAATGGTTAATACATAAATACGTGGTTCTATTTAGTTCAATGCACCTTATTAGATTAAAATGCGGATTCGAAGGTATCTGTAGATATGTTGTCGATATCAAAATGTATTCTGGGATTGGCTTATTGTTGGTAGGCCCCCGATATGACCAGGCCAAAGATGGTAGCCTGAGCTAGTAGCCCGTTAATCGTGGACGGTGGCGTGCCGCTGATCATAAGACTAGCATAAACATCAGCGCCGAGTGTAAGTCGCACTGGTGCGGCGCGGTAAAAATCGGGGTCTGCCAACCGCATAAATTGGAAAGGCGTTGCGATTGTGGAGTATACGCTAGCGATCGGGTTGAGACGGTTATGGCGTGTTATTACTGTAGCTTGGGTGATTACCCTCCCTGCTACCCCATACTTCCCGCGCAATATCAGTGTACATCTCGTTGGTGGCGTGGAATCCATGCGCTCCAGATGGAGTTCGTTCGCCAGATTGGCATCAATCACTGTGTTTGTGGAGCAGGGATCGATGAGTGCGCGTACCAGATGCAGGCGTCCTCCGGACTCGATGCGAACGACTGCCGTGGGTGCGATCGCGATAAACGATCTTATTATCGATGGTGTGGCTGGGGTTGCTATAACTCGGCCGGTCCTAAAGCGTTTGGGCACTTCTTTTCGTCGGACAAGTGCTCGCCCACGGTCTTCTTCTCGGGATTCATACGGGACCATTCTACCCGATGTGCGCCGCGATGAGCGGAAAGGACGCGTTTCCGCGTCACCACGTCTCACATGAGTAGAACGGGGGGGGGGGGGGGGGGGGGGGGGTGGTCGGAAAGGACGTGTTTCAGAGCCACCGACGTGTGATTTCTGCTTGCTCCCAGTTGGTCGTACAGCTTCGGTTTCTAATTGCCGTTGTTGTTCGTGCCGTAATAGCGGTCGGAAAGGACGTGTTTCAGAGCCGCTCTGTTGTTTAGGAAGGGTAGCCAATGCCGCTAATCTTGCTGCTTCTTCTTCTTCGGCATCCTGATCACCCATTTGTTGCGCCCAAGACTTGGTTCTTTCGGTGAGGGCCAGGGATACGGCCCCGTCTGAGCTTTCTCCGTCATCGAGAAGGTCGCTTGTGGTTTGCTTCCATTCCTTGGTTTCGTCCAGGTGAAGGGTAGTATGATGGTGCTCGTTGCATCGATAGCACTTGGCCTTGCTTGTGCATACCTCGTGACTGTGGAAAGGGGACAAACAGTTGATGCAGTAGTTATGTTTGCGAACCGCCTGCCACCTCTCTTCAGCGGACATCCTGCGGTATTGTGCGCAGAATCGTACGCCGTGATTTGCAGCGCAAAGGCGGCATGGTACGGAGAAATTTCTGGAGCGCTCCTCTGTCTTGACGCGAGTTGCCGTGAAACGAGTCATTCTAAAAACATAAGCGAGCGTTATTACATTGATTTCGTCTACATGGATGGCTAGTGGGTTTATGTATGAGGACGTTTTTTAATATTTGCTATTATTATTTAATTCCTTAATTTTGTAGGTCTGAAACACATTTGTCGTATTGGTATCTGTATCGACTCGCTTATTTATCCACCCTAACTTAGGTTCGGAGTTATGATTTGACGAGGCACGAAAATCGCGTGACGACAATTTTGCTTACCGTACCGTAAGTGTGTTTATTTGTCACTAATGTGCGGTTAAAATGTATTCGCTCCTCAAGGGAAAAAATAAGACGTTAGTGGCAACACTGCTCGCTTTGACAATTCATTGAGCTCCTTGTCATCAAGGGAAAAAATCGTATACCTACAAATGGCTGAGGAAATGCCATTTTTCAAAAAAACGTGGGTAAGTTAGCAGGAAATATTAGTAAAGATAGTAAAAATTCCTTTATTGTTTATTTTTTAACTCTTCTTTTTTTCTTTTCAGGTCGATGCAACTCTTGATCCCTCGCGGCACAACCCGGTTACTAACAAAGCAAAACTGCAGTTACCAAGCCTAAACACAAAACAGCGGAGCGGCTGGAACCTCACAAAAATATGGAAGCCCATGGCGTGGCCCACGGACAACAATCACTGACAGAATTGGTTGGGGTAAAGGAAGATTTATTTTATTTTTCTTTACTATGTGTTATTGTAGGTAGGCAATTGACTTTTTGCATCTTTTCATATATGTTTGTATGTAACTACTATTAGTTGTTAATAATTATTTTATAGCACAATTCCTATTTTATACATTTTTGCTTAAACACTGAGTTCTAACATGATTAATGAGTGTACCCTTCTGTCGGAATTGCTTAGGGCAATAGTAACAACTATGTATATGGCTTTTCACCAGTATGTGTTTTCATGTGGTTATTCAAGGTGGACAACTGTCGGAAATTCGATTCGAATACTTTGCACTTTAAGGTTTTTCACCGGTGTGCTTCTGATTATGATTAGCTAAAGTACTTTGTTTCGAAAAAGCCTTACGGCAAATTAGGCATGGAAATGGGCGGTCTGGACTCTCCAACATTAAACTATCTGCTTCGTTTTTGAACGTAGACTAATTGTAGGATTAAATTTCTCCTTCGTAACAAGACTGTTACAGTTGTATTACTATCGAGAAAATGCACTAATGGATGATATGTTTGTAATTGCTGATGTACCATATTATTGAGTTGGGATGTTCTCCTCCTTGTGACACGAGTGTAGTTGTAGTCATGGGATTTATGCCTTGCGGTGGTGCCATTGCTCTTGTTGTGGAAATTGCCTTTGCATGGCAGGCGACTGGGGTGTGTGTCTTCATGTGCTTGGTTAAAGTTGCCTGCTGTCGAAATTGCATCGAACAAAAGGAACACATGCGTATAATATTCACCAGAATGAATCTTTTTGTGGTTGGTTAATATGGCAATTTGACTAAATAATTTTTCGCATATTTCGCATTTATATGGTTTGTGATCAATATAAGTTCGTTCCTGATTTTGTAGTGTACTTAGCTGCGGAAAACGTCTTGTACAAACATTGCATTGATCGGGGTTAACTAGCTCATTTGCCTGCGGTGAACTATAGCTGCCAGTGTAAAGAGTTTTCGTTATAGAACGATTTTGATACTCAATAGTTTGATTTGGAGGCAACTTCTGGTTGCGATTATTCAGTTTAGTACCTGGTTGATAGTTCAGCGGTGTGTTGGGGTGCTTGATTCTTTATGTGTTTTAATATGATTAATTAATGTACTCTGTTGGCGAACTTGTCTGCGCATTAGGATTGGCTGCTGTGGTGTATGCGGAAAAGGTTGGTTCACTATCTCATCATGATCAGCCCAAGCTGCTAAATACGATGGAGTCGAAACACCTATGTCAGGCATATCTGGTGCAGCGTTGTGAGCCAGTAGCAGTCGAACAATGTTACTATGACCGTTAAGGCCTGCATAATACAGTGGCGTACAACCGTTGACATCTTGGCTGTGTATGCCTGGACTTCGAGGAAAGCTTGCAAGTGGTCCACTACTTCGCTTTGAAATTTGTTCTAGTGCTTTTCCACAACAGCAATATTACCAATGCGAGCCGCTGCCAGTAGATCTTGATCTTTGCCCATTGCATTGCACGGTTTGCGGGGCACGCCTTAAATCAGATAAGTTTTACAAATTGACAGGCTAAAGAGTATCTCCTATGTTATTCAGGTGTACAATGAATAAATAAATAAAAATTTTCCCTGCCCAAAAACAACAAATCTAATTCATCGTAAAGTCGTTGATATTTGGGAACGTTTAGGTGATCTGCGGCTGAAGGGGGCTTGCAAGGCGTTGATTAGAAACGCAATGCCATGTTATGTTATGCATAGGCAGGTTTAATTGACAAATTGGTCATCGCTTGCCATAAACTAACAACGATAGAGCATCAAATAGCAATTACAAGCCAAGCACAGTTGAGTTGCAAGGGAGTTGGTGGAAATCGTCATGTTAATGATTAAATCTGTCGAACAGCAGGATGCGCTTGCAGCCTCTTTAGGTTATATATTTTGCATTGGGCTCTGCTAATAATAAATGTGTGTGTGGGGGGGCTTGGTGGACAAATGGTTTCGGGGTAAGCGTTAGTAGATTTTCACTACTCACACTGTGGTAGTTCGATAATTAATCAAACAAATTGGGAGCAAGTAAACCTTTTTTTGGGGAAAATTTGCCTGGAAATACACATGTCGCCGCTTCAATGTCGCGCTTTACTACGAGTTCAGGGATTATCCATACAAATCATTAACCGGCGAGATGGGTGTCTGTATGTGTTTGGATGACATCCTTTTGTCACCTCGAGATTATAATAAATTGTTTTTAATTAGGTCACATCACGAGTCTCTGGGGTCCGGAAACCATAGTTGATTTAGTTTGAGCTTCTCTTTGTATTGGTAATCATTTCTCCTAAAACTTTTGTGATTAGATCTTCACTTGCAATAGTTTCCATTAATCATTTTTTATACCAAACCGTAAAGGTTTCCTTTTGCCCACTGGATAATTTTGTTTTTTTGAAATAAAAGTTAAAATAAAAAATGATTGGAAACTTTTTGTGCTCCACGCACGTGAGAAAAAACCTTTGTGCACCAAGCTATCAGCTTTTAAAATTTAGGAAAAAACCTTTTCTGTCAGCCATGAAAGTCTCAGAGGAGCATCTTGAAGATATGCTATTATTATGAGTAAAATTTTGGGAACGTGTTGGTTTGGCCCCCATTTTTTGTTTGTACGAATGTGACTCCGCCACCAAATAGGAGGTGTGTGAATGGCTCCGCTAAACATAGGAGCGTACATTTCACTCATGCCAAAACATAGGCAGTTGTATGAATGTGACTCCGTCAAATAGGAGGTGTGTGAATGGCTCCGCTAAACATAGGAGCGTACATTTCACTCATGCCCAAAGCAAGGCCATGGGCGCATGAAAGCAAGTCTTGCGCCGAGGTGAATTAGCTAAGTTATATATATATAGATATGGCCTAACCAATGCGTTCCCACTTGAGCTCATATTCACCTTTATAACTAAACATTAGGCAATCTAAACCCAATGCCATCTGCAAGGGTGTCCTACTGTTTAGATAAAATATAGGTTTGCAGACAGGAAATTCTCCTGTTGTATAATAATTTCATGGCTGATAAGAAAGCTCTTAAACCTAGACTTATTTTAAAGAGCAATTGGCTCACCGCATCGTTGTTTTGAAATTTGTTCCTAGGGAGTGTTGCATGAAGGGTTTGCTGGTCTTGGATAATTTGTAATAGGATAATAAGAATTGTAGACAAGCTTCAGATCCCTAATTCGGTGTCACACCCTGACTAGAAAAGAAGTGGAATTAGGGAGAATGAGAAGTGGGATATTAAAGATCTCCGACCCTCTCGCAAGGAGGAAGCAAGACCAACTTTGTGATTGGTCTCGTCGTGTGCCCTCTCGCCGTATCAAGCTCGACGACTCGAACTCGATTGTCGGCTCCATAATGGAGTTTGGTTATTCGTCCTAATCTCCATTCGTTCGGAGGTAAATTTTCCTCTTTTATGACTACCAGGTCCCCTTGTTTCAGATTGGCTTGTGGGTGTTTCCACTTGGTGCCTTTTTGCAATTCGGTGAGATATTCGGACTTCCACCGTTTGCAAAACGTTTGATGTAATGCCTTCAGCTTCTCCCAGCGGTTGACAAGTGAGGCACGATTCTCACTGACGTCAATCTCTGGTGGGGCTAGTAGATGACCGCCAATGAGGAAGTGTCCCGGAGTGAGTGGTTCCAAGCTGGACGGGTCGTTGGAGGAGGGGCTCAGAGATCTCGAGTTGAGACAAGACTCAACTCTGCAAAGAAGGGTACTGAACTCCTCCATAGTAAATTTGTAGTCCAACGCTATCTTTTTGAAGTGGTTTTTAAAACTTTTGACTCCAGCTTCCCACAGTCCGCCCATATGAGGGGCGGCTGCAGGTATGAAGTGCCATTGAAGGGTTTGGTGAGAGTACTTCGATAGGGTTTGGTTACGCGCATCGGCGAGGAAAGCTTTGAGTTCGGATCGAAGTGCTCGAGAGGCACCGACGAAGTTTGTTCCGTTGTCGGAGTATATGTTCTTCGGACATCCTCGCCTGGCGACAAACCGATCGAAAGCTGCTAAAAAGGCGGCGGTACTGAGGTCACTCGCGACTTCTAAATGAATCGCCTTGGTGGCAAAGCAGACAAAGAGGCAGACGTAACCCTTTGATATGCGGCATCCTCTTCCGCTATAAGATTTGATGTCAAACGGTCCGGCAAAATCTACCCCCGTATTGGTGAAAGCCCGGGAAAAGGTGGTTCGCTCTGGAGGTAGATCTCCCATCAGTTGGGTTTGGGTCCATTTGCGGAATATGGTGCAGGTTTTGCAATTATGTATGACCGATCGGATCATATTTTTTACCCTAGGAATCCAATATTCTGTGCGTAGGCGACGAAACATAAGTTGGTTCTCACCATGCAGGGTATCTTTGTGGATGAACTGGACAAGAAGTCGTGTGAGCCGGCAGTCATAAGGCAGAATGATCGGGTGCCGTTCACTGTAGGGAAGATCCTTGGCCCCTGAAAGACGACCGCCCACCCTCAATATGCCCCTTTCATCGACAAGGGGGGTAAGAGGCAGGATCTCACTCTTTGATCCGATGAGTTTCCCGGATTTTAAACTCGAAAGTTCCTCCGAATAATGCTTCCGTTGGTAGAGAGTTATTAAACGATTTGTCGTGGACTGAATTTCATTGGGTGAAATGAAGTACGATTCCGCTTTAAAGGAAGATTTTGTTTTAGTATTGGTTCATTGCGAAAACCTTATAATATATGATATGACCCGCAAGGCTCTTGAAAGTTCTGAAAACCTTTCTAGGATATCCTCATTTCCACTTATTTTTGATGTGGGAAAGGCTTTTACGCGCTTTTGCTCAATATTTGTCTGATACTCCTTTTCTTGATTTGGCCACTTTGAATTGTCTTCTTGTAACCAAGAAGGTCCCTGCCACCACAAGGAGCTTGCGGTTAGGTCTTTTGCTGACATCCCTCTGCTGGCCAAATCTGCTGGGTTTGATGCAGACTCTATGTGGTGCCAGGCACTGTTCCCTACCTTTTCTACGATTTTGGTTACTCGATGAGCAACAAATGTTGACCAAGAGCAGGGAGGTTTTTTAATCCACGCTAAAACGATCGTTGAGTCAGTCCATAGATGTGTATGGAATTTTCCCAAGTTCAGGTTTTCGCGCACTGATTCTAAAGTTTCGGCTAACAAGACTGCTCCACACAGTTCTAATCTGGGTAGCGAAATTGTTTTTACGGGAGCTACTCTTGTTTTCGCAATTAGTAGGCTGACGTGGACCTCCTCATTAATCCTTGCCCTAAGAAATATTGTAGCTGCATAGGCTTTTTCGGATGCGTCGCAGAATCCATGTAATTCAACGTCCGCATTTAGTGTAAAATTTACCCATCTTGGTATCTGAATATTGTTAATATCCGGGTAGTCCTCCATAAAGGTTTGCCATTTATCTAGGGTACGCGTGGACACTGTCTCGTCCCAGTCAGTTCCCTCCAGCCAGATGTTTTGCATTATGATCTTGGCTACTATGATGACTGGGGCGAGCCATCCCAAAGGATCGAAGAGTTTGGCGATCGCTGAAAGTATTGCCCTTTTCGTCAGGACCTCACGATTTTCGATAGGTTTTGCGGTAAAATAGAAATAATCCGAATGCGCGTTCCATCTGATGCCTAATGTTTTGACTGTACTCGCATCCTCGAATTCCAGAAAATCTTCGTTTAGCAAGTGGGATTTTGGGATTCCTTTCAGTATTCGGCTGCAGTTCGAAGTCCACTTTCGCAAAGAAAAACCTGCTGACCGTAGTGCGTGGGTGACTTCCTCCCGAGCTTTAATTGTTGACTCGATGCTGTGGCCTCCTGCTAGCACGTCATCGACGTACATGCTTGTACGCAGAATGCTGGCTGCTATGGGTGATGAAGTCTCTACATCATCTGCTAGTTGGTGCAGTGTCCTTATTGCCAGATAAGGAGCACAGTTAACTCCAAACGTTACTGTCTTTAATTCATAGACGTTGATAGGATCCCCTTGATTATTGCGAAATACTATTCCTTGAAACTGGGTTTGGTTGGGCATTACCCATATTTGGCGATACATCTTCTCTATGTCGCTGTTAAAGACATATTTGAAGAATCGCCAACGAAGGAGCAGAATTGTTAGGTCGGCCTGCAGTACGGGGCCGGTGTATAACACGTCATTCAAACTAGTGCCTTTGGCAGTGGGACACGATGCGTTAAAAACTACTCTTACTTTTGTAGTCGTGCTCTCCTCTTTTATTACCGCATGATGAGGCAAAAAGTAGCAATTTGTTGAATGGGGAGGGATAATTGTGGGAACTTTTGTCATATGCCCTAATGTTTCGTATTCCGATAATATTCTGTTGTATTCAGTTTGTAGGGCTGTCGTTTTCGATAGGCGCGTCTCGTTTCGGTAAAACTGAGAGCAAGCGCTTTTCAGAGAGGGCCCTAATGTGATGCTGTTTGGAAACCCCTGCTTGAATGGTAGGGCTGCGATGTATTTCCCATCGGTATTCCTTTTTGTTGTCGCTTTGTAAAATGCCTCGCAATAGACATTATCCTCAGTGAGGGACCTTTTCTTAGGGATATCTTCTAGCTCCCAAAAGGCAGTCAATTGTTTCTCGATGCTGATTTCATTAAAAAAAGATACTCGGTTATTAATTGGCTGAGTTGCTTCTGTGCGACCGGTTAATATCCAACCGAAGACGGTTTCTTGGGCGAGAAGCGTATTTAAGACGTTCTTCCGTATGCCGTCTAGAATTACTTGAGGATAAATGTCGCCTCCTAGGATTAGGTCAACTGGTTCGTTAACGAAGAACCTTTTATCCGCCAGAACAAGATCAGGGAACTCTTGTTGAGTCATTGCGTCAACTTGACATGTTGGAAGATCCCCTGTTAACTGAGGTAGAACCAGAACGACTGTATCAATGCATACTAAGGGGTCTATGAGGGAACCCAGTCTTATGAAGCAGGATTCTTTCACCTGCGCAGATGGTGTATTATTAATGCCTGAAACTTGGACGTGCAATCGTTTCGATGGCAGATGTATTCTGTTTTTGAGTCTTTCTGTGATAAACGAACATTCAGACCCAGAGTCAATAAGTGCTCTCGCGGAGAAATCCACTCCATTATAGTTTATTTTCACTCGTGCTGTGCCTAGTAATACCCCCTTTGTTGTATGTGCATGACAGGAAGAGACGCTATTAATATTCTCTTTTCTCTTTTCAGAGTCCATCCTTGCCCTTGCCTGTTGTGAAGTGGAGGGTACGTTATCATTGTAATGTTGGTTGCCCCTTTGGGGCGTTGTTGATGTTGTTTTTGGATTAACTGTCGGAAGGTGGAGCAAGGTGTTGTGCCTTGAGTGACATGAGTTGCAGTTGAATGGACTCGTGCATCTTGTCACTGTGTGCCCAGCCGACAAGCAGTTCAGACAACAGTTGTTGCTTTTCACATAAGCTATTTTGTCTGCCGTGGACAGCTTACGGAATTTTTGGCAGTTTCGTAATTTGTGCTCCTTACTGTTGCACATCTTACATGCCGTTTTCGGAACGCTGGCTTGGTAAACTCCAAGTTTTGTAGGCATTTCCTTTGAACTATTCGTGTGAGTTTTGGGTGGCTTGGATGGTTTGCTACCCTTTATGTCAGACACAGTTTCTAGAGTCTGAAAACGGCTTGACAAGAATTTGTCCATATCTTCCCATTTTGGGATGTCCGTTTTCTTCTCTACGGTTTGTTCACATAGCGCCAAGGTGGATTCCGGGAGCTTTGTGGAACATAAGTATGTTATAATTGCATCCCAGTTTGTAATGTCGATTTTGTGACATTGAAGCGCCGATATGCAATTATTTATTTCGCGTTGTAATTTTTTTATTGCTGTTCCGCATTCGTATTTGACTGCCGTAAGATTAAACAAAAGCTTCAATTGCGTGTTCACTAGGACACGCTTATTCTCATACCTGTCTTTTAAGTTTTTCCAGGCTGTTTCAAACCCTTCATTCGTCAGGGAGCACCTTTCTACTATTTCTTTTGCTTCCCCTTGAGTTTTCTGCCTTAGATAGTAAATTTTTTCAACATCTTGCAGATCCTTGTTGAGAATATATAAGGCCGTGAACATATCTCTAAAAGCCGGCCAAGAAAGGTAATCACCTTTAAATACATCGGTATCGCAAGGGGGCAGCCGGATTTTATGTCCATGATTCGGATTGGTTTCCACTTTTGTGGCAGGGGCATTTGCAGGTGGTGCTAATTTTTCCACTTCAGCAGCGATTGTAGCCATGCATTTCATATAGCATGCGAAACAGCTTTTATTTTTCTGCTTAATGCATTGCAGGTCCTCTTTCGTTATATCTGTAGAGTTGAGGAGACCTTCATAAAGTGACTTTGTCTTCTTCCATAGTGATTTCAGCTCCTCTTGCTGTATTGCAAGGGTGTGTTTGTTTTGTTCAGCGATTGGCTTCGCATTGAACTCCTGCTCAAACTCCACTATGGAGTCTGTCATTCTTATGTAGGTCTCCATTTTTTTTATTATTTTAAATATCTTGTCTCTTTTAAGGAACGAGAGCGGAAGTAATGACTCTGGAGTATTGTGCTTGCAACGAAAGCGAAAATATAAGAATTGACACAGATAGAAATCTGTTTCAAGATTTAATGTGCCTAATTATGTGTGTATTGTTGTTGAAGTTTCTAAGAGTGACACAGATAGAAATTTGGATGCAAATTTAATGTGTCAAAATTGTTATTTGATGAAAAAATGAAGTGGGCTAATTGTGCCAAACCAAATTAGTATTCCAAGAAAAAGAAATTGATTACGTGTACTTCTTCGACCGTGAAAAGCGTAATAAACTTATTTATTTTGATTTGTTTTCTTGTTTGATACACAATTTTGAAAATAACTTTACCTACCAGCCACTAGCCATCCAATGGTGTATATAAGTCGCAGTGGCTTGGATATTGTGTACAAGTGTATAAACTGAAGTGAATCCGTGACAAGTTTACAAAAAACATCAACCAGGTGGAAATAAAGGTGTTGTGTACTTCTTATCGAAAATTCGAATGAAAGGAGACTATCCCTAAGTCTTATGTTGCACAGTGCAGTGGAGGTGAGGAGAGAAAAAAAAATTTTTTCACTGCCTGTCTGCCTTGAGCTGTGTCGGAGGACTCTTACCACTGGTGGGGGAGTCAACCGATAGTCAAAAGGCGATTGGTGTGTTTAAAAAACACGAAATTTCCACCTACTTCGGATTATAAACCTATCACAAGTTCACTTCTATACGTTCAAGTATTGCAAAAAAAATGGTGGTGCATGAACCAATAAAACCAACGTACCTTGTGTCGCTGAAGTGATGATATGTTTTATGATATGTGGGTAGATGTGCGGACTGTATGAAGTGTTGAATGTATGATGTGCGGAATGTATGAAGTGTTGACTGTATGATGCGATGACTATATGATGTGCGGACTGTATGATGTGATGACTGTATGATGCGATTATAATGTGATGTGCAGACTTTATGATGTGATGACTGTGTATGTAAAATGCTCGCTATTACCACTCGTCGCTAATTAATGATCGCTAGTATTTCTTTTAATTCCCACTTATTTTTTTGCAAATTTTCACCGTCGATTCAAAAAATTTGTTGAAAAATTTTCACTTAAAATTTTTAATGCGCTGGCTGAATATTGTGTTCACTTCGATTTTCCTGGCGCGATAGGACCAATGATTACGTGTAATTCGGGACGATGGGGATTCGCTCGCACGTAACACCAAAAAAGAAATGTAAAAGAGAAGGAACTAGTTAGTGACTTATTAAAAAACAACACTTTCACTAATCTAATTAATAACAAACTTTCTTTATTCAATAATTCAAAAGTAAGGGGAAAAATTAAATTGTAAAGTATTTCGGAAATCACTTTAACTTAATGGTATGGAATTTGCACTTGAAACAATGAATGCTTACCTTCGGTTTGGTTGCTGGAGCTCACTTGCTGATGTTCAAAAGAAAAGTGAAGTGGAAGAAAAAGAAAGAGTCCATGGCACCCGCCGATTGCTAACTTTCGTCGAGTTTTCCCCTACTCAATTAGTACTCGGCTGTGCAAGGACAGTTACCGGTAATAGTTAAGTATACGGGCCGTATTAGGGTGAACTAAAAGTTATTTTAAAAATATTTAGGCTGGTGGCCTAAACAATAGCTCTCAACTGCGTATGTAATGTTCGGTTGCACCCGAACTTAACCTTCCTTAATTGTTAAAACCCTCATTAATACCTTTAATTTAATGCCCATATAGCTCTCAGCTGAGTATGTAATGTTCGGTTACACCCGAACTTAGCCTTCCTTACTTGTTCTCTTTTGTTTTGTTTTATTATTGTATTTTTATTTTGCATACAATAAACATTTTCTTTGTGTTTATAAAAATAAAGTGCTCTTATTCTATTTATTTATTTATTTATTTATTTATTTACAGTCTTGTAGACCTAAATTAGGTACATGTATGTATGAGATCATTATCTAAATGGTAGTGCTTTGCAATAGTGATATAATAATTTCTTAAATTTATTGATATTTGGACATTGTTTTATTTCAAATGGTAGATCATTGTACTCTCTCAATCCCTCGTAGTATATATTGTTCTTGTCGAATTCTGATCGAACAGCTGGCAGACGGAAGTTATTCCTGTTTCTTGTGTGGTAGTCATGAACCTCGTTGTTGTATGTTACTCGGTCATTTAAATATTTCGGCAGGTTGCCTAGTTTCATGTTGTGTATGAATTTTAGAGTGTAGTATACAATGAGTTGCTTTACACTCAGCCAATTTAAACTTTCTAACATTTCATGTATTGGGGTATCATATCGTTTTCTAAGAATAAACCGCATTGCTTTATTTTGTTTCACCTGTAGTTTTGCGATGTTCGAGTCGGCTAACATGAATAATATCGTAGGGCAGTATATGAAATGAGGTTCTACAATGGACCTATAAACCATAATTTTATAATATTTGCTGACGTGCGTGCATTTCCGGAACATAAATCCAATTTTTTTTTGATATCTTTGCCTCTGTATACTTAAGATGCTCATTGAACTTAAGTTTCTCATCAATTATAATTCCTAGGTATTTAATTTCTTTAACTTTTTGTATGGTACTATTTGCTATTTTCAAGGCTAAATTATTTTCTTTTGCATTCTTTCTTCTCATGGTCATCCATTTCGTTTTTTCAATATTTATTTTAAGCTTATTTTGACACAACCAGTTATAAGCAGCATTCAAGTCCGCTTGCATTTTAGTTATAGCTTCAATCTCCGACGAACAACTTATTGTCAATAATGCATCATCTGCGAAGAGTCGTATCTTGCAGTGGCTAAGACAGCTCTTTATATCGTTTATATATACAATGAATAATATTGCAGCAAGAATAGATCCTTGTGGAAGACCTATGTCAACATCAACTTCCGGCGACGATGTGCTTCTAATTATGGTTTTCTGTTTTCTGCCAGTAAGGTAGCTTTTAAACCACCGCAGTGCTGTATTACGTACCCCAATATTATGCAGTTTCATTAGTAGGATGACCCTGTCGATGGTTTCAAATGCCCTTTTTAGGTCCAGAAAGACCGACACTGTTACTAACTTGTTTGATAGGCTTTGTTTCCGTTCCGCTATAACCAGGTTTAGAGCGCTTTCACAAGAGTGTTTAGTTCTGAACCCTGATTGTTCACATATAATAATTTGATTTTTATTCAGGTAATCGAAAAGCTGGTCTTTTGCGATTTTCTCTAAAATCTTTTCATCACTAGGCAACGTATTAATAGGCCGTATTTCCTCTGGTTTTCCAGTCCCTTTAACTTTTTCAACTGGTATCACTGTCGATGTTTTCCAGCATGCTGGGACTACACCTTCTCTAAAGCTCTCATTAACAATACATGTATAAGCGTATCCCAAATATTCCATACTGTCTTTATATACACCTTCTGTTACCAGTTTTTTTCCTCCATACTTATTTTTTAAATTAGTTGCTGTTCTCAACAGCTGTTCCACATTCATTTACTTCAGTTCAAAAACACTCCCCCTAATATCCTCTGTGGCCTCATCTGATGTAGCTGGTTCAATGGTATTACATATTGTTGTGATGCTCTCGACAAAGAACTGATTCAAATGGGTCGCGATATCGGGGTCTCCTTCAATAACTGTACTATTTATTACTATACGTTTTACTTGCGCTGTGTCATGACTCATGTGTATGGCATCTTTAAGACATTTCCACATTAGTTTCTGATTGTTGTAATTAAGCGCTATTTTATTTTCCATGTATTGCTTCTTTTTTATTTTTACAAGTTTTTTATATATATGTACGTTTTGTATAGCTATAACTATCCCACTCATTTGTACTCTGTGCTATTTTGTAAAGCTCATATTTTAATTTGTTTAACTCCGTAAGCTTCCGGTCATACCATTTATTTACTAATTTAATTTGCACTCGTTTCTCGTAGGTAAGCGTTGCCATTATATCCCCTAATATATTGTTAATAGTTTCAACTTTAAGTCCTATATCACATTTATTCAGTTCCGATATATTGTAATTCCTAAGGAGAGCAACCAGACTTTCCTTTGTATAATTATCCCAGCATACGCGGTTTTCATATATTCTCATTTTGTGTCTTTCTTGAACAGGTATTTTGAAGCAGATCGTTTCATGGTCTGATATTCTATGGTTTTCTAGATTTTTTATTTCAATTTTATCATTGTTACTATTAAGAAGGTTTATTTTTGTCTGTGACACTTCTGTTACCCTTGTATCACAGATGACATGATATGAAACTTCTCGCTCTCTGAGAGCGCGTGAAAATGTGCATTTTTTATAATATTGGCCATAGATACCATCATCCTCAAAATCAAATTTGGGCATTTCAGAATAACTTTGGGGTATTTTACATGGTAAAGGTTTAATTTATAATTTTCACTGAAAATTTACTCACGATTGTCAAAAGGGATATCAAAAAACTCGAATTTTTGTCACCCGTGGAAAATTTATCAGTGACAACACCTTTCATCGAAGGGCTGCACACGAAACGGGTTTTGATAGCAGCTTTCGATTGGAGAAAAAGTCAGCTTCTTAGTCTTCGCATTGATGTAAATGGATGCATAAAGGCCAGGTTTTTGTGGAGCGTTGCAACATTCCACTTGTGACAGCTGAGATAAATTGTAGGTATACGTATAGGTTAACGCAACATGTATAATTAACAGCCTTTTGCGGACGACAACGCAGATACTTCACCAAGTGATCTAATTTCGTAATTTCTTATAAATTTTTTTCTTTTTTTATTGTATGTGGATATACATATGTATGTAAATAAACATTTTGGTCGCATCAAAGTGAAAAAGGGGCTAGCAGTTCATTGTTATCTTATGGCGGCGCCAGCGCAACAAAGCAAAGCAACGCAATCGAAATATATTATTTCATATTTTTTCACTTATCTACCACAAAATATTTCTACAAAACTTTGCCTTTTTTATAAATTTTAATAAGTTTTTATCACCTTACTTGCTGATTTTTTAAAAATAATGAAACCGAACGGATTTCTTGGAGTTTTTTTTTGGGTAGTTTAGGCAACACTATGGCCATCTGATGTTCAAGACCCATTCTTGGAAATGAACGAACTTTTGTTTACAATCGAATGAACTTCAAGACCCATTCCTGGAAACGAATTGAGAGAGAATAAAAGTTTCGTATCATGTCATCCGTGCCTTGTATTAAACTTAATTAGTTGGTGCATTGATGCTATCGCGAATATATGATTTAGCTGGTTTGTGTACGTTGACTGTACATTCACATTTATCTTAAAATCGCCTATAATAATATTGTTTTCATTTTCACAAAAATATTCTTCTAACACCTCGCCCATATGGTTTATAAATTCAGCATCGCTTGTGTTTGGTGAGTGGTATACTACACCTATTTTCCATTTAATCGTGTTTTTTATGGTTTTAATCACAATACACCATAGGTTATTATTAATACTGTTATTAAATACTACTTTAAATTCGATCGATTTATGAATGTATATAAGGACACCACCTGTGTGTCAGGTATGCGAATCGCATCTAACGTGATTATATCCAATAATATTTATTTCGGTGTCACTTATATTCTCTGTGGTGTGGGTCTCAGCACATAACACAATACTGGGATTTTCTTCTTCAACCATTCTTTGGACTTCGGCTTTGTTTGCCGTAATACTATTAGTATTGAGGTATATACACTTCAACTCTGCTTTCACTTTATTTTGTACTTTTATATTGGTACCTTTATTATTTCTTAATTGCTAATAACCGAGCTTTTGTTTTTCTATTTGTAGTTTATTGATATAGCATGGGCACTCTTTATCAAATGTGTCGTGATTAAAGTCTATTTCTAACTTCAACTTTTCTTTGGCCTTTATACAATTTAGGCATTTATTTATGGGGGTTTATTCACACGTTTTTGAGCTATGTTTTCCATGGCACCTATTGCAGGCTTCATCGCTTTTACAATCTGATGCTCTATGATTGAAACCTTTACATTTGTAGCACATTAGTACGCTAATCGCGTCATACACTTTGCATCTTTCCCACCCGATGTTAATTCTCTCAGCTGCCAAAATCTTGGAAAAGTCCTCTTTATCAATTTCAAAAATTATATCTTGCACCATTGTGTAACCTCGTTTTCTCTCGATTTTTTTTACAATTTTTTGTGAACTCTTGCTTACACATTCATTTTGTTTTTTTATGGTGTCTATTAGCACATCATTTTCGTATTTAAAAATTATGCCCGTGACTACAAAACTTGGACGAATCTGATCAGGCACTTTTACTTCGTATTCTCTACCAATGTTGTTTTCAATTGCTAATTTTATTTTTTCACGCTCATCATTATTTTCACTATGGATTACCATCACCCCATTATTTCTTGTTTCGATATTTGAAATCTTTAATTTTCGGATCCACCTTGTTGTTCAGATCTTGCTTTGTTTTTTCACTTGTTTGTTTTCCTTTCGGTTTCACTATTATTGCGACGTCTTTTTTAAGCTGTGGTACTTCACTCTTTTTATTATTATTTCTTATGGCATCAGCATATGACACTCTCTTTTCATTATTATTGCTGTTTATTTTTTTTATTTCAGTATGCACTTTTTCATTGTCTTTACCAATTAACTCTGCCTGCTTTTTCACTTCTTCAACCATATTCTGTACCTTTTCACTGCCTTTGCCAATTAAATCAGTTTTGTTTTTTATCTCTTCAACCATGGAATATAAACTTTTCATTTCTCCTATTTTCTTTTCAAATTGCTTTTGCGATTTTTCTATCATCGCAGCACGTTGAGTGTAACGACTCTCAACTGCTTCCAATAGAGCTTTTATTTCATTTTGGCTTGTTTTCATTACACTTTCAAACTCAAGCTTATACTCGCTTAGAATTGAGTTATTTTTTTTCACATTAACCTGCATCTCTTGTAACACCAAGTCAACGTTTTGAATGTATGTTACACATTCATCACACATAAACCGAACCATATTGTTTTTCTCGCCAATAATTTTTGAGCTGTATTTATCAACTCCTGAGCATCATGGTATATTTTACCACACACACCTTCGCAGGGTATACCACTTTCCCCTCTGATACTACCATTGCATTTAGCACACACAGTAACACCTTTCGTTTGATACCCATATCGTACAAACATTCTAGAGTCACCCCTGGCCCACCCTAATGGCGATATCTCGAAAAGGCGTCCACCTATAGACCTAGTGTCCACTCCCTCTTAAAATGCTCAGTAAAACCTTTCGTTTGATACCCATATCGTACAAACATTCTAGAGTCACCCCTGGCCCACCCTAATGGCGATATCTCGAAAAGGCGTCCACCTATAGACCTAATGCCCACTCCCTCTTAAAATGCTCAGTAACAGCTTTCGTTTGATACCCATATCGTACAAACATTCTAGAGTCACACCTGGCCCACCCTAATGGCGATATTTCGAAAAGGCGTCCACCTATAGAACTAAGGATTACTCCCTTTTAAAATACTCATTACCACCTTTCATTTGATACCCATATCGTACAAACACATTCTAGAGTCACCCTGGCCCACCCTAATGGCGATATCTCGAAAAGGCGTCCACCTATAGACCTAATGTCCACTCCCTCTTAAAATGCTCAGTAACACCTTTCGTTTGATACCCATATCATACAAACATTCTAGAGTCACCCCTGGCCCACCCTAATGGCGATATCTCGAAAAGGCGTCCACCTATAGACCTAATGTCCACTCCCTCTTAAAATGCTCAGTAACACCTTTCGTTTGATACCCATATCGTACAAACATTCTAGAGTCACCCCTGTCCCACCCTAATGGCGATATCTCGAAAAGGCGTCCACCTATAGACCTAATGCCCACTCCCTCTTAAAATGCTCAGTAACACCTTTCGTTTGATACCCATATCGTACAAACATTCTAGAGTCACACCTGGCCCACCCTAATGGCGATATCTCGAAAAGGCGTCCACCTATAGAACTAAGGATTACTCCATTTTAAAATACTCATTACCACCTTTCATTTGATACCCATATCGTACAAACACATTCTAGAGTCACCCTGGCCCACCCTAATGGCGATATCTCGAAAAGGCGTCCACCTATAGACCTAATGCCCACTCCCTCTTAAAATGCTCAGTAACACCTTTCGTTTGATACCCATATCGTACAAACATTCTAGAGTCACCCTTGGTCCAGCTTTATGGCGATATCTCGAAAAGGCGTCCACCTATAGAACTAAGGATTACTCCCTTTTAAAATACTCATTACCACCTTTCATTTGATACCCATATCGTACAAACACATTCTAGAGTCACCCCTGGCCCACCCTAATGGCGATATCTCGAAAAGGCGTCCACCTATAGACCTAATGCCCACTCCCTCTTAAAATGCTCAGTAACACCTTTCGTTTGATACCCATATCGTACAAACATTCTAGAGTCACCCCTGGCCCACCCTAATGGCGATATCTCGAAAGGGCGTCCACCTATAGACCTAATGCCCACTCCCTCTTAAAATGCTCAGTAACACCTTTCGTTTGATGCACATATCGTACAGACACCCCTGGTCCACCTTTTTGGCGATATCTCGAAACGGCGTCCACCTATGGAACTAAGGATCACTCCTTTTCAAAATACTCATTAACAGCTTTCATTTGATACCCATATCGTACAAACACATTATAGAATCACCCCTGGTCCACCTTAATGGGGACATCTCGAAAAGGCGTCCACCGATAGACCTAAGGCCCACTCCCTCTTAAAATGCTCAGTAACACCTTTCATTTGATACCCATATCGTACAAACAAATTCTAGAGTCAGCCCTGGTCTACCTTTATGGCGATATCCCTAAATGGCGTTCATCCATAGAACTATGGCCTACTCTCTCTTAAAATACTCTTTAATACCCTTCATTTGATACACATGTTATACAACCACATTCCAGGGTTACCCCAGATTGATTTTCCTTATTTTGTCTCCATAGCTCTCAACTGAGTATGTTATGTTCGGTTACACCCGAACTTAGCCTTCCTTACTTGTTCAATTTCCCGTTTGTTTATCCGCGTTTATGGTTTAGTTATTTTTATTTTGAGCACTTTTAAATTAATAATATAGTTTAAAATTGTTTAAATATAAAATAGTTACACTCTATTTTTAGCAAAATTATTATAAAGCATTTATTGAGTCTCTATCTCACAATTGCAGCGATATTCAACATTTTTTAGGAGCGTTTTATATTTTATTTATTTTAGTTAACTTTTCCCGAGCAGAATTTTGTACGTCCATACCGCGCGCCATATAAAATTGCTCTTTGCTATGAGTTTAAGTATATTTTTATGTATTACAATTTTCTTATTTTTATTATTTTGATTTATGTTTTCTATGTTTCTATTTTCTACATTGTTTTTATCGATCTTTTCTTCTCTATATGGAATAATAGTAACATTATTTTTTTTTATCGATCTTTTCTACCTTATAGGGAATTAATGTAAAATTATTGTTTCCCTTATTTTATATTATGGTGCAACAAAATACAAAAACAAAAGAAAATTTCAAATGGGCATGGCTCCGCCCTTTTTCATTTGATTTGTCTAGGATACATTTAATGCCATAAGTCGAACAAATATTTACCAATCCTTGTGAAATTTGGTAGGCGCTTAGATTCTAGGACGCTAACTGTTTTCTGTGAAAAAGGGCGAAATCGGTTGAAGCCACGCCCAGTTTTTATACACAGTAAGTCGTCTGTCCTTCCGCTCGTCCGTTAACACGATAACTTGAGCAAAAATCGATATATCTTTACTAAACTCAGTTCACATAATTATCTGAACACACTTTGTATTGGTATAAAAAATGGCCGAAATCCGACTATGACCACGCCCACTTTTTTGATTTCGAAAATTACAAAAAATTAAAAAAATACCATAATTCTATACCAAATACAAAAAAGGGATGAATCATGGTAATTTCATTGGTTTATTGACGCAAAATATAACTTTAGAAAAAAACTTTGTAAAATGGGTGTGACACCTACCATTATTAAGTAGAAGAAAATGAAAAAGTTCTGCAGGGCGAAATCGAAAGGCCTTGGAATCATGGCAGGAATACTTTTCGTGGTTATACATATATAAATAAATTAGCGGTACCCGACAGATGATGTTGTGGGTCACCCTGGTCCACATTTTGGTCGAAATATCGAAAACGCTTTCACATATACAACTACCACCACTCCCTTTTAAAATTGTTATTAATATCTTTAATTTGACACCCATATTGTACAAACACATTATAGAGCCACCACTGGTCCACCTTTATGGCGGTATATCGAAAAGGCGTCCACCTATAGAACTAAGGCCCACTCCCTTTTAAAATACTCATTATCACCTTTCGTTTGATACTCATAATGTACAAACGCATTCTAGAGTCAACCCTGGTCCACCTTTATAACGATATCCCGAAAAGGCGTCCACCTATAGAACTAAGGCCCACTCCCTTTTAAAATACTCATTAACACCTTTCATTTGATACCCATATCGTACAAACAAATTCTAGAGTCACCCCTGGTCCACCTTTATGGCGATATCTCGAAAAGGCGTCCAACTATAAAACTAAGGCCCACTCCCTTTTAAAATACTCATTAACACCTTTCATTTGATACCCATATCGTACAAACAAATTCTAGAGTCACCCCTGGTCCACCTTTATACCGATATTTCGAAAGGGCGTCCACCCATAGAACTAAGGCCCACTCCCTTTTAAAATACTCATTAACACCTTTCGTTTGATACCCATATTGTATAAACGCATTTTAGAGTCATCCCTGGTCCACCTCTATGGCGATACCTTGAAAAGGCGTCCACCTATAGAACTAAGGCCCACTCCCTTTTAAAATACTCATTAATACCTTTCATTTGATACCCATATCGTACAAACAAATTCTAGAGTCACCCCTGGTCCACCTTTACATCGATATTTCGAAAAGGCGTTCACCCATAGAACTAAGACCCACTCCCTTTAAAAATACTCATTAACACCTTTCATTTGATACCCATATCGTAAACAAATTCTAAAGTCACCCCTGGTCCACCTTTATGGCGATATCTCGAAAAGGCGTCCACCTATAGAACTAAGGCCCACTCCCTTTTAAAATACTCATTAACACCTTTCATTTGATACCCATATCGTACAAACAAATTCTAGAGTCACCCCTGGTCCACTTTTATATCGATATTTAGAAAAGGCGTCCATCCATAGAACTAAGGCCCTCTCCCTTTTAAAATACTCATTAACACCTTTCGTTTGATACCCATATTGTATAAACGCATTCTAGAGGCATCCCTGGTCCACCTTTATGGCGATATCTCGAAAAGGCGTCCACCTATAAAACTAAGGCCCACTCCCTTTTAAAATACTCATTAACACCTTTCATTTGATACGCATATTGTACAAACAAATTCTATAGTCACCCCTGGTCCACCTTTATGGCAATATCTCGTCCACCTATAGAACTAAAGCCCATGCCCTTTTAAAATATTCATTAACACCTTTCATTTGATACCCATAACGTATAAACAACACATTCCAGGCTTACCCTAGGTTCATTTTCCTACATGGTAATTTTCCCTTATTTTGTCTCCATAGCTCTCAACTGAGTATGTAATGTTCGGTTACACCCGAACTTAGCCTTCCTTACTTGTTAATTGTTCTCTTTGTTGATTTAATCGTTGCAATATGTTGTGTTTTTGTTTTATAAGTAAGCTTAAAACTTTTGTAAGGAAAAAGTGTGTATGTCTGTGTAACATTTTATCTATGTCCGAGTGCTTGTCCAAATCAGATACAAATAAATCCTTACATCTAGTGGAGTTTTTTTTTATAAAATTCGGAATAATTTTTGATTTCCTACATTTTAATAGGAACTTAATACTTGATTTTACTTTTACCAATTTTTTAGATGTTAACTGCAGTTTGTTGATTGTTTCTTTGGCGTTTTTGTTGTTGTTGGTTTTATTGTAGCATAACCCATGTTTGGTTGTTTATGCCTGCGGCCTGCCTTCAGTCAATATAAATTATGAATTTTTTGGCGACCTTTTATCTTTAAATATGTATTTATATCTGGCTTTAGGTCCGTGTTTTATAATTGGAAAATTAAAAACACCCTTTGATCCTTTCTTTTAAATCGATATATTTCGATTGCTCAACGGCAATCATCTTCAGGATTGTAGCAACTAACAAAAATAATAAACATTGACAATAAACAAATTTTGCATTTTACATATCACATAAATACATACTTTTATTAACACGACTGCTTTGTCTGACGTGGAGTACGGTACTGTTTTTTAGTGAGCAGGTGTTTGTAGATATGTGCGCTGTGATCTACGTCGCTCTTATAGTTCAGTCGTAAGTCAGTCGGAATATTAATAATGTGTAACATTTCTAGTGTAAAGCGTTTGTTATAGTGTTGTTCTTGTTGCAGTATTTTAGTCTCATCAAAGTGTGGTGTGTGGCCGCTGTCTGCACAGTGGTCCATGAGAGCTGTTTTTTGATTATTAACTTGATGGAAAAATTTAAAGTCAGACTTATGCTGTGAAAATCTCGTTTTGAGTTTGGGCTTTGTAGTACCTATATATATATTATTGCACGTTTCATCGCTATTGCCTTTACATGGTATCTTGTAAACTACGTTATTTTTTTCCATTATTGGTATTTTCGATTTTGTTTTGTTAAATATGTTTTTTAAAGTGTTCGTAGGTTTATGCGCAATTTTTGTAGTTTCTTTATCATAGCAGTCAGATTTTGCTAAACGTTTTGATAGCTGCGGTACATAAGCCACCGACTTGAAAATAATTGGTTTATCGGGAGTTTTTGGTCTATTTGGATTTTTGGTTTTGAATTAATAAAGTTTTTATGGTTTTTTCGGAAAATCATTGTTTCTTAGTAATGTGACAATTTCTTTTTTAACTTCTTTGTGGTATACTTCATCTGAGGTCTGCAACATTTTCCGTATACAGCCCTTTGCTGTATTCATAATCATTGTTTTCGGATGTTTTGAATTAAAGTTTATAATTTGTCCTGATGCTGTAGGCTTTTGATACCACTTTAGTTTTAATTGATTGCCTCGTCTGTTTATTATAGAGTCGAGGTATGGTAATTCCTCGTCGTTCTCTAGTTCTATACTAAATTTTATATTTTTGTCAAAAGTGTTTAGTGTATCAAGTGTGCTTTGTATTTCATTTTCTTTTATTATCGCGAATAGGTCGTCGACGTATTTGGAAAGTATTCTTAGTTTATGTCGCAACTTCAGCATAGTATCATCTAATAATTTTTCCATAACTATATCCGCTATTATTGGGGATGTGGGTGCACCCATCGGCATTCCTTTTAGTTGCGTATAGATAGTATCATTGAATTTGAAATATCTGCTCTCTTGAATGCAGAATTTAATTATTTCCATGAAAAGCATTTTTGGTATCTTTGTGTATTCTTTAATTGTATTCCATTTCTCTTGTATTATTTCAAGTGCCAATTGTATCGGGATGCTATGGAAAAGCGAAACTACATCAAAGGAAATAAGCTTTTCATCTTCGTATATATATGTATTATTTACTCTTTCTTTAAACTCAATTGTGTCTTTAATATTGTACGTAGAACTCGCCGTTACGTTTTTTAAAATGTCTGCCATATATTTGGACAGTGTGTAAGAAGGTGACCAAATTGCTGAGCATATTGGTCTTAATGGAGTTCCTTCTTTATGAATCTTCGGCAGGCCGTAGATTCTGGGTGTCTGTGCGGTGGTTGTTATCATTCTTTTTCTCTCCATCTTTGTGATTAAATAAATAAATAAATGTAAGGCGCAATAACCTCCGAAGAGATCTAAGGCCGAGCTTCTCTTCCAATTTGCGTCGTGCTCCTCTTGATTTTTCCCTACAAATTGGCCGGACGGGACCTACATGTTTTATGCCGACTCCGAACGGCATCTGCAAGGCAGATGAGTTTTCACTGAGAGCTTTTCATGGCAGAAATACAATCGGAGCGCTTGCCAGACACTGCCGAGGGGCGACCCCGCTTAGAAAAATTTTCTTCTAATTGAAAAATCTTATTTCTAAAATTTTGATGTTGCTTTGCCCGGGAGTTGAACCCAGGGCATACGGTGTGATAGGCGGAGCACGCTACCATCACACCACGGTGGCCGCACTAGAAATGTTACACATTATTAATATTCCGACTGACACACGACTGAACTATAAGAGCGACGTAGATCACAGCGCACATATCTACAAACACCTGCTCACTAAAAAACAGTACCATACTCCACGTCAGACAAAACAGACGTGTTAATAAAAGTATGTATTTATGTGATATGTAAAATGCAAAATTTGTTTATTGTTAATGTTTATTATTTTTGTTAGTTGCTACAATCCTGAAGATGATTGCCGTTGAGCAATCGAAATATATCGATTTAAAAGAAAGAATCAAAGGGTGTTTTTAATTTTTCAATTATAAAACACGGACCTAAAGCCAGATATAAATACATATTTAAAAAATAATGAAGATTACTGATTTAGTTTGCCTTACTTTCTACTCCACAGGACCCTATATGTATCCTATCGACTAAATATAGGAGATTTAGTTTTCCTTATCTTGACTATTTCAATTAAACAACGCTTTTGCATTGTTATTTTATTTTATTTAAGACCAGGCATGCTTAACGAACGAAACGATATCATTTCGTTACGATAATCAACGCTAATAAACGAAACGAAGTCACTTCGTTTCGTTTATTAACGTTAAGATCGTCAAATTAACGTTAAATTGACGTTCTTAACGTTAATAAACGAAACGAAATGACTTCGTTTCGTTTATTAACGTTGATTATCGTAACGAAATGATATCGTTTCGTTCGTTAAGCATGCCTGTTTAAGACTAACTAAGATTATGAGTTCAAAAAGAATGTCCGTAACTAATTAATTGGGAATTAATACTTTATAATAAATTATAATAAATTGACACTACTCTTAAAAGCGAGGGAGAGTTTCCGAGTATATTGTAACGAATTTGCTGCAAATTCCTCTTATTTGCCATTTTGCTAGGTTCGTATCGCTAAACTGTTGAATAAATAACTCCAATATTGAATAATGGAAAAATGGCCTTTATTAAAATACTTCACAATAACACTCAAACTGTGTAACGAATAGCTTAATAACCAAACTGATAGCTCAAATGAAACTCCACTATTCAAAATAATACTGCTATTGCTCGCTAGATATCGTCTTAGTCGTAACTGCTTGACAACTCAAATCAAACTCAAACTCCTCGCTTTACTGTCGCGCCTTTTATACTTTTTGATTTCTAATTGCATACTTCTAGGCTTTTCCATTCCAGAACTTACTAGTTAGTTTCGGCTACAAAATCGCCAGTCACAACTACGTGCACAAATTATTGCCGTCTCTTGTGACAACTCAGATAAGATATATGCATGTGTTTGTGCATTGCCGCTCCACTGCTCGTATACGTACATATGTGTAGACGCAATTATTTATTCGTTTATGTAGATACATAATGATTGAATTATTGATGTGAATGTTTGTAGTTTACAGTCTCTCGAGTACACATAGGCGTATAAGTAAATGCATCTGTGTGTGACATCTCTCTGGGCTGCCTTATATATGTGTATACTTGATTTGATTATTGACGTAAATACTGCTTAGCATGGCCTTAGTGATGGTATAGCTTAGTGATGCTAATATCCGTGACAATATTATATTAAAATTGAGTAACTGTATTTGTTGCAAGGGTAAGGTAATTGTGTAATAGAAGTAGTTAAACCAATGGTTAAAAGAAGGTACAGTGGATGCAATTTTTTTCGTATTTTTTCTTATACCATTTTTATATTTTCCAGTAGTATTTTTATTTGATCTTATGTTTACCATGCGATTTTCTGGGCGGCCTTCCCAGATGGGATCGTCATGATATTTATGAAGAATTTCTTTTATTTTGTCGACTTTTGTCACATGTACAACTTCTGTGGTTGATACAATTATTAGATCTTTGAGAACTTGGGTACCTTTTTATATTATTCAAATTTGCCTACTCGAGTATTACCCATTGCCCCTAACTGTGTTTTTATTTAACAAGTCCTATATTGCCGGCATTTTGCAGCCTGGTTAAGTATTGTACTAAGTCAATCTTTTCCTAAACAGTCTGGTTGCTTGTGTTTATTATGCTTCAAATTTTCTATCCTTTTGGATGAAAATGAGCGCGACATGTCTATTTGCAAATTTATTAAACGCTTTATATAATATATGGTTCTCATTTGTGACTTTTTCTTCATTTTTAATGTTATTACTGTGCAAAAATTTTTCTTTTCTGTTGTGGTATTTTTAGTGTGTTACATGCTTCCACTGACATTCAGCTATGTACTCTCTGAAGCATTAATTGTGATATAAATATCAAATTCGTTATTTTTATAATGGGTGTGTGATTAGAAGAATATTAAGTACATGCATTTTTATCTAAATTACCACTATTTGTGAATATCGATTTTGACGTTGCTTCATGATTATCTTTGGTTTGTGTAAAGATATCATGAGCATCCACAAGAGAATTATGCAAATTCTTGCTTTGCTATCGGACTTAGACAGTGCTTGTAAAGATGTCTGAAAAAACTTTGTTGTTAAATGAAGCATTTTGGGATTTACTGTTTGTAAATGTTTGCTTCTCTTCCTCAAAATTGGATTGAGTTGAAAATAATGAAGTAGTAAAGGTAGTTTTAGATGCGGGTTCTGAACGCTTTTTAAAAGGTGGCTCATATTTGATCATTTTGTTCTCTGATTTTTCAGTTTTTTCATTCCCTTGGGTTTAGACCTTGTCTAGACCATCTGCTCGGCTCATGTATTTTTTCTTTAAAAATTTATTATGAGTTGAGTATAATTTTAAGAAAAAGTTGATGCAAGTGCAGACTGTTAAAATTATCAACAAGATTTTGATAAATTCTAATGCCTTACTATGGTCAACTACCTGAATGGAATTAATTACACTCGCATTAGCCTTTTCTAATTTTGATTCTTTGCCTCCCATTTCAAAATAATAATTGTAAAAATTTTGCTACTACTTTTTCTAACTTGTTTTATATGCCATTTTGGGCTTAAAAAATGTTATATTTTGGAAACACATCAGTAAACATTTCAAAAAAAAATTTTATTTTTCACATTTAGGGAGTTTTATGAATTAAAAAAAAATAAACTTTTTTTTCTATTAATCTACTACAACGCAAACATACTGCGTCAAATTCTTTTTGATTATTGATTTCGTTCATTAAAAAAGTTAGAGCGAGAAGAAAAAAAAAATTCTTAATTTTATTAGCAAAAATATACTTTTTTCCCGTAAACTGGCAGCCGTTAGGTTGCCAAATGCTTTTAAAATAAACTAGTTAAATAATTACATACATAATCTGCTATCTTTTTTTGTCTTCTTGATTTGTGTCTGCAGCCCAAGGTCTATTCCACTTCTCTATGCCTTACACTTAAATTCCTTGTCTTCATATATTTGCTTATCATGAATAATAGTCTGTTGAAAATTTATTTTGAATTATGTTTGTTGGGATCATAACCTCGTAGCGTAACATGCATCCAATACACGAATAATAGTCTGTTGAAAATTTATTTTGAATTATGCTCGTTGGGATTATCACCTCGCAGCTTAACATGCATCCAATACACGAATAATAGTCTGTTCAAAATTTATTTTGAATTATGTTGTAATATTTGGGACGTCCTGCTAAAGATGTTTATCAGACTGCCTTGTAAACATCAGTTTGCCTAAGCAGGACTGGCAGGATCGCCATGTAGTATTTGAGGGATAATGAGAATAACGTAAATTAGGTTGTAGTGCCCATTTAGCGACACCAGATAGAATTGACTGCCAATGAAGCGGCAGACGATTGAATAAAGCCCTTCATTGCAAAGATATGTATAGTTTATTTTATTAGTCCACAATCCTTTTAAAAATTTTTTATATAAAAGTGGACGTGGTCCTTAACCGATTTCGTTAGTTTTTCTTCAAAGAATTCCTTATAGTTAAGGCAACCTCTCGATACGTTACGATAGGTTTAACGATTTTTGATTTATGTTTAAGAATGTTTGTAAAATTGATTTTATCGCAAGTGGGAGGTGCCACGCCCATTTAAAAAAGTCTAATTTTTATCAAGAGTCTCAATATCAGTCCACACGCCAAATTTCAACATTGTAGGTGTATTATTTACTAAATTATTAGGTGTTTGGTGTTTTCTAAAATGTTATATATGTAAAAAGTGGGCGTGGTTATCATCCGATTTCGCTCATTTTCAATACCAATATATTCTGGGTCCAGATAAGCTCGTGTACCAGATTTGGTGAAGATATCTCAATATTTACTCAAGTTATCGTGTTAACGGATAGACGGACATGGCTCAATCAAATTTTTTTTTTGATACTGATGATTTTGATACATGGAAGTCTATATCTATTTCGATTTCTTTAGACCTGTAGAATCAACCGTTATCCAATCAATGTTATAATACCCTGTGTACAAGTACAGCTGGGCATAAAAAGTATTAGAATTTGTTGAGATATATAAACAAAATAATTAAAAAAAAAAATGTTTAGTTAAACGGTTTTATTGAAAACAATACTTACCTAAGTTAGTAAGTAATAATATTTCTAAAAGATAGAAAGTAATTAGGTAGGTCCTACGTACTAGTCATCACACTCCTCTGCAACCTATTGCATTGATCATAAAAATAAATAAAAGCATTTGGCGCGTGAAATTTCTAAAAACGTGAGGCGTGTATCATAACCTAATTAAGGTTCAGTTCATCGTACTTATGCATATATGAAAATATCATTTATAAAGATGTAAGCCGTTGACTATTAATAGAAATTTGACGCGGCCTACGCTTTTATTTATTTTTATGATCCACGCCCTAGATTGATGAGGAGTGTGATGACTAGTAATATGACTACATAATTATTTTCTATCTTTTAGTATTAATATTGCTTAATGTAAGTATTGTTTTCCATAAAACCGTTTAACTTAAAAATTGTTTTATAATTATTTTATTTCATTTGTCGCTTTCTATTCATGCATTTAATATGTATGTATACGATTTTTTGACTCTTTCAATGCTTGCGCCACCTGGCGGCGATTTTTTCATATGTCGCTTTCTATTCATGTGTGTAATATGTGTTCCAAATATGAGCAAAATCGGACCACAAATACGATTTTTTCAATATCTCGATACCTGCGCCACCTAGCGGCGATTTTTCATCGGTAGCTTTCTATTCATATGTGTATTAGTGTTCCAAAAATGAGCCAAATCGGACCACGAGTACGATTTTTTTAAATATCTTGAGCCTTGCGCGACCTGGCGGAGATTCTTTTCATAGGTCGCTTTCTACTCATGTATGTTTAGTATTAGAAACCGTATTCACAAATTCAATGAATTGGTCGAAACCAGTATTATATTTTTATAGCAAAAAATTTTATTGACAAACTCCTAGAAATGTCTATTATATTTATTATGATTTTTTATAGAATGAAAATTTTTGATATTTAAGAATTCAAAATAATGAAAATAAAATTAATAAACATAAATTATTGAATTCATAAATTATATAAAGTTAAAAGGTAAAATATATAATATAATAGAAACCCTATATTATTCCCCCTTCCAGAGAATCAACATTAAATAAATTAAATGTGACTTGCTTTTTTGTTCTATTGTTATTGTGATAAGTGTTAGAGTTGTTAGATAACGTTTCAATAATTGCCGGTTTTAGCCTGTCAATTAGAATAGTTTTGATTTCATTATCCATTTCAATTTTATAATACTTCTTGTTTTTTCCAGTACCTTGTATGGACTTTCATACGGTTGTTGCAAAGAACGCTTATTAATTAAACGAAAAAAACAAATTTACATGTTTGTAAATCTTTCGGAACATAAAAACCAACATTAGAGTTATAACGATTTAAACTCGAATGAACATTTCTAAAATTTTCACGTAATTTACCCAAAATTTCATTTGACGAAGAGCTTTCAGATGTTGGAACAATAAGTTCACCGGGCAATCGTATATTTTGTCCAACCATTTCAGCCGGTGTAGCTGAAATGTCTTCTTTAAATGTTGATCGCACGCCTAACAGTATTAAAGGTAGCTCGCCATACCGATCTATGGTTCCATTTGTAGCCATTAAAAAGTTTTCAATTGTCTATGAAATGACTCTACATAAATAAAAAAATTCATAAAAATTTATTTGCAATTGTTTCTGCAGAAATTTCCCTTAATCCGTATGCTTCTGGCCAACGCGTGAACCTATCGATAATACTCAAAATATAGCGATGTCCCTTTGAAATAGGTAAAGGTCCTACAATATCTAAATGAGTATTGTGACGAATACTAGCAGCACTAAGGGTTACTATCATCTCTAAGCCGATACTAAGCAGTGACTCGTATGCACACCAATAAATCAATCATTATGTCTACCCATATGTCCGTACGAGCAGCGGAGAAGAGACGTACATACACATGCATATATTTTATCTGAGATGCTCCCAAAAGTAGGCAATTATCTGTGGAAGTGTCACTCACATATACACGCGCATATGAGAAGCTATACACGTGTATCTGTAGTTATAATATTATAGCAGTAACTAAGTAAATTCTGGAAGCGCCTAGAAGTATGCGAACGAGAAATCACACAGTATAAAAGGCAGCAACAGTAGAGGCACGACAATCAGTTTGATCTAAGCAAGCTATTGGTTGTGAAGTATCAGTGTTATTTTCAAGTAGTCTAATAAAGACCATTTTTGCATTATTCAATATGTAGATGGAAAGGAACGTTTACTGACTGTAGATACGGGTGCATCTCATTCCATCATTCGAGCGGATTTATTCAACAAGAAGATAAGACCATTGCATGGAGCAAGATTGCGTACAGCCACTGGAGAAGACACCACGGTTCTAGGAGAAATATCATGTGAACTCGCAATTGGAAACGTCATGGTAGTACACAATTTTATAGTGGCAGAGATTGTTGATGAAATCATAATTGGAGTGGACTTCTTAATCGACGAAGGCATCAAGATCGATATGCAAAGCAAGAACAAGATAAGAACATGGATGTGCCACTTAATTTCGGCTACGAGAGAGACCACAGCAGTAAACGAGTGCTGGTGGAAGAGCAAATACCACCAAAATCAGAAGCAGTCATCTGGGCAAAAGTTGATGGAGATTGTAGGACAAAAAATTGTGGGTTGTCGAAGCAGCAAACAAATCAACACCGACCATACTTGTAGGAAAACCCCTGGCTATGACAAAACAAGATGGACGTATTCCGGCAAGACTACTAATGAGTTCAAGTCACCACTCAAACTGAGCAAAGGAGCTATTGTGGGAAGATGCCAAGAGGCTGAAGTAGTTATTAACTGTGAACAGCTCCAGGAACGCGTTTCATCTAGTAAAACTGATCTTTCAAATGACATCACGGCATGGACGGAGGGGCTAGGGGAAGCCTATGAGAGTAGCGCAAACCAACTGCTCTTAAAGTACGCAAACATATTTGACCAGGATGGTTCCAAACCAGGTCGCACCAATGTTTTGAAACATCAAATTGACACTGGAGACGCGAGGCCGATACGTCAAGCTCCTCGTAGTGTTCCACTGGCGAAGCGGGAAGTTGTGAGTCAAATCGTACAAGAAATGAGCGACAGCGGCGTCATCGAACCATTTGCTAGTCCATGGAGCTCACCGGTGGTACTTGTGAAGAAGAAGGATGGAAAAATGAAGTTTTGCGCGAACTATCGCAAGTTGAACGACGTCACGAAAAAGGGTAGCTACACATTGCCAATAATTGACGATACTCTGGACTCGCTATCTGGCACGAAATGGTTTTCCACAATGGACTTGAAAAGCGGTTACTGGCAAGTTGATGTGAAGGAGGAAGATAAAGAGAAAACAGCCTTCAGTGTCGGCAATGGTTTTTGGCAATTTACAGTGATGCCTTTTGGAATTTGTAATACACCAGCTAATTTTGAGAGACTCATGGACCAGGTACTGAAAGGACCATATTGGAAAACATGTTTGGTGTACCTGGACGACATCATCGTATTGGGCAAGAACTTTGCTGAACATCTTAATAAATTGGAGGAAGTTTTCCAGAGAATAGCTGGCTCTGATCTGAAACTAAGTCCCAAAAAGTGTTCGCTGTTTAAAAAGGAAGTAAATTATTTGGGTCACAAGTAACGACCGAAGGCATCTGTACAGCTAATGAAAAGATAGAGGCAGTAAACGATTGGCCAAGACCATAGAACTTGCATAAATTAAGAAGTTTCCTTGGGCTGTGCACCGCCGATTGTACCAAACTTTTCCAGCTTAGCCCATGAGCTTACAAGAAAAAATAAAGTTTTTGAATGGAAGAATGAGCAAGAAGTGGCTTTCCAAACATTGAAGGAGCGTTTGTGCACTACCCCAATGTTGGCATATCCGATTCCAGGAGCAACATTTATTCTAGATACAGATGCGAGTGGATATGCTATAGGAGGCGTTTTATCACAACTAGTCGATGGACAGGAGATGGTAGTTCCACATTACAACCGTTTGATTGCAAAACCAGAGGGGAACTATTGCGTTACACGGAGAGAGCGGTTGGCTTTGGTAGAGTGCATTAAACATTTTCACAAATACCTCTACGGTCAGCGATTCTGCGTCAGGACAGATCACGTAGCGTTTAAATGGCTTCTGAAGTTCCGTGATCCGGAAGGACAATTGGCACGGTGGATACAGCGACTACAAAGCTATGAATTTTCCATCGAGCATGAGCATGAAAAGGTAGTATCCATGGAAATGCTGATGCAATGTCACGAAGACCATGTAGTTTGGAATGCAAGCACTGTTCAAACGCAGAGGCTACAGAAGACATTATAGATGTCCGGCTAATGACTATAACGTGTACGGATGAATGGGACAAGGAACAACTAAGGAAGTTTCAGCTAGAAGATACAGATCTTTCACATGTTATGCAAGGGTATTAACGAAACGAAAGACCACACAGAGAGGAGATGTCAGCAGAGTTCCATTGCGAAGTCATATTGGGCACAGTGGAACAATTTAGAATTAATTGGATTGAGGATGGTCAATGCAAGAAGAAACTGATAGTTGTTCCCATAAAGAGGATTCCTGACGTGCTCAGCGAGGCGCATAATGGAATCACGAAGACGCTCGAGAAAATTAAGCAGATATTCTATTGGGTTGGTTGCCGTTAGTAGGTCACTGAGTGGATTGCGAACTGCGAGGTTTGCAGCAGAGCGAAAGGCACAAAACCCGAAGTCATGGCCAGATGAAGCAATATAACTCAGGTGCACCATTTGAAAGGATCGCCATGGATGTCGCAGGTCCATTTCCTACTAGCAACCGCGGAAACAAATACGTGCTGGTGGTTATGGATTATTTCAGTAAATGGCCAGAGGTATATCCAATACCAAATCAAGAAGCGGAAACAGTAGCAGAAGTGGTTACAAACGATTGGGTTGCAAAGTATGGTGTACCAATGGAGTTACATTCTGACCAAGGC
Source organism: Eurosta solidaginis (assembly GCF_040869045.1). NCBI lineage: Eukaryota > Metazoa > Arthropoda > Insecta > Diptera > Tephritidae > Eurosta > Eurosta solidaginis. Next base: position 131,967,629 of record NC_090319.1, read on the forward strand.
AGGAATTTTGAATCAGCTGTCTTCCAAGAAATGTGTAAGAAGTTGGGCATTTGAAAAACACGGACAACTGCATTGCATTCTCAGTCCGATGGTATGGTGGAACGTTTCAATAGAACCTTAGAGGAGCATTAAGGAAAGTAGAAGACAAGTACCATAAGGAGTGGGATACACACATATCATTATTCTTGATGGCTTATCACTCGGCAGTGCATGAGACAACGGGCCAAACTCCTGCAAAAGTAATTATGGCACTGACCTTCCACTGCCAGCTGATTTGAAGTTTGGGATAGATGCCGATGCGGAGAGAAATGTCAAGAAATCCACCGGTGTTTTGGAAGAAGAACTGAGAGAAATACACGATCTGATAAGGCAACGAACAAAGATTATGAGTGACAAGATGAAAGCCAGATACGGTAAAGCAATTAATTCGGAAAGTTTTCAGGAAGGAGATTTGGTGCTGCTATACATCCCACAACGGAAAAAAGGTTTGTCCCCGAAATTGCAATGTAACTGGGAAAGCCCATGCAAAGTTGTAAAACGGATCAACGATGTAGTTTACCGCATACAAACCATTGGTTAATCACGAACCAAAATGAAAGTGGTTCATCTGGAAAGGCTGGCGGCGTTTAGATCAGGAAATTTGTCTGATCGGGATGATCAGACTTAGGTGGAGAGCAGTGTGACGAATACTAGCAACACTAAGGGGTACAATCATCTATAAGCCGATACTAAGCACTGACTCGTATGCACAACAATAAATCAATCAATATGTCTACCCATATGTCGATACAAGCAGCGGAGAAGAGACTAAACACATACATATATCTTATCTGAGTTGCTCCCAAAAGTAGGCAATTATCTGTGAAAGTGTCACTCACATATACACTCGCATATGAGAAGCTATACACGTGCATCTGTAGTTATAATTTTATAGCAGTAACTAAGTAAGTTCTGGAAGCACCTAGAAGTATGCGAACGAGAAATCACAGAGTATAAAAGGCAGCAACAGTAGAGGCACGACAATCAGTTTGATTTAAGCAAGCTATTGGTTGTGAAGTATCAGTGTTATTTTCAAGTAGTCTAATAAAGACCGTTTTTGCATTATTCAATATTGGAGTTATTTATTCAACAGTTTAGTGATTCGAACGTTAGCAGAAGGTTGCAGATAAGAGAAATTTCCCCGTAAATTCGTTACAATATGTTCGAATCTTTTCTTCGGTATTGAAATTTTACTAACTGGTGACTTCGTATGTCGATAAAATTTAGATTTTTGACAATTAATACATTCTTTTGACCATTTGCTAATTTCTTTATTCATGTTTGGCCAAAAGTATTTTTTAATAATAAGACGGCGAGTAGCTTTAGTACCCGGAATCACTATCCCATGTAACTTATCAAATACTATTTTGCGTAAGTTAATTGGAACGAACGGCCTAGGACAATCTCCGGATGATTTACACCATATATTGAAATTTAAAAGAGTTTTAATTAATTTTAAATTTTTAAATGATTGTTGAGATAAAAGATTGTTTAGTCCACCATCTTGTTGCTGTTCCTTTTCTAAAATTTTAAAATTAAGTTCTGAATTTTGAATTGCTTCTATTTCAAATGTCCTAGATAAAGTATCAGCTACCACATTTGTTTTTTTTAGTAATATGCTGAATATCACTTGTATAAAAAAAAAAATAAATGTAAAGCGCGATAACCTCCGAAGAGATCTAAGGCCGAGCTTCTCTTCCAATTTGCGCCGTGCTCCTCTTGACATGTTTTATGCCGACTTCGAACGGCATCTGCAAGGCAGATGAGTTTTCACTGAGAGCTTTTCATGGCAGAAGTACACCCGGAGCGCTTGCCAAACACTGCCGAGGGGCGACCCCGCTTAGAAAAATTTTCTTCTAATTTAAAAACCTTATTTCTAAAATGTTGATGTTGCTTTGCCCGGGGTGTGAACCCAGGGCATACGGTGTGGTAGGCGGAGCACGCTACCATCACACCACGGTGGCCGCCTTGCATATTGTGCACTAAATTCAAGATGTCTAGTTTGTCGTGGACTTCGTTCAGGTTTTGAATTGAGAGCGAAAATTAAGGGCTTATGATCAGTAAACACAGTGAATTCTCTTCCTTCTAATAGATATCGAAAATGTTTAATATTAAGATAGATTGATAGTTCTCTATCAAAAGCACTATATTTCATTTCAGCTGGAGAAAGTTTTTTCTAATAAAATGCGAGAGGCTCAGATTTATTGCTAACATTTTGTGGTAGAACACCACCGACTGCCGTATTGGATGCATCTACTTACTTACTTACTTAATTGGCGCGTAACCGTCTAAACGGTTATGGCCGTCCAACAAGGCGCGCCAGTCGCTCCTTCGCTCCGCCAACCGGCGCCAATTGGTCACACCAAGGGAGTTTAAATCGTTTTCCACCTGGTCCTTCCAACGGAGTGGGGGCCGCCCTCTACCTCTGCTTCCATAGGCGGGTTCCGATAGAAACACTTTCTTGGCCGGAGCATCATCTTTAATTCGCATAACATGGCCTAGCCAGCGCAGCCGCTACGTTTTAATTCGCTGGACTATGTTGATGTCTGCGTATAGCTCGTACAGCTCATCATTAAATCTTCTTCGGAACTCGCCATCGCCAACGCGTAGAGGTCCATAAATCTTTCGAAGAACTTTTCTCTCGAACACTCCCAAAGCCGCTTCATCTGCTGTTGTCATGGTCCATGCTTCTGCCCCATATAGCAGGACGGGTACGATAAGTGACTTGTAGAGTATATTTTCGTTCGCCGAGAGAGGACTTTACTTTTTAATTGCCTACCCAGTCCAAAGTAGCATTTTTTGCCAAGATTGATTCTTCGCTGCATTTCAGTGCTGATGTTGTTGCTAGTATTGATGCTGGTTCCCAAATAAACGAAGTCTTTTACTATTTCGAAATTATGGTTGCCAAATGTAGCGTGGTTGCCAAGGCGCATATGCGCTGGCTCTTTGCTCGATGACAGCAGGTACTTCGTTTTGTCCTCATTCAACATCAAACCCATCTTCACCGCTTCTTTTTCCAGTTTGGATAAGCAGAGCTAACAGCGCGGGTGTTTAGGCCGATGATATCAATGCCAGTAATTGCACGCTTTTATAGTATATTGTTCCAGTGCGGTTAAGTTCTGCAGCTAGTATAATTTTCTCCAGCATCAAATTAAAGAAACCGCACGATAGGGGGTCACCCTGTCTGAAACCTCGTTTAGTTTCGAACGGCTCGTTTCGTGCTCCTTTTCGTGCTGTCGAAGGCGGCTTTAAAGTCGACGAAGAGGTGATGTGTGTCGATTCTTTTTTCACGGGGTTTTTCCAAGATTTGGCGCATTGTGAAAATCTGGTCGATGGTAGATTTACTAGTTCTGAAGCCGCACTGATAAGGTCCAATCAGCCGGTTCACGGTGGGCTTCAATCTTTCGCACAATACACTTAAAAGGACCTTATATGCGATATTGAGAAGGCTGAGTCCACGATTGTTGGTGCATTTTGCAGTATCCTCTTTCTTGTGGACTGGGCAAAGAACACTTAGATTCCAACCGTCGGGCATGCACTCCTCCGCCCATATTTTGCTAAGAAGCCGCTGCATTCGCCTTACGAACTCCTCGCCGCCGTACTTGATAAGCTCCGCAGGCAATCCATCAGCGCCCACGGCCCTGTTGTTTTTCAATCTGGTTATTGCTATTCTAGCTTCATCATAATCGGGCGGGGGGACATATATTCCATCATCGTCGATTGCGGGATCGGGTTCTTCATTTCTGCGCGCTGAATGGCTGCCTCCATTTATGAGAACAGAGAAGTGTTCCCTCCATAATCTAAGCACTCTCTGGACATCAGTTACAAGGTCGCCGTTTTCGTTCCTACAGGAGTTTGCCCCGGTCTTAAAACCTTCCGTCTGTCGCCGTATTTTTTAGTAAAATTTTCGGGCGTTATTCCTGGTGGCTAGCAATTCAAGCTCCTCGCACTCACGCCTTTCTGCTTCTGCTTTTTTCTTCCTGAAAAGGCGTCTCGCTTCCTTTTTCAACTCACGATAGCGTTCACACACTCCTCTTGTCGCGCTCGCTTTTAACGTAGCCCTGTAGGCAGCGTCTTTTCTTTCAGTTGCAACGTGGCATTGTTCATCGTACCAGTTGTTTTTTCGTGGTCGCCGGTAACCAATTTTTTCCTCGGCGGCAGTACGAAGTGCTTTGGAAATATGCTCCCACTGCTCCTGTATTCCTTCAGAATGAGTTGTGCTATCAGAGAGCAGGTGTGAGAGTCGAGTTGCGAAATCATTGGCAGTCTGTTGTGATTGAAGCTTTTCGACGTCTAGCTTCCCATTTGTTTTTTGTTCCTTGGTTTTAGCCGCGTTGAGGCGAGTGCGTATTTTGGCTGCAACGAGATAATGGCCCGAGTCGATGTTAGGTCCTCGGATCGTGCGCACATCTAAAACACAGGAGGCATGCCATCCGTCTATCACAACATGATCGATCTGATTGCGAGTACTTCGATCAGGAGACAGCCATGTAGCTTGATGTATCTTTTTATGCATGAACCTCGTGCTGGATATGACCATGTTTCGAGCACCGGCAAAGTCAATCAGCCTCAGTCCGTTAGGAGAAGTTTCATTGTGTAGGGTGAACTTTCCGACTGTAGGGCCAAAAACACCTTCTTTTCCCACCCTGGCTTTAAAGTCACCAAGCACGACTTTTATATCGTGACGGGGGCAGCGCTCGTATGTGCGTTCTAATTGTTCATAAAAAGTGTCTTTCACCTCATCGTCTTTCTCCTCTGTCGGCGCATGGGCGCAGATGAGTGATATATTAAAAAATTTTGCTTTTATTCGGATAGCGGCGAGACGTTCGTCCACAGGTGTGAACGCCAGAACTTGGCGACAAAGTCTCTCTCCCACCACGAATCCGACGCCGAAACTGCGCTTATTCGTATGGCCACTCCAATATATGTCACAATTTTTGATCTTCTTTCTTCCTTGCTTCGTCTAACGCATTTCTTGAATGGCGGTGATGTCATATTTTGCTTTGAAGAGGACATCAACCAGCCGGGCATCTGCACCAATCCCATTCAGGGAGCGGACGTTTCAGGTGCATGCCCTCAATTCATTGTCCTTCAAACGTTTGCCATGGTCGTCATCAATAGAGTGTATTTATCCGAGGCTTGTTGTTATATTTCATTGGAGTATGGTTTTACGTGGCGGGTCCCAAGCCCAGCGCACAACCCGCTCAGCGGGTGTGAAAATATTACTTGGCACGTTTATATAGCGAGCCGCTTGCTCCAAGACAGACGCCCGCTTGCAGCCGCACCTAGAGGTGTACAGACGCTGCCGATGAGATCTCCCCCGGCTAGCCCTTAAACCGATTATATCAGAGTGGCCTAGCCAGGTTGTCGCCTTCTCACAATAGCTCACCGCTAAACGGATGTTTAGCGGCTACCCAAAGGATACTTGGCCGCAAGCGACCGGCAGTAGTGAGCTACTTGAACCGCATGCAAAAGAATCGCTCTGGCCATTCCCAGGTGAATGGCGGTCAGCAGCTTTCTTCACTTTCGTGGACTTCTACACACTGCCCCACCCTCCCTACACACGGCCCCTCCCTCCATCTGCATGGATGCATCTACAGTTAAAGTTAATTTTGCATCTTTGCTAAAATGATTTAACAAGAACTTAGATGCAAATTTATCTTTAATGCATTCAAACGCTTTAATAGATTTATCATCCCAAACAAGAATTTTGTCTCGGTTTTTATTTGATTTATTAATTAAATCATATATAACTCCAGTAAATTCTGCAAATTGCGAAATATATATATGGTAATAATTAACCATATCAATAAACTTTTGTGTTTTTTAATGGATTTTGGTAGTTCAAAATCCCGAATAGCTTTTATTCTATCTTTAGACGGACGTTTTGCTAATTTAGAAATACTCTGCCCTAGAAAATCAATTCTAGTAACACCAAAAATGCATTTATTTGGTTTAACATTCAAAACGTATTCAGACAAACGTTCAAAGATCTTTAAAATGTTGCTCTTCACTCTCACTTGCAACTAAAATACCATCAATGTATGTGAAAACAAAATCTAATTCATCTACAACTCCATTGAGGAATCTTTGAAAAGTTTGTGCTGAGTTCCTCAAGCCGAAAGGCATTCGAATGAACTCAAACAAACCAAAATGAGTAGTAATCGCTGTCTTATAAATATCTTCTTCTGCCATTGGTATTTGGTGATACACTCTAACAAGATCTTACTTTGAAAATATCTTTTTATTTCTTAGATTCATATCAAAATCCGGAATATGTGGTAAAGGATAGCGCTCAGGAACAGTAACAGTATTAAGTCTTCTAACATCACCACAGGGACGCCAATCATTACTCTCCCTTTTTGGTACTAAATGAAGTGGTGATGCTACAGAGGAATTTGATGGTCTACAAATTCCAGTTTTTACAAGAAAATCCAAATTCAGTTTTAGCTACCTTAAGTTTGATTGGGTCTAAACGTCTTGGCTTTGAGAAAGGAAGATTACCTTGTGTAACTAGTCTATGAACTGTGGTGTGTTTAACTGGTTTTGAATAATTTGTCTCTTCTATAAGGGAAGGAAATTCTTTCAACAATTTTGTGTATTGATTTTCTACTGAAAAAATTTTTGGAAGAGAGATGTTACAATAGTACGAAATTGTGTTAATTGATAAATTTGTTAATGGATCTATTAAACATTTGTTTTTAATATCAATGAGAAGTCCATATTTGCACAAAAAATCTGCACCTATAATCGGTTTCGCTATATCAGCGATCAAAAATTCAAAAGGAAATTCCCTCCTTAAATCTAAGTTAACATTTACAAGTTTTTTTCAATATGTGAAAATCGTTGAACCATTAGCTGCTCTTATGATAATATCTGATGATTTTTTGTACACGAGAATTTCGAAGCTGGAAGCACTGAAATTTCACTATAAATCAATAATTTTAACTTGTTTTCTTTGTCAAATATAAATAAGCGACGAGTTGATATTTCTGAAATTCCGTTATTTGTCGCTGCAACAACGGAACACTTTAGTTTGTTGGATTACTATTTTTCACAAACGCACATGGTTCTTCACATCTCTTAGCTTTATTTCCGAATTCTACATAACCAGTTGGGATTATCACGAGATTTCGAACGATATCTAACAGGATTTCTAAAACTATTTCTACTTGTTGAACGTGATCTTGAATAATTCCGATTAAATTCTTTCTTAATTTCACTTAATTCCAATGATAATTTTTGAAAATGTTCACAAATTACAGATGTTGTCTCAAATTAGTAATAAGAGAATTTTCCCCTTTAGAATTTTGAGAATTGTCCTTTAGAATTTCATTTTTACTGATAACTTCCATTATAATTTCCTAATTTAGTTAAATCATTTATGTCATTGAAATTCGAACTTGTTAAAATTACATTCAAGTTTTTGGGTAATTTTCGCATACAAAGTTTCTTTAAAATTTCTGGGCTAAAATTAGAACCAGAAAGTAGAACTAAAGATCGGTAAAATTCCGAAGGTTTACGATCACCCATTTCAGAATCGCACAACACTTTGTCTAACTTCGCATTCTCAGTTAAGGAAAATTTGTTTTAATTCAGTATATTTAATTATTTCTGGTGGATTTTGAATAAAATCTAAAATGGTTATTATGACCTCCTGAGGTAATGCAGTAATAATATACTCGTATTTAGTTGTTTCTTGAGTAATTTTTTTAGTATTAATCTGAATTTCAGCATGTATTAACCATACTTCAGGACAATTTGTCCAAAACTGAGGAAGTTTTACTGAAGTAGATAAAATTTCGTTATTGTTTTGATTTGCATATGGATTTATTATGTCAATTTGTGAAGAAGTACCTTCTAAATCAATAAGTGAATCGTTAACTTGATGTGTTGGTGTAGATGTGCTATTTCTTTTGGTGGTGTGCGAAGCATAATTAAAATATAATATCAAAATTTTAAAAATAACGTTTAAAATTTAAAATTACAATAATAATAATAATAATATATCTATGTATATATTAATTTATATATATAAAAGATGATATCATTATAACAATACTTGCGAATATTTATTTTGCTTCCGTAATTGATATTTATGCAATGGCTTTTAATTGTGTTGCATTTGTAGTTGTTGCTGTTGTTGTTGGTCTTGCAATGGTTGATGATAATTTTGATTGAAAGGCTGATGTTGATGATGCAGCGGTAACGCCTGAAACAATGACACTTCAAACGGAGGCTGTTGTAAGATTGAAAAATTGATTAGATGTTTGTATTTGTACTGATGCGCCACTATTTGTTGTCGCTTGTGACTGCGCCAGATTCGCTTTGTGACTCTGAAGGTTTTGTAAATTTTTAAAAACGTTTTTTTACAGGATTATTAGTGCGAATTATTTTGTATTATTATGTAACAATAATTGTTGTTCGGCAGGGAAAGTATTGAAAAATGTTGTTGTACTTTTTGTGACCGTATTGGGTTTGAATTCCACAGACGGACGTATGATGAAGTTAAAAGTTTGCGATTATTGTTGGATGCGGCAAATTATTGAAGCGTGTTTGTTCTTCAAGTAATTTAAGTTGTCGCAAAATCAATTGTTGTTGTGATTTATTGCTCCACTGCAGTGTTACTTCATATGTTAATTTAGCACACACAAACAAATTTGTTAGTTTATTTAACTATTATTTTTGTGACTGGCCAGATCGCCAATGTAGTATTAGAAACCGTATTCACAAATTCAATTAATTGGTCGAAGCCAGTATTATATTTTTATAGCAAAAACTTTTATTGACAAACGCCTAAAAGTATTTTGTATATTTATTATGATTTTTTATAGAATGAAAATTTTTGATATTTAAAAATTCAAAATAATGAAAATAAAATTATTGAACAAAAATTATTGAATTCACAAGGTATATAAAGTTAACAGGTAAAATGTATTGTAACGAATTTAGAGAAAATCCGCTTATTTGCAACCTTCTGCTTACGTTCGTATCACTAAACTGTTGAATAAATAACTCCAATATTCAATAATGCAAAAATGGTCTTTATTAGACTACTTTGAAAGTACTTCACAATAACAGTTAACTTCACAACCAATAGCGTGATCAAATCAAACTGAGTACGGACTACTCAGCTTCTACTGCTTTTATACTCTCTGCTCAAATGTCTAGACGTTTCTTCTTTGTATTTGTAGTGTTTAACCATATGCGTGTGTATATGTGAGCGAAGAAGTAGCTGATGATGACATGCGTTTGTGAGTATCTATCTGCTGCTTGTATGTATGTGTGTACGTGTTGATTATTTTGTTTACGTACATACAAGTGTGGCAGCTTGCTTTATTGTTGTTGTGGCTTTATTTACTTAGTATCAGATAGTGATGTGGATATAACATAGTGTTACTAATATTCGTCACAATGCCCTCCACCTAAGTCTGATCGTCCCGATCAAACAAATCTCTCGATCTAACCGCTGCTAGCCTCTCCAAATGAACCACCCTTTTATTTCGTGGTTCCCCAATTGTTTGTATGCAGTAAATGTCATCACTGATCCTCTTCATTACTCTGCACGGGCCTTCCTAACTGCACCAAAATTTGGACGGAATACTTTTCCGCCGGTGAGGGCTGTATAGCAGTACCAAATCTCCCTACAAGAAACCATCCGAATTTTTGTACTTGTCGTATCTGTGTTTCATCCTACTACTCATTATCCTGGACCATTCCATCACACTCTGTTGTTTGGCCAATGAACTACTTCGTAGAGCTTGCGCTTGACGGATTGGCTTCGCATAATCAGTATCGTTTCGACGTTTCACAACAGTAGTGCGCCCTGGCTTGAAACCACCTTTGCATTCTTTCTGGAAAATTCTGTCGTTTGATTTAGTGCATCCATTAGGGTTTATCAATGCCAGTGTTTTTCTCGCGGGTACCTTGAGTTTAGATTTGATTGTCCCATCCATTCCATCAAGTTTTGCCCGATTTACTTTCTTTGACTTTTGTGGTCTCTGTTGAATCTCTTGCACCAGCACTCGCTTACTGCTGAAGCCTTTCTCCAAACTGAAGTTAAGTGGTATATCCTGGTTCTTATAGCGCATAATCCTTCTCTGCATATCGATCCTGATTTCATAGTCAACTAAGAAATCCACTCCCAATATGACTTCATCAACGATCTCTGCCACAACGAATTTGTGTAGAGCGATGACCTCCCCAATTAAGACTTCACATACCCCTTCTCCCTGAACTTGGTCATACTCGCCAGTAATCGTACGCAATCTTGCTCCAGATAATGGCTTTACTCTCCTGTTGACCAAAACAGATCAGATTAAAGAATGAGATGCGCCCGTATCTACAGTCAGTACACGCTCCTTGCCATTCTCATTTCTTTTGACGGTAAGACTGCTCGATTTCCTTCCAGTTTGCGAGATAGGTATCACACGACATTAAATAGCTGGGGAAAGTTCTCGATCTTTACATCTGACTCGCTCTTTTTTATCTCCTCCAGCTTTGCGTATACGACTAGCAAAGTTGGAACTACCAAGACCGGTGCTGCAATGACGTGCAATGTGTCCTTGGTTTCCGCACTTGAAACACTTCACAACTCCGGCATTTTTCTGCTGAAATCCTTTCAGTGCTTCCAAAATTGTGTCCAGCCAATCTGGCCTTTCAACTTCCACGCGATGAGCTTTGTATACGGGCTTACTCGAAAGTGACGCTGTTTCCTGAGTCAGTGCATGGGATACCGACTCAGCAAATGTTGGCTTTGGTTTCGCATATGTAGCTCGTTTCGTTTCGACATCCCGTATTCCATTTATAAAGCTCTGAATTTTAACCCTCTCGGTGTATTCCACGGGGTCGTCTGCATTTGCCAAATGAGTCAACATTTCAACATCCGACTCAAATTCCTGCAAAGTCTCATTCGCCTTTTGGTAATGGTTTTGCAACTCAATTTGGTATATCTGTTTTCTATGCTCGCTTCCATAACGTCTCTCGACAGCGGCCATCAATGCTTCATAACTTTTCCGTTCGTACACTGGAATAGTCTGTAAGATTTTCGCTGCAGGCCCTCTCAATGCCACGAACAGTGCAGCAGCTTTATTCTCCGCATTCCAGTTGTTCACTGATGACGTCTTCTCAAATTGAAGCGTGAATCTGGAAAGGAACAGAGCCGTCAAAGGATGGTGTTTTTACCTTCGGATTGCTCGCTGGAACAGCTGGGCGTTTTAGTTGTAACTGCTGCATAAGACCTTTCAACGCTTCTATCTCGGCATTAATTTTGTCCTCGAGTTGTAAAATGTTTGCATCCTGCTCTTCCAGTTTCGCAAAGAGCTGCGATGATACCTATTCCAAAATTTGTGTCGATATTTCAGATATACGTGCCTCTTGCGCTTGATGACGTATACACATGTCTTCTATTCTTCCAATTGAGATGCCATTTGCGATGACATTTCTGAAATGCGTGCCTCCTGTGGCTCCAGCTGAGATGCCATTGTCGATGTTTGTGCAGATATTGCAGCCAATGTCATGTTAAAATCTGTGCCCATCACTGTCTGCGGTGTTTCGTTTTTTCTTCCATTTTTGTTGTTATCTTGTCGCTATCAGAATGAAAGACATACTCGTCAGCATTTATTCCTTCAAATACCATAGCTATCCTTAGTCTTCTTTGTAGCTGGGATTTATTGCCAGTAGTAGCCAATCCACGGACTTCCAACTCCTCCTTCAGTTGCTGGATCGTCAATTCACTCAACTTTGCCATGTCCAAGTTGTATTCGCAATCTTCGGTATTTATTCAACTATTCCTCTTATGACACCAATTGTAAAGAATTTAGAGAAATTCCGCTAATTTACAACCTTCTGCTTACGTTCGTATCGCTAAACTGTTGAATAAATAACTCCAATATTCAATAATGCAAAAATGGTCTTTATTAGACTACTTTGAAATTACTTCACAATAACACTTAACTTCACAACCAACAGCGTGCTAAAATCAAACTGATACGGAGCTAACAAATTGTCAATAAGCAAACGCTCTTGATAATTTAATTTATACGGATAAATTTAAATTAGAATTCCGTTATTGTGAGAGAAAATGGAAGAACATTTATTACCTTTGCTATTATTGTGGGAAGATCCTCCTGGGGTTTTGGGGGTAATTTCGGGATGGTGTTTGAGACTCCCCCGGGGTCCTTCCGGGGTCATACAGGGGTCGTTCTGGGATCTTTTTGGGGCTCTCTCGGGGTCATTTGGGAGCCATTCCGGAAGGGTTTTGGGGACTCCATCGGATCCTCCCGGGGTCATTTGGGGGACATTCTGGGATGGTTTTGGGGACTCCCTCGGGCTCATATTGGGCCATTCTAGGATTGTTTTGGGGACTCCCTCGGAGTCATTTGGGGAACATTCTGGGATGGTTTTGGGGACTCCCTCGGGGTAATTTGGGGCCATTCCAGAACTGTTTTGGGGGGTTTCTAGGAGTCATTTTGGGACATTCTGGGATGGTTTTAGCGACTACCCGGGGTAATTTTGGGGATATTCCGTAATGGTTTTGGGGACTCCATCGGGTCGTCCCGGTGTCATATAGTGGTCACCCCGCGGGAGTCCCCAAAAAGATCACGGAATGTCCCCAAATGACCCCGAGGGAGTCTCCAAAACCATCCCGGAATGTCCCCCCCCAAATTACCCCGAGAGAGTCCACAAAAAGAGCCTGGAAATACCCCCAGATGACCCCGAGAGAGTCTCCGAAGCCATGCCGAAATGACCCCGAAAAAATGCTGCGGATTATTATTTCCTATTCCCATTTCGGGGTTAGCAGCATAAAATGAGACATATCGCTCCAATTGCTCATGCGTAGCAGGGATGGGCGTTATCAACAAATTTGAATAACCATTGACGACAAAATAAAAAATAAATTTTTATTCATTATTCAAGAAAACTTGAGTGATGAATAACATGGTATTTTTTATTCAAGCATTTCTTGAATAATGAATAACATTTTCTCGTTATTCAAAATATTCTAATTGATGATAAACGCCCATTCTTATTTTTGCAAATTTTGAATAAAGAGTTGAGTTATTATTCATTATTTACAAAATTTGGAATAACAATAAAATTTTAGTTTTTATTCAGGTATTCAAAAATAAAAAAATAAACCATCGAGATGCCCTGAAAATATACCCATATGCGTAATCAGTTCGCGTGAGTTCTGAAGCTTCTTAGGGTAATATTGAGATGATTTTGGGGAGTATTCGAGGGGCTTTTGGGGGCCGTTTGGGGGTAATTTCTGGGACACTTTGGCATGGTTTAGGGGAGTACCTCGGGGTCCTTCCGGGGTCATTCCGTAACCTTTTTGGGACTCCCTCGGTGTCATTTGGGGGTCATTCCGGGATGATTTTGGGGACTTCCTCGGGGTCATTTCGGGGTCATTCCGGGATGATTTTGGGGACTCCCTCGGCGTCATTTCGGGATGATTTTGGGGACTCCCTCGGGGTCATTTGGGGTCATTCCGGTATCTTTTTGGGGACTCCCTCGGGTCAGTTGGGGGTCATTCGTGCGTCATTCCGGGATCTTTTTGGGGACTCCCTCGGGGTCATTTGGGGGTCATTTCGGAATGGTTTTGCGGACTCCCTCGGGGTCATTTGGGGTCATTCCGGGATCTTTTTGGGGACTCCCTCGGGGTCATTTGGGGGTCATTCGTGGGTCATTCCGGGATCTTTTTGGGGACTCCCTCGGGGTCATTTGGGGTCATTCCGGGATCTTTTTGGGGACTCCCTCGGGGTCAATTAGGGGTCATTCGTGGGTCATTCCGGGATCTTTTTGGAGACTCTATCGGGGTCATTTCGGGAAGGTTTTGGGGAATCCCTCGGGGTCATTTGGGGGTCATTTTGGGATGGTTTTGGGGACTCCCTCGGGGTCCGTTTGGGACTCTCTCGGGGTCATTCCGGGATCTTTTTGGGGACTCCCTCGGGTCATTTGAGGGTCATTCGTGGGTCATTCCGGGATCTTTTTGCGAACTCTCTCGGGGTCATTTCAGGACAAATATACTCGATCACCTGATTTTAAAGGTACTATAACGGTCTCATCCTGCGTCTCTATCACCCGCTGAAGATAGCCGTATGATACGACCTACATAACATTAAAAAAGTCTCAAGTGACATAACTTGGATATCTGCGTAATAAGAAAAAATTTTGTTTTAATTTGCATGTTTTCTTCTAGAGAGCGCACGCAGAAGCTTATGAAAATCAATATAAGCCATATGTGCAGAAAAACCGGGAAAAGCTGGTGAACAGTCCATCTGGTGCTAGAAAAAAATTTAACCGTTCGAGCCGTCAGAAAAAATATGAAGACAATGTTGGTGCCTATGTGCTCGAAAGTATGAGTCCCCTATCCACAGTTGAAATATCGACATTCAGAAAATTAATATATGGTGAATAACTTTAATTGGAAGCGTGTCATTATTCTGTATTATAAAATTCTGGGTGACAAAATTCTGTAAATTGCAAAAAAATTCTGCTTGAACAAAATTCTGCTTTTTTAAAATTCTGCTTTCAAAATTCTGTATTACAAAATTTTGTATTGCAAAATTCTGTATTAAAATATAATATTAACAATGTTAAAGAGGTCATGCATTCATAATTCCGGAAGTCGAAATACCGGAAATCAATATTCTGGAAAAGGCCGATCCACAACAGCTGCGCCATGCACAGTAATTTTGCGTAGAACACTTTTCTGCATAGGCGGCCTTCGGCCGCGCTTATAAAAAATAACCCTGAGCTACGCCATGCCAAGTCCGGCTGTGTGGTATAACCGTGGCTACCGCCACGGCGATGTCCTTCTGCGTAGTAAACCCTTCTGCATATGACGAAAATCACAAAACTTGAATAAAGCAGAATTTTTCGCATTAGACATGCAGAATTTTGAAAAAGCAGAATTTTAGAAAGCAGAATTTTTTTGCAATTTACAGAATTTTGTAATACAGAATAATCACATGCTCCCAATTAAAGTTATTCACCATCTAATAATTTTCTGAATGACAGCATTTCATCTGTGGAAAGGGGACTCATACTTTCGAGCACATAGTAGGTAACAACAAAACCATCCCGAAATGACCCCCAAATGATCCCGAGTGAGTCCCCAAAAAGATCCCGGAATGACCCACAAATGACCCCCAAATGACCCCGAGGGAGTCTCCAAAATCATCCCGAAATGACCCCGACAGAGTCCCCAAAAATATCCCGGAATGGCCCACGAATGACCCCCAAATGACCCCGAGGGAGTCCCCAAAATCATCCCGAAATGACCCCGAGAGAGTTCCCAAAAACATCCCGGAATGACCCCAAATGACCCCGGGAGGACCCCGAGGGAGTCCCCAAAACCATCCCGAATTTACCCCGAGGGAGTTCCCAAAATCATCCCGGAATGACCCCGAAATAACCCCGGGGGATTCCCGAAAACCATCCCGAAATGACCCCCAAATGACCCCGAGGGGTTCCCCAAAACCATCCCGAAATTACCCCGAGAGAGTCCCCAAAAAGATCCCGGAATGACCCACGAATGACCCCCAAATGACCCCGAGGAAGTCCCCAAAAAGATCCCGGAATGACGCACGAATGACCCCCAAATGACCGAGGGAGTCCCCAAAAAAATTCCGGAATAACCCGAAATGACCCCGAGGGAGTCCCCAAAACCGTCCCGAAATGACCCCGAGGGAGTCCCCAAAACCATCCCGAAATGACCTCCAAATGACCCCGAGGGATACCCCAAAACTATCCCGAAATGACCCCGAGAGAGTCCCCAAAAAGATCCCGGAATGACCCACGAATGACCCCCAAATGACCCCGAGGGAGTTACCAAAAGATCCCGGAATGACCCCAAATAACCCCGAGGGAGTCCTCAAAACCATCCCGAAATGACCCCCAAATGACCCCGAAATGATCCCGAGGGAGTCCCCAAAACCATCCCGAAATGTCCCCCAAATGACCCCGAGGGAGTCCCCAAAACCATCCCGAAATGACCCCGAGGGAGTCCCCAAAAAGATCTCGGAATGACCCACGAATGACCCCAAATGGTTTATTTTTTTATATTTGAATACCTGAAAAAAAGCTAAAATTTTATTGTTATTCCAAATTTTGTAAATAATGAATAATAACTCAACTCTTTATTCAAAATTTGCAAAAATAAGAATGGGCGTGTATCATCAATTAGAATATTTTAAATAACGAGAAAATGTTATTCATTATTCAAGAAATGCTTGAATAAAAAATAACTATTTATTCATCAATCAAAAAATTTAAAATGATGAATAATTTTTTATTTTTTATTTTGATTTGTTTCATTTCAAAATGACTCAACCCTGATGCGTAGCACGTTCCACTTTTGATTTCCTTGAAAAAACCATGATTTTAAAATATTTGTTCCAAAAAATAATGAGCAATATTTAATTCTTACGTTTATTCCACTTCGCGATTGTTGCACTAAACAGCTGATTTCGGTTTACTTTATTTAGGTCACCACAGTATGGTGAAAAGCACAGGTCGTAGAGCTTTTTAGAGTTATCAAGTTATGTACAGAATAGAAATATTTGTCAACTTGATAAAAATCTTGATTGTCAACGTATTGACAATTTGTCAAGTGCACAGAATCGGGCCGTTAGTGTTACTAATATTCGTCGCAGTATAAAATAATATAAACCCTACATATATATTATGTGTGCCAAATATGAGCCAAATCGGACCACAAATACGATTTTTTAAAATATTTCGTTCCATGCGCCACCTATCGGGGTTTTTTTCTTATTATTGCATTGTCATCGGGTTCTGAACTATACTCCAAATTTGAAGCTTATAGCTTATCGGGAAGTTACTTAAATTTTAACACAAAATTCATGTCGGCCGGCCGGCCTGTCAAGTCAAGCTAAATAAGACCGTTTAAAAAAGACATATCTGAATCATTTGCCAGAGAAATTGTCAGATTTCAACCCACTTTCAGAGAATAAATAGAAAAATCGTCGTCTATAAGAGATCTTTCTGATTTATTAATAATAAAAAATCATTTTGTCTTTCAGCTGTGCTGAAGTAAACACTGCATTACAATTCCTGAGACTACAACTATGTTGAACAATCATTTTCAAAACTAAACTTGATAAAAATACACTTAAGAAACTCTTTGAGACAAGACATGTTATGTAACTTGGCTGTTCTGTCTATTAAAAATTCTAAAGGCCGATCATTGTGAATAAATACAAGTCAAAAATCTTTCTATTGCTCCATTGCCTTACCTACCTGTCTTTTTGTTTTTTGCTCGCGGTTATTAAATGCTCCGCCACATAAGCGGTTTTTCATATAGAAGAGTTTAACGCAATCTAATGCATGATGATTAGATCGCGCGTATTTTTATGGAGAATAGCAGATTGAGCGACACTGGCATCCATATGACATGGAAAATTTGCTTCTAACTTCTAACTTTTGTTACAAGAAAAGCATAGGAAAAAGAATTCGACATTTGCTTTGGCTAATTGTGCTTCCACACTTTGCATATACATTTTTTTCCCACTCTTTGGTACTTTTCCAACGTTTTTTACAATTAACAAGTAAGGAAGGTTAAGTTCGGGTGTAACCGAACATTACATACTCAGTTGAGAGCTATGGTAACAACATAAGGGAAAATGACCATGTAGGAAAATGAACCGAGGGAAACCCTGGAATGTGTTTGTATGACATGTGTATCAAATGAAAGGCATTAAAAAGTATTTTATGAGGGAATGGGCCATAGTTCTATAGGTGGACGCCATTTAGGGATATAGCCATAAAGGTGGATCAGGGTTGACTCTAGAATGCGTTTGTACGATATGGGTATCAAATGAAAGGTGTTAATGAGTATTTTAAAAGGGAGTAATCCTTAGTTCCATAGGTGGACGCCGTTTCGAGATATCGCCACAAAGGTGGACCAGGGGTGACCCCAGAATTTGTTTGTACAATATGGGCATCAAACGAATGGTGTTAATGAGTATTTTAAAAGGGAGTGGGCCTTAGTTCTATAGGTGGATGCCGTTTCGAAATATCGCCATAAAGGTGGACCAGGGGTGACTCTAGAATGTGTTTGTACGATATGGGTATCAAATTAAAGGTATTAATGAGGGTTTTAAAAGGGAGTGGTGGTTGTTGTATAGGTGGTCGCCTTTCCGAGATATCGCCATAAAGGTGGACCAGGGGTGACTCTAGAATGCGTATCGTACAAACGCAAATGAAAGGTGTTAATGAGTATTTTAAAAGGGAGTAATCCTTAGTTTCATAGGTGGACGCCGTTTCGAGATATCGCCATAAAGGTGGACCAGGGGTGGCCCTAGAATTTGTTTGTACAATATGGGTATCAAAAGATAGGTGCTAATGAGTATTTTAAAAGGGAGTAATCCTTATTTCCATAGGTGGACGCCGTTTTGAGATATCGCCATAAAGGTGGACCAGGGATGATCCTAGAATTTGTTTGTACAATATGGGCATCAAACGAAAGGTGTTAATGAGTATTTTAAAAGGGAGTGGGCCTTAGTTCTATAGGTGGACGCCGTTTCGAAATATCGCCATAACGGTGAACCAGGGGTGACTCTAGAATGTGTTTGTACGATATGGGTATCAAATTAAAGGTATTAATGAAGGTTTTAAAAGGGAGTGGTGGTTGTTGTATAGGTGGTCGCATTTTCGAGATATCGCCATAAAGCTGGACCAGGGATGACCCTAGAATTTGTTTGTACAATATGGGTATCAAAAGAAAGGTGTTAATGAGTATTTTAAAACGGAGTAATCCTTAGTTCCATAGGTGGACGCCGTTTCGAGATATCGCCATAAAGGTGGAGCGGGGGTGACCCTAGAATTTGTTTGTACAATATGGGCATCAAAAGAAAGGTGTTAATGAGTTTTTTTAAAAGGGAGTAATCCTTAGTTCCATAGGTGGACGCCGTTTTGAGATATCGCCATAAAGGTGGGCCAGGGTGACTCTAGAATTCGTTTGTGCAATATGGGTATCAAACGAAAGGAGTTAATGAGTATTTTAAAAGGGAGTGGGCCTTAGTTCTATAGGTGGACGCCTTTGCGAGGTATCGCAATAAAGGTGAACCAGTGGTGACTCTAGACTTTGTTTGTACGATATGGGTATCAAATGAAAGGTGTTAATGAGTATTTTTAAAAGGGAGTGGGCCTTCGTTCTATAGGTGTTCGCCTTTTCGAAATATCGCCATAAAGGTGGACCAGGGGTGACTTCAGAATATGTTTGTACGATATGGGTATCAAATGAAAGGTGTTAATGAGTATTTTAAAAGGGCGCGGGGCTTAGTTCTATAGGTGGACGCCTTTTCGAGATATCGCCATAAATGTGGAACAGGGGTGACTTTAGAATATGTTTCTACGATATGGGTATCAAATGAAAGGTGTTAATGAGTATTTTTAAAAGGGAGTGGGCCTTCGTTCTATAGGTGTTCGCCTTTTTGAAATATCGCCATAAAGTGGACCAGGGGTGACTCTAGAATGAGTTTGTACGATATGGGTATCAAATTAAAGGTATTAATGAGAGTTTTAAAATGGAGTGGTGGTAATTGTATATGTGAAGGCGTTTTCCAGATATCGACCAAAATGTGGACCATGGTGACCCAGAACATCATCTATTGGATACCGCTAATTTATTTATATATGTAATACCTGCCAAGATTTTAAGGGTTTTTTATTTCGCCCTGCAGAACTTTTTCATTTTCTTCTACTTAATATGGTAGGTTTCACAACCATTTTATAAAGTTTTTTTCTAAAGTTATATTTCGCGTCAATAAAACAATCCAATTACCTTACCATGTTTCATCCCTTTTTTCGTATTTGGTATAGAATTAAGGCATTTTTTCATTTTTCATAATTTTCGATATCGAAAAAGTGGGCGTGGTCATAGTCGGAATTCGTTCATTTTTCATACCAAGATAAAGTGAGTTCAAGTAAGCACGTGAACTAAGTTCATTAAAGATATGTCGATTTTTGCTCAAGTTATCGTGTTAACGGCCATGCGGAAGGACAGACGGACGACTGTGTATAAAAACTGGGCGTGGCATCAACCGATTTCGCCCATTTTCACAGAAAACAGTTAACGTCATAAAATCTATGCCCCTACCAAATTTCAAAAGGATTGGTTAATTTTTGTTCGACTTATGGCGTTAAAAGTATCCTAGACAAATTAAATGAAAAAGGGCGGAGCCACGCCCATTTTGAAATTTTCTTTTATTTTTGTATTTTGTTGCACCATATCATTACTGGAGTTGAATGTTGACATAATTTACTTATATATTGTAAAGATATTAAATTTTTTGTTAAAATTTTACTTAAAAAAAATATTTTTTTTTAAAGTGGGCGTGGTCCTTCTCAGATTTTGCTAATTTTTATTAAGCGTACATATAGTAATAGGAGTAACGTTCCTGCCAAATTTCATCATGCTATCTTCAACGACTGCCAAATTACAGCTTGCAAAAATTTTAAATTACCTTCTTTTAAAAGTGGACGGTGCCACGCCCATTGTCCAAAATTTTACTAATTTTCTATTCTGCGTCATAAGTTCAACTCATCTATCAAGGTTCGTCGCTTTATCTGTCTTTTGAAATGAATTATCGCACTTTTTCGGTTTTTCGAAATTTTCGATATCGAAAAAGTGGGCGTGGTTATAGTCCGATATCGTTCATTTTTAATAGCAATCTGAGATGAGTGCTCTGGAACCTACATACCAAATTTCATCAAGATACCTCGAAATTTACTCAAGTTATCGTGTTAACGGACGGACGGACGGACGGACATGGCTAAATCAAATTTTTTTTCGATCCTGATTATTTTGATATATGGAAGTCTATATCTATCTCGATTCCTTTATATATGTACAACCAACCGTTATCCAATCAAACTTATTATACTCTGTGAGCTCTGCTCAACTGAGTATAAAAACTGCACTTTGACAAAAGAATAAGAGACAAAATATGTTAGCAAGTATTTATCTTGTATAGTGAGAATGTTTATATTTACAAACGAAATATCTTCGGTGATTGCGGCGATGTTGCTGTCATATATAAGATTACATTGAACGCACCTATATGAAAAAGTTCAGGTGACTCAGCCATAACATTTCAATTTCATCGTGATGTGTTGTTATATCAACTAAAAGTTTACATAACACTTTCTTAATGCAAATTTTTGATCATATTCGAAATTACAAGTATGAGCGAAGTGATTACTTTTAAATTTTAATTAAAGTTGGTTTATGTATTGTTTATGTGTTAGTTGGCTGGTAGGGTATTTTTTGCTTAGCTGCTTACTTCAGATTTTGTTTGGAGTCACTCTCAGACAGACTCGCGATTTGTAACAATCACTAACGGCTGCTCCTATTATAAGCATAAATAAATAACTAAAAAATAAAACAAAAATTTTCATTTCTAACGAATGGTTTTACTCGCGCCCAACGTGGGGCCACGCGAAAAATATCCTTGTTAAAGGATCAACATTTATTAAACGGACCCTCACTAGGGTAGACACCTTGTCGTTGCTGTGAGGGCTTAGCCGAACTCCATAGCGCCCGACTATGAGGCGGAGCTGTTTAGGACTGACATCTACGCCGTTTCGCCTCATAGGAGGGCGGCGGGATGTCGGTGACCAAGAACTGCCAACCCCCTAATCCAGGGTGTTATGCGGACCGTGTCTATTGGACGAATTACAGCCAGGTGAAAAATTCGGCTGTATTCGAACGGAGCCTTCTTATGGCCTTACCACAGTAAGGGGCGCTGCTGTGGCGGACGGTTCTTTCCCCGTATAGAATACTGGACCGCTGAGCGCGCCTTGTCGGGCAGGTAGTCGTACGACAAAGATGAACGACTCATTAACTGATTGCAATAAGGACGATGTAAAGAGGAGGACTGAGTCGCAATCCAAGGACGACAAATACGAATTTAGCGAAGCGTCGGACACGGGGAGCGAGAGTAGTGCTGATCCAATGATCTCCGTGTTGAAGAAGCACACAAATGGAAAGGGAGTAGAAGAGTGGAGAAGGGTACGGAGCAGAGAAAGTTAAAGAGCTCTCTCGCAGTACCGTGCAGCACTAAGAATTGTACAACGCTTGGGAGCAGTGGTCGACCCAACAGAAGCGGAAATCGAGCGCTTGGAATGGGCCCATGAAGCGGTAGAAGTAGGTCGATGGCAGTTCAGAAGGTTTGCTGCGAGAAACCCTCGGTTCGGCAACCGGTACGAGGAGGAAGAAGCGTCGAAT
This sequence comes from Eurosta solidaginis, assembly GCF_040869045.1. NCBI lineage: Eukaryota > Metazoa > Arthropoda > Insecta > Diptera > Tephritidae > Eurosta > Eurosta solidaginis. The sequence continues at coordinate 131,989,926 of NC_090319.1, forward strand.
GGCAGAATGAAAAGGCAACGTCCGGTGGAAGGCGACAAGCCTGCTTTCAAGAGGCAGAAAGGACCCAGTCCTAGAGCCGCGAGGCAGGGCAGTCGCATAAACAAGACAAGTAGGCCCAAAGCTGTAAGACAGATGGGCTACAATAGCGAGGTAGCAACTACCTCGAAAGCTGCGAGTCAGAAGAAAGTCCCAACTACGTTAGTAGGAGATCAGCCAAAGGGAGATAACGCTATTACTCCGGCTTTATCGGAGGCGCTAAAGGGAGTTAACGCTAAGACTCCGGATTTCTAGGAGGTGCCAAAGGGAGATAACACTAAGACTCCTGCTTTTCCCGAGAAGATGAGTGATATGGTAAAGCAGTCACTGACTGTGGCGCTAGTTGATCATATCAGTCCTTTCGGACAAATGACTACTGAAAGGTGGTGATCTGTGGAAAGGGAGATTATTAGCTTAATGCTTAAGATGATGCGGGAACAACAAAGTAAGCCCCTTCCAACCTTTGATTGGGGGGATGGTATAATGGGGTAAAGATGATAGCGCGCGACAACATCGCGAGCTTGCGGTGGCTGGAGGAAGTGGTTCCAAACCTCCAAAGGCAAGGCACGAACGCGCGGTTTGAGGTGGTGGATAAAGCGCAAATCCCCACGGTACCAAAAGTTAATGTATGGATACCATGCGTGATAAAGGAGGATACACTGCGACTTCTGCAGAATCAGAATCCGAACATAGCGACACAGGATCGGAAGGTACTTAATGTATCTCGGCCTACCTAGGATGGTCAGTTATACACCTTCCAAATAATCATGCAGGCGGAGGATATTTTGTACACGCAGCTTGGCAAAATGTCCTTAGGCACTGGCAAAATTTACATGCGACTCGGGAAAAGAAGTCCCGAGGATAAAAACCCTAACACGCTGAGGTCGAAAAGGACCTCAAAAGTCTAAGGGAAAAAAGACAGCCACGAACGTGCTAGAAGAGGACAAACCGCTAAATGGCGCTTTGACTCGCACAGAGGAACGCCCGGCACAACAGTCACAGGAGGCTGAAGGGGGCCTCGAATACTCTAAACCAAAAGGGCAAGGGGAGGACCACGACGTCAAGACGAAGGTGCTGGAGGGGGACAAACAGCCAAATGGTGCTGCGAGTCCTACAGATAAACCTCCAACACAGTAAAGTGGCGTCGAGCGAACTCCTCCTAACCCTTGAGGAGGGTTCGTTTGACGTGACGCTGATCCAGGAGCCTTGGCTCTCATCGGGAGGAAAGGTTTCTGGACTTAGCGCACGCTGATTTGGCGTTTACTACGCGCAAACGGATGAACGGGTGCGAGCTGTAGTAATGGTAAGGAAGCAGCTGCATTCATATATGCTGCCTAATTACACCACTGAGGATCTCGTAGCGGTGGCCGTTGAGCAAAAGAATAAGCAGACATTTATCCTGGCATCCTGCTACATGGCCCATGCTGCGGAGGTTCCACCGATGGAGTGCAAAAGGCTAGTACAGGAGGAAGGGCGCAAAGGGCGGTTGGTCATAGGCGCAGATGCAAATGCGCACCACAATGCGTGGGGAGGAGCAGATACGAACGAGAGAGGCGAATCTCTATTTTGTTACATCCTGCAAACCAATTTGCAGATAGCCAACAGGGGAAATGTCCCTACATACATTGGTCCAACATCCATCAATGTTCTGGATATTACATTGAGCTCCGAGCGTGATATATCAAGGTATGATTGGATGGTTCTCGATAGACCATCCTTCTCCGACCATGCGTATATAAGCTTCAGCATCCCACTAAAGAGGGTAGAGAAGGGAGGAACCTTTAGAAACCCTAGGGCAACGAATTGGACTAAATTCCAGAAACATGTAGAAACGAAACTGGGACAACCCAAAGAGGTTGCTAATGTAGAGGAACTGGAGGAGTCGAATGAATTCCTAACAAGGACGCTTATGACTGCGTATAACAAAGCTTTCCCTCTAAGAAGATTCAGAAGAAAAGCAAAGCCGCCATGGTGGAACAATGAGCTGAGTCTTCTAAGAAACAGGTAAAGGAAATGTTTAAGCTCGCAAAGACCGCGGAAAGCGAAGCGTGTCGGGACGAGTACAGGGATCTACTGAGGATCTACAAGCGTGAAATTAGCAGGGCGAAGAGAAACTCATGAAAAAGCTTCTGTACGGACATAGAGTGCACCAGCGAAACAGCACAGTTGAAAAAAGTACTAGCAAAGGGAAACATAGTCCAGGGACTAATAAAGAAAGAGAACGGTGAATGGTCACGTAATAGTGAGGAATCCCTTGAGGTGCTTCTCGACACACATTTCCCATCGGGAGATGGTTTAGAAGAGCCAGCAGACCTCACTCGCACTTCGATCACGCAGCTAGTAGTGCCGGGCTTGGTGACCGATACCAAGATAGAATGGGCAGTGAAAATGTTGTCTAAGTTTAAATCTCCGGGCCCAGAGTTTCAAGTATGGCGGTCGTGGAATGGCTTAAAATAATATTCGACGGGTGCATAAGATTGAATCATGTACCGCACTCTTGGAGAACTGCTCGTGTAGCTTTTCTACCAAAGGCGGGGAAGATCGTTCACGTGTATCCCAAAGACTATAGACCCATTAGCTTAACATCATTTCTGCTCAAAACCTTTGAGAGGCTGATAGATGTGTACATAAAATCCAACGTGGATGAAAAGCTGCTCTCCACAACACAGCATGCGTATACCAAAGGCAAGTTGGTAGACACCGCATTGCATAGGGCGGTAATAAGCATAGAGGAATCCCTGGAATATAAGGAGTATGCTCTAGGAGTCTTCTTGGACATTGGCGGGGCTTTCAATAATGTTGCAAAATGGGCGATTATGGATGTTCTTAATTACATTAAAGTACATCAAGCCTTAATCAGATGGATCGGCTGCATATTAAATTGCAGAAAGATTACATCACAATGGGGATTGTACGAGGCCACGAAATCAGTAGACAGGGGCACGCCGCAGGGAGGGGTGCTATCAACTCTGCTGTGGACGCTGGTCATCAACCAACTTCTCAGGCAATTCGATGAGGGACCCGTAAAACTTACGGCTTATGCAGATGACGTTGCAATTGTCATAGGTGGAAAGTGCCTTCCAACGATTAGTTCCTTGATGGATCGGGCGCTTCGGGATATTCATACCTGGGCATCTAATGTCGGGTTGAAAGTCAATGCGGAGAAGACGGATACGGTCTTGTTTACAAAGAGGTACAAGATCCCAAATTGGACCAGGCCTGAGTTAGGAGGGGTGACCTTACAGGAGAAACCTTGCACAAAGTATCTAGGAATCATCCTAGACAGTAAGCTGTCATGGAAGCTCAACGTGGAGGACAGGGTCAAGAAGGCCTCAACGGCACTCTATGCATGTAAACCAATGCTGGGGTGTACGTGAGGCCTATCGCCCTCTCTTTCTCATCGGGTTTTTACAGCGATTGTAAGCCCTATTCTATACTATGGAGTTCTTGTTTGGTGGAAAGCCACATAAAAAACAACATACCTCAAAAAATTAGAGGGGGTATGCAGACTATCGACGCTTGGCATTACGGGGCCCTGAAAACAACCCCGGCGGCTTCACTGTATGCCATATTCCACCTGTAGACCTGGTAGCAAAGAACAGAGCATTAACGACCGCAACCAGGCTCGGTGCTTCGGGGCAGTTTGAGCGCCGACCATATGGCCATAGTAGTATAGCGTCACCAATTACACGACGCACAGACTACCTGATTCCCTATCTGCACTTCGAGGGAGATCTTGAGGCCACAATAGAGGTGGACGGTTGGCGCAAGGGTGCGCAAATGGCGGACGAGGCGATACATGTGTACACCGATTGTTCCAAAATAGTGGAAGGAGTAGGGTCTGCGGTATACTGCGCTGATCCGGAAATAAGCAGAACCTACAGGCTGCCGGATTACTGTAGCATTTTCCAAGCGGAAATATTAGCCGTAACCAAAGCAGTAGAAACCCTGGAAGAGAATAGCTTAAGCTGCAACCTTGTTAAATTTTATATTGACAGTGGAGCAGCAATTAAGGCAATAATCTCGCATAGCACAGCATCTAAGTGCATGTTATAGTGTAAGCAGTCTCTGGAGAGAATCGGGACAGGGAGAAGAATACATCTATATTGGGTACCAGGGCATATGGGATTAGATGGGAATGAAAAAGCGGACGAACTAGCTAAAGAGGGTGCATCCCTTGAAGCTTCCTCCGTAGACGTCCCAATTAGATTGGGAAAGATTAAGTGAAGGCGAGAGGTGTACATGATCGACCAAGCGGGAAAGGCGTGGGTTCAAGCGCGGGGCTGTAAAGTGTCGAAGATTATGTGTAGGTCTTACAACCTTAGACTAACACAGTTGCTTCTTTCATTAAAAAGGGAGGACTGTAGACTCATGGGGGTATTCTGACTGGACACTGCCTGCTTGTGTCACATGCCTTTAAATTAGGCTTGGTCAGTGATAGCAGATGTAGGAAGTGCGGGTTGGAGGAGGAAACGATCGAGCACGTTCTGTGCTCGTGCCCTGCACTTTCCAGGCTAAGACTCCAGCTATTAGGAGTGATACAGCTGTCAGATCTAGAAGCAGCAAGTGGCTTAAGTCCTAGGAAGCTTCTAGTATTTGCCAAGAGGGCGGAGTTATTTTATAACATAGGTCCTGGTTTTTGATAGGGTTTTTCAGTTTGGTCGTTAAAAAAAACTTCTGGTAACTCTACGGACTCAATCAGTCTATGTGAGGTCCTCATGGACCGGCCAGTTCAACCTAACCTAACCTATTAAACGTAAAAAATCTTCATAAGAAGGCGTTTGTTTAACGTGGCCGTAATACTCACACAATCCGGGTAGTGAGTGTAACATTTGCGAACTGATACGCCAGAGAGTCAAAACTTGATTTGAAAAGGCTTTGCACGTCAAGCAGAGACGTTGCCAACGCGGAATATGGGAAATTACTATTACGCTGCCACCGTGGGAAGCTTATAACTAAGATGATAAAAATTAAATTAAATACGTAAGTAGAGTGTTCAACAAAAACTGAGACAATGTTTTTAGTGCTATAGAGGTAATCTATAAATTTTTTTCGAATTTAAAAAATTGGTGTAAGCTGATTAATTGACAAACGAGTTCTAAAACAATAAAAATAATACTATATATATATATTTTTTTTTTCAATTCAAAAATTGGTATAAGCCTATTGATTGATAAAGGAGGTTGTATTCCTTTGGTTTGTCTAGTTGAAGAGGGAGGCCAATATCGTCTTGCCAGATCCTTGCTGAGGACACAATTAAAGTTTTTGATTGGGTTCTCTTGATTGAGTTGATATTTGTTTGTTTTTTTTCCAAGTTTTTGTTGTTGTTGTGTTTTTGTGCTTGTGAGTATTGACGATGGATGCGGAAACTTTGCAGGCTTTAATAACAGCAGCCGTAAGGACTGCTAGTGAACAAGCGAAGAGATACTTTCAGGGAATTATTGACACACTTACTAACAGACTTGCAGCTTTAGAAACTACCACTGCTGCAGTTGTGGAATATTTACCTGTAACAATTACATGAAACGTTCAGTGTGAGGAACTCAGCTCAGGCTGCGTACAAATTATATGAAGCCTATCACGGCAGTTCTCGTCACTATCAGGCGGTGGCTATAATCAGAAATAAGGTTAACGGGGCAGCCAATACTGTCCCCGCATCCCTTAATAAAAAATAAATAAAAATAAATGTAAGGCGGGATAACCTCCGAAGAGATCTAAGGCCGATCTCTTCCAATTTGCATCGTGCTCCTCTTGATTTTCCCTACAAATTGGTCGGACGGGACCTACATGTTTTATGCCGACTCCGAACGGCATCTGCAAGGCAGATTAGTTTTCACTGAGAGCTTTTCATGGCAGAAATACACGGAGCGCTTGCCAAACACTGCCGAGGGGCGACCCCGCTTAGAAAAATTTTCTTCTAATTGAAAAACTTTATTTCTAAAATTTTGATGTTGCTTTGCCCGGGGTGTGAACCCAGGGCATACGTTGTGGTAGGCGGAGCACGCTACCATCACACCACGGTGGGCGCATCCCTTAATACGGTTTTAAATTTTAAGGCAATTATCGCCTGGCTAGATTTTACGTATTCTGACAAGAGACCAGTTCATATGATCGAACAAAAGATGTCGCCGTTAAGGCAGGGTGGTAAAAAGATTTTACAGTTCTACGATGACGTGGAACGGAAGTTAACGCTTCTTGTAAATAAAACGGTGATGAGTTATAGCGTGAATTTTGAACTTATAGGCACTTTAAATCAAAAGTAACGCCAGGAGGCACTGCGTGTGTTTATTTCGAGACTCAACAGGCTTTTACGTGATATTTTGTTTTCCTCGAGGCCTACTGACATGCCTACGGCTTTGGCTCTTGCACAAGAGCTGGAAGCCAATCAAGCAAGGTCTTCATTTGCACAATCCTTCTTCAATAGGAATGAGCGGTCTTTAGGGACTTTGCAGCGGAAAGCTCAGCACAATACCCAATATTATCCGCAATATCGGAGAAGCGAAGCAGGACGTCAGGATGTAGGGTGCCGATCGAAGTTGATCCTGCCATTTCACACTATAGGCAAAGCAGTCAACCGCCGCGTCAAACGATTCAATCGGGACCTACCGCGGGTAGCCTGCCCCAAAGAAATCCTTTTAATTCTACCGGACCCAGGGGCACTAAGAAATTGTGAGGGGGCTCACAAGAGGAGAGTTGAAAGCGATAGAAAGACGTTACCAAAGCAACAGCGTGTAAATCACCTGGGAGCGCTGGAATGAGGGGTTGAGGGGCAAGCTTATGACGAGGATTTGCCTGTTGGCCAAAACGTGGATAGCGAGGATAACATACAATTCGAAGATTCCTACTTGGCAAGGCAAGACAAGGTCCCTCCCGCCCTACATCAGCAGATCGTTCGCGGGAGGGGAACTAATATTTTTGATAGATACAGGTACCGCGAAAAATTACGTTAGGAATCAGGATTTTCTTAAGGGGATCAAGAAAACAGAGAGGCCCTTTATTCTTTATTCTTTAATCACACACAACAGCCGTTGTTTATATTTACAGTACATGATATCTTACACACTAACATTTTAAATAAAAACGTATAATATTGAAACCTATTCATGTAAGCATTGATATCAGGTTACCTGGATAATAAGTGATAATTTTACACAACACATACAAATACTCAAAAACAAAATAATCGTTAATCAGTTAAGTAGATAACTAAGCTGAAGTTTATAACCAGATAATATTTGAAGAAAAACAATAAATCATTTGGCAAAGTGTTGCATAACTTCGTGTTTGAACCGGGTTGAGTTTATCAAACCTCTAATCGCTATTGGTAGATTATTCCAAAGGCGAACTGTGAAAACAAAAAACTGTCGCTCGGTAACCGATCATCGGGAGGATCTCATGAAACTAAAACGCTTCTTCAAATAAATGCACTATACATTTCTTTGGAAAAAATGCGCAATTTTATTTCTGCCATCCTTGCCGACTTTTGATGTCATCATAGAGTTCGATTTCCTCAAGGATATAGGCGCAGATTTGGACATGAGGAACGGGGTTATCCACTATGAGGGTAAAACCGAAACCCTCAAACATTTCCCTTGTCGCGACGTGAGTGCGATACAACGCAATAGTAGTCATGAGGATCGAATCTCAACACTAATAAAGGAATGTTCGGGAGCTTTTGCAACCCCAAATGAATTCCTTCCCTATAATACAAAGGTCATAGGGACCATAAGAACAACTAATGACGACCCTGTCTATTGCAGAGCATACCCGTACCCAATGGCTTCAGCTGACTTTCTCAAAGGGGAAATGTCTGATATTCTCCGTAATGGCATAATAAGACCTTTACGGTCGCCTTATAATAATCCAATATGGGTCGTTGGAAAGAAGGGGATTACCGAATCGGGTGAGAAAAACATGCGTCTGCTTATTGATTTTAGAAAATTGAATGAAAAAACGGTTAATGACAAGTACCCGATTCCCGATACCTCGGTCATCTTGGCTAATTTGGGAAGGTCATCCTTGTTTACCACTCTGAAATCTGGGTTTCACCAGATAAAACTTGCTGAACGAGACAGGGAAAAATTGCCTTTTCAGTTAATAATGGAAAGTACGAGTTCTGTCGTCTTCCATTCGGTCTTAAGAACGCGCCCAGCTTTTTTCAACGGGTAATTGATGACGTTCTGCGAGAAAATTGGCAAATGCTGCCACGTTTATGTCGACGACGTCATTATCTTCTCCAAAAACGAGGAACAGCATGTAGCGGATGTTAAGCGCCTTCTTATTTTTTATTTATACCTTTATATTAAGTCGCTGTCATGTTTGTCCCCTCATTTCCATACGAATTTTTGACCCACGGAAAAGTTTTTTTCGGTAACTTCCCGTTGAGCTAGACACTTAATACTTAGAACGTACTTCAGGTCTGAGAGACATTACAATGCAAGTGACAAAAAATGCGCTATGTGGTGCACAAATCGAGATATACAGAAAATTAATCTTAAAATGGAAATTTTGCGATCGACTTTTAACTAACTTCTCGGTTATCCCGAGACCTGAAATTTAGCACATAGTTTGCGAGTCGATGGCACTATAATTCGTGGAAAACAAAATGCCGCCAGGTGGCAGACGAATCGAGATAAACGAAAATCCCTGAAAATCCCTGCAAAAACCCAGAGAATTTTGCAATCGATTTTTGAGTAACTTCCCGGTGAGCTGGAGATATGAAATTTGAGCCGTAAGTTAGAACCCGGTGACAATGCAATATTTTTTCAAAAAAATCTGCTAGGTGGCGCATGGATCGAGATATTAGGAAAATTAATTTTAACTTGGGAGTCTTTCAATCCATTTTTAACTAACTTCCCGGTTACCTAGAGACTTTTAAATTAGCACATAGTTCGAGACTCGCTGACAATACAATTCATAGAAAACAAAGTGCCGCTAGGTGGCGTGCTAATTGAGATAACTACAAATCCCTGAAAAATGGGGGAATTTTGCGATCGATTTTTGAGTAACGAGCCGGTGAGCTAGAGACTTGAAACTTATGCCGTAAGTCAGAACCCGGTGACAACGCAATATTTTATCAAAAAAATGCAGCTAGGTGGCACATCTATCGAGATATGAGGAAAATTTATTTTAATTTGGTAATCTTTCAATCCATTTTTAACCAACTTCCTGGTTATCTAGAGACTGGTAACTTAGCACATTGTTCAAGGCCCAGTGACAATACAATTAACATAAAGCAAAATTCCGCTGGGTGGCGCGCTAATTGATATAACTACAAATCCCTGAAAAACGAGGGGAATCTTGCAATCGGTTTTTGAGCAACTTCCCGGTGAACTGGAGATATGAAACTTGAGCCGTCAGTCAGAACCCGGTGAGAATGCAATATTTTATCAAAAAAATTCCCCTAGGTGGCGCATGGATCGATATATAATTTGGGAATATTTCAGTCCATTTTTAACTATCTTCCCGGTTACCTAGAGACTTGTAACTTAGCACATAGTTGTATTGTCACAATTTGTAGAAAACAAAGTTCCGCTAGGTGGCGTGATATTGAGATAACTACAAATCCCTGAAAAACGAGGGAATCTTGCGATCGATTTTTGAGCAACTTGCCGGTGAGCTGGAGATATGAAACTTGAGCCGTAAGTCAGAACCAGGTCACGATGCAATATTTTATCAAAAAAATTCCGCAAGGTGGCGCATGGATCGAGATATTGAGAAAACTAGTTTTAAATTGGAAATCTTGCAATCGGTTTTTAACTAACTTCCTGGATATCTAGAGACTTGAAACCTGAAATATAGTTTAAAACTCGGTGACAGCGCAATGCCTGATCAAAAAATTTGAGCTACGTAACGCACAAGTCGAACTATTTAAAGCGGAGTCATTGGTGCCGTTTGTCGTATCGCTGTAGTCGTATCCCTAACGTAATCAGCTGTTTATCGTTACGACGGTAAACCAAAAACCGATTGGTTGGCTACGATACGGTTACGACCTTAGCGGCACCAATAATCGATTGCATTGATTCCCATAAGGTTGGTCGAATCAGCTGTTATAAGGTTACCGATACGGTTACCGAAAAAGCCCCAATGTCTGCAGATTTAGCAGATTAGGCCATACCTTCATGGCTAGCCTCCTGAGTGTTGCAGGCGTTGCAGAATTCCACCTCGTTGAAGACCCAACTCAATGCACGTCCTTGCATACTTTTAGGCGTACGCGGCTTTCACCACGATTCCTTTAGACTTTCAGACGTATGCTAATTTCACCACGATTTTCAGCTGTGCAAATTAAGTAGGGGACAAACGAGGTGCAATTCTCTTGTTATGATGCGAGGTGGAATTCTGTTGTTTTCGCCAGTGTTGTCAGCGAAAATTCCACTAATTCTATTAAATTTTGCTATTTTGAACAAATAAATAAAGATAAGAATTTTCACTTAGGAATTACTTATATTACTAATCAAAGTTGCAATTGCCTTTTTTTAGGCAGTACTAAAAAGTTGAAAATGAAAAGATGATAAAAAAATTTTAGGGACTACCTTTATATAAATGGACCAAAAAATAGAAGGCAATTTTTCCTTTAATACATACATAGTCTTGTTAAATTTTGACTAAAAAACTTTAACAATAGCTCTTGTAAAAGAATTTTGGGATTTAAAATTATAAAGGTAGAGTGCGTGTTTAAATTTTAAATAATCAATTAGTAAATCCCAAGTACATGGTTTGCCTTAAATTGAAAGACTGCGCTCCACCTTTATAGTTTTAAATCCCAAGATTCTTTACAAGAGCTATTGTTAAAGTTTTTTAGTCAAAATTCAACAAGACTATGTCTGTATTAAAAGAAAATTGCCTTCTATTTTTTGGTCCATTTATATAAAGGTAGTCCTTAAAATTTTTTATCATCTTTTTTTTAAATAATTTACGTTTATTTTATAAAAAATTTAAAATATGGAATAATAAATCGCGCGATTAGATTGGTATTGAAAACGATCGAAATCGGATGATAACCACGCCCACTTTTTATATATATATAACATTTTGGAAAACACAAAAAACCTGATTATTTAGTAAATAATACCCCCAGAATGTTGAAATTTGACATGTGGACTGATATTGAGACTTTTGATAAAAATTTGAAAAAATTGATTAAAATGGGCGTGGCACCGCCCACTTGTGATAAAACCAATTTTTCAAATATTATGAATCATAAATCAAAAGTCGTTAAACCTATCGTAACAAAATTCGGCAGAGGTTGCCTCTACTATAATGAATGCTTTGACGTAGACGAAAATAATAAGCTATATCTTTGCGAAAAAGAGCTTTGTATAAATGGAAAACACTAAAATTTTTGAAAATGGGTGTGTCACCGCCCCTTTTATGACTAACAATTTTCTATGTTTCGGGAGCCATAACTCGAAAAAAATTAACATAACGTAATGAAATTGGGCACACAGATTTTCTATAGCAGGAAATATTTCTGGTAAAAATGGACGGGATCGGTTAAAGACCACGGCAGCTTAGATATAAAAGAAATTTAAAAGAGTCGTAGACTAGAATAATAAGTTATAACTTAGCAAAAAATAGTTTTGAATCAATGATATTTCAGTTATCAAGTTTTATTGTAAGAGGAAATGGAGAGACATTTTTTTTAAACGGGCGGTGCCACGTGTTATGTAGAAAAGTAATATATCTGAAATGAAATGTACAATTGAAGCTCACGCTGAATATATAATGTTCGGTTACACCCGAAGTTAGACACCTTTACTTGTTTTTAAATAATTTACGTTCATTTCATAAAAAAATTGAAAATTTTGAATAAAAAAACGCGAGATATCACACATACATATAAGGCTTAAAACAAATTGAGTCGTTTTTTATTTATACATATTTTGAAGTCAGTTAGCACCATATTTGCTCAATTCACTGCGTTTCCTTGCATTTTTCGGTAAACTTAATATTAAATTGTGATCAAACTATAAGACTCCTGTGGGTGGGGGTGGGGTTTTTAAAAAGGGGGGATCATCCCCCAAAAAGTTGAGAAAATCTCAAAGGAGTATTTACAACTATTTCATCGCTTCAAAGCGAAGAAAATGTCAAGGAGTCTCATTGCTATATTATGGGCCTGCCAAAGCGCCAGATCGATGCAAAACAACCAAAACTTCTGTGAGTGGAAATAAACCAAAAGGTCAGGCAAAAATATGCATTTGAAAAAAGTTTGAGTATATGATACGTTTTTTGGCGATAACATTGTTTTTTTTTATTCTATTTAAAAATGCTGTTTCCAGATTCTTGTATTATATATATTATATAATTCCGCGTTGGGATTTGAGCGCACCTTGTCCCGCTCGAGTGTGGTAGCATGGTAGCAAGGACCTAAAGCCGAAGGCTCCCAAATGTCGCTCTGTAATGATAAGAGAAAGAAAAGGAAACTTAATCAATTGCTGCACGTGATAAAATCTATTATTGAAACATAAAACCTTTTTTTTTTTTGCACAAACGGTGGTAGGCGAACGCAGATGTCCAAAGTGGTGATACACACCAACACCAAGGATCCGGTCCACCAGTGGTCAAACCCTTTTGTAAGATACATAAATCACATGAAAATTGTCAACTTCAGCTGCAAATATTTATAATTGAAATTTTCACTTTATTACCTTTTATTAATGTGCTTGAGGCTTTTGGTCGTCGTTGAACGTCCCAACTGATGATTTCGGACGTGTCGCTGCTCAAAACTTTTGCATCTTTTTCGCAAATATTTTGGGTCCCTGCTCTATGGGACCATAGGTTTGAAGTGCATTTAGATCACACTGAGGAGCCGCCTTGCTCCCCTTTCATAAAATAACACTCGCGCACTTAAGTTACTTAATTTAACAACCCGAAACTAAAATTATTTAACACGAGTAAATTAGAGCACGCAAACAAAATTTAACAAAACAAGAGAATTTTAAAACACGAGGTATGTTCACAATAGGGAAATTTGCAAAAGCTCTATTCCAAGGGTTGCCAGACGGTGCCGAGCGTGGTGAATATAGGAAAGGGATAGATATAGGGTTATAATGGTTGCGGTTGAGTATTGAGGATTACAAAGGAAAACGGCACAGGAAAACGGTGCCTCTTCTGGGTTTCTCTCTATGAAAAGGGTAAACTGTTGAAAAGAGATGAGTTATATTTAACATTGCATTAAGCATGCCTGATGTGCGCGGTCCACTGTACAAACAAAAATATATAAGTTATTTAAATTGTAGTTCCCTATGTGCGAAAAGTGAGTAAATACCGAGTTTTTTCCTTCTTTTAAAAAAATCCTTTTGTTAAAAGATTAAAAGGCCAAAGGTCTCAAAAAAATTTAATTCGGTCGTCAAATTAAAAAGGACAGCATATGGATGTGGAATAATATTTTATTGCCATATGACCAAAAGCTTTGCCAACCCAGGGAAATTTCTTATACCAGTCACCTATACATATAATTTCCTCACCTATAATCTGATAACAGTGTGAATTACAGCAGTGGAGACCGCAACCAAAAAGTTACTGCAGTGCAACCAAATAACTCTGAAAGTGCAAATAGCGGAAGCAAAGCCATTCCTTCGTACAATAGGCTGTTTTATGTTTTCTTTATATATGTTAGATTAATGTTTCTTGGTAAATTTAAATGGCGCCTGTAAATCATCAAGAAAACCTTCCAAAGGGGTCCTGTAAGACAAAATACATTTTTTTTATGGTGCAGTGGCCAATGAACCATGCATACAAACGCTGAACTTCCGAATATAGGGTAGGCAGTAGGTAGGCACTAGGGTGTGTTGATAATTTTGAATTCGGCTACAATTTAGCCTGTAATCGTTTGGGTGAATTTTTGTTTTTTTTTTTTGTGATTAAAAGGCCATATACAATTTATGAAATTTTGATGTTGATACAAATATATTCCGTGTAATACAACTCTTTGCCACATCGATAAATATTTTTTTTTTAATTTATAGGTCTTTATTATGCGCAAATTTTTTGCCAAGATCTAAGTATATTTAAAGATTGAGTTTCTCTATTAATATTTTGTATGTGACAACCCTGTTTCAATCTTTAACGTTTCTGGACAGAACTCTAATTGACCATTTTCAACCGAAACAACAATGGCAACCCAGATTTTCCCCGTTATGCTAACTTAAACGAGAGCCTGTCAGAAATAAATCAATACACTTGTACTTATCCACAATGTCAGGGACAATCAAATAAAGCACATGAATAATTATTCGCTGTTGAATTTAGTATAGAAAAAATATCACCAATATTACTAAGGTGACAGTAGCCATTCGTGGCTCTGTCGGCAAATAATATTTGGAGTTATTAAACGACAGCGCGGTTGCTGAGCTACGATTACTCCGCTTTATTTCATTACAAGATCGACATCTCAATATTATCTGCACAACAGTAGACATTTGTGGCTTTGGCGAACTAACCCCTCTTCCCTAAATTGGCGTCTAACAAAATCATTTGGAACACAAAAACCGACAACTGCTTCTGTAAAACTTTGAGCAATTAGCGAATACAAGTGCTCTACTCAGTGGTTACAATGCTGTTGCATTCTATTGGTCACTCTTAAACGGTGTTGCCCGTTATCGTGGTTATGGTTGCTTAAGAAAGGCACTGGAAATGTTCTGCAAAATACCACTTCAAATGCTAATACTAACATCACAAATCAGAGACCAAACTCTAACATGAATGCTTCTTCGCATCTTGAATTTACGGAAAATCAGTTTCGTAAGCTATTGGCATATCAACCAAGAACATAGAGCAACATTTAGTAAATGAAATACGCGATTTATTGGTAGTCAAAGTATTAGCCAAGTCGAAGATTTTATTGCTACCATCTATAAATCTTAAATCTTATAAAATAAAGTCGCTAAATGCCATGTATGCACATAACTTCAAACAGAATACTCCGATTTTAAAACGGTTTTTTGCATTTGAAAGCTTAGATACATGAGATGGTACAGTTAATATAAATTGAAGGTATATATTATAGGGGCGTGGCAAATTGTAAAATGTAGTTAAAAATCATAAAATTTTTGTTTACACAGCTATAACTCATAAACGGAAGGATGGATTTGAAAAATTCTACTTTTCAGTAAAACTTTGAAATATTTACCTTCGTTCTGCATCAAAAAAAAAAAAAAAATACTTGATTCCTTTCTTATATCACCCAAATTGTTTGAACAAAAGTAACATTTTTACCAAAAAATTAATGTGAGTGATTGTCCGGTGTCAACTGTGCGATCAAATTACTTTTGAGTGAGACATGATGCGACACATACGTATATACAATAGAATTCGCTGCGTTATGTAACTTCGGCCGTAGGTTTATAGGTATGTATGTGTTTTCATATCAGCTTGACATACATATGTATGTACATACACAAATAATAATAAATGGTTAAGAATGCATACATCTCTCGAAAAATACTCTTTCGTTAAAAATATTCAACATTTCCTTAAAATTCTTAAACAAAGTTTTATTTTTTGGTATTTTTGCATGTATCACTATCACTACGTAGTATAAAACAGAGTCGATTTTTCTGTCCCTATGTCCCTATGGTCAAACCTTTAAAACTACGCAACGGATTTTGATGCGCTTTTTTTTAGTTGATAGAGTGCTTGAAGAGGAAGGTTTTTATGTGTAATAACATCTATTAAATAGTGGAGAAATGCTGTTATTTTTGAAGTTTCTAATGTGATGTATATACATATATATATAAAAGGAAGTGGTGTTAGTTACAATATTTATAACTCAAGAACGGCTGAAAAGATTTGGCTGAAAATTAGTGGAGGGGTAGCTTAGCACCAGGAGACAGACATAGGATACTTTTTATCCCGATCTGGCTAGGGTTTTGAGATCAAAATGTGGACTTGGGTAATCCTGGGATATGTTTGTCCAATATGGGTATCAAATGGAAGCTGTTTATGATTACTTTGATACGGAGTATTTTTCGTACCCGTGGGTGACTAGGGTCTCGAGATATAGGCCAAAACGTGGACGCGGATAACCCTAGAATGTGTTTATAGAATATGGATAACAAATGAAAGCTGTTGATGAGTGCTTTAGTAAAGGGTAGTTTTCATACCAATTGGTGACTAGGGTCTCGAGATTGAGGCCAAAACGTGGACCCGGGTACCCCTAGAAAGTGGTAATACAACATGGATAACAAATGAAAGTTGTTGATGAGTGCTTTAGTACATGATAATTTTCATACCTATGTATTTGTGGCTAACACAAGGATGTGTTTTTACATTATGGGTATCAAATTGAAGCTGTTGATGTGTGCTTTAGTACATAGTAATCTTTATACCCCTGGGTGACTAGGGTCTCGTGATATAGGCCAAAACGTGGACGCGGGTGCTCCTAGAATATGTTTATAGGATATGGATAACAAATGAAAGCTATTGATGAGAGCTTTAGTACAGGGAAATTTTCATACCTATTGGTGACTATGGTCTCGAAATATAGGCCAAAACGTGGACCAGGGTAACACTAGGATGTGGTTTTACATTATGGGTATCAAATTGAAGCTGTTTATGTGCGCTTTAGTGCAGAGTAATCTTTATACCCCTGGGTGACTAGGGTCTCGAGATATAGGCCAAAACCTGGACCCGGATACCCCTAGAATGTGTCTGTAATATAGATATCAAATGAAAGCAGTTGCTGGGAGCTTTAAAGTAATTTTCATTGTGATAGTCGATTTAGTCGCATCAACCTGGCAAAACTGATAAATATGCATGCGAAGCCGAAATAAAGACATGAATTAATAATACCTACATATGTATTTACATACGTTCAATTCGATTTGCCTGAAATTTGGTACATAAATTTGCCTATATTAGTATTTACGATCCTTTTTTTTCCGGGAAGTAGACCAGAGACGGGCTGGGACTGGGATTAGGACTAGGACTAGGACTGAGACTCAGAGTGGGACTGGGACTCGGAATGGGACTGGAACAAAATACATACCACCCTCTGGGACTGGCAATACGGGATGAAGAAGAATGGGAAAAATTTCAGAGAATAGAAAAGAGGGAAGGAGACTGACAAACAGATAGAGTGAGACGAAGATAGAGATAGGTGAAGCGAAAAAGACGGAGGGAGGAGAGAATAAAAGTATTAAGAAAAAGTGAAGAGGGAAGAGGGCAGGGCTAGACGGAAAAAGCTTATTAAAATGTATGCAGATAGATCAAATTTAGGGCAAAACAACGTCTGACGGTTCTGCTAGTACTCGTATATAAAGATGCTGAACATGTTACTGATGATCGAGCTTTGGTTAGTTTACCATTGATGTTAGAAGGTTATGCGGCAAGCTGATGGCAAGGTGTTAAAAATGAGGCTAGGTCCTTCAAGGAAGCCATTGGACTTATTCGAAAAGCGTTTTCTCCACCAAAACCAGACTGGCGTATACATATTTGCCGAAATTATTGTAGATAACTAATCAATAGATGTTTTCATATGCAATAATATGCAGGTAAGGGAAACACTAAATGAGGCAACAATGTTAAATATAATTTTTTCGCAAGGAGAGTTCCAGGAAAAAGCGTAAATTTATTTCATGAGCTTCTAGAAAAAGCCAGGGAAGCGGAAATGATTGATGTAAATAAAATGGACTCCTATAAGCCCAGTAAAGCTTCTTCCACTTTAATTGTTAGGAAAGAAAAACAACGTTATTTTCAGGGTAAACTTGATCCCTCCCTTCCTTCAAGCTTACTTTGGCGCAATATTAAGAGTCTTCCGCTTCCCAAGGCAGTCGGTTCTATGTACCGGAGCGACTCGGGATTTTTCCCGACCAAGGACTGTCATTTCAGTGTAACCCCATTTAATTTGTTGCGTCCCTCCCACAAATTGTCATCCTCCCGCAGCTCCTTACAGCAGGACTGCTCCATATTGTTTGTTGTTATCTGGTAACCTTGCCGTGCGCGGACGTGTTTTTGATCGCTCTTCGAGTTGTTATTCTTTTTACTTTGTAAACAAGTTTTATCTTTTATAAATATTTATTAATATAATAGAAAACAGTTTATAAGTTTAATTTCGTATTAAATCTTTACACAGTGCAATATGCATAGTGGCTTTTTGTGCAATTTAAACATTCAGTCCGTGTGTTCATATATCATAGATTTTCACAAAAATTTGTGATAACTGCATACCTTTTTGTTGATAGCTGGTATTAGCAAGTCATTGTGTGCCCTTTTTGCTTTCTGTTGTGTTCGCTGCTAGCTATACGCTGTCTTGCGATTTGCATCCAGTGCTCCAAAATAACTCTCGCCCATAATTTTTGAACAGCTGTTCAATTTATCCTATACTTATAGTTTCTTTTGCGTATTTTTCTTTTGTGTTTGTTTAACTTTGTAATTATGTTGGATTCCTGTGTCAAGAAGTGCACCAATCAAACGAAAATTTCCCGTGGTGATCCTTTATTTGTTGTTGGCTTTGTGATAATATGGCTCATGTTATATGTGCTGGTTTCTCTCACATAGGTGGTCGGGTGGTTGACCTAATATCCAGCAAATTGGAATGAACTGGACATGTCATGATTGTCGTTCCGTAGAAAATGACATGCGAGCTTTTATGAGGCAAACTCAGAAAGAGTTCAACAACATTTTTATTGGGTTTCGTGACCTTAACGAAAGATTCAAAACGATGGAGGCTCACTTTAAAAAATTGAAAGTGATATCTGAATCCCCAAAACGTAAGAAATGCATGCTCAACAATGACTCCAACTTGTCTTCGAGTCAGGGGCAAAGCTGTCCTCCTACGAATGTCCCTTCAACCGCGTTGACTGATTAGTGAAAATCTCTGAAGTGTACACACCATTTTCCCCGATGTTATGAAAATTAAAAATCTTTGCTTATTTGTTAAGTATTTACCAATACAACAATATCCCACCCAAAATTTTTTTAAAAATTAAACTGTTTATTACTTATTTTTGCGCTCTTTCTTGAAAAATTCATTACTCACATACTTTGAATTGAAAAAATATGAAAATTTACAGACATAGTTAACTTACCTTTATGAATAAATAAAAAAAATTTAAAAAAAAATATTTTTGTCCTTTTTTTAATAATTTTTTTATAAACAAATAGGGGTTTAACCCACTGCCCCGCCTTGAATTTTAAAATTTTTTAATGGGTTATGTTGGAAATATGATGAGTAACATCATATCACAAATTTGTTTTGTGCTCTCAACGGAAAGTATTAAAAAATAATTGTTTCTCTTACGCGTCGCACTGCTACGAACATTCGAGCGCCCGCTGTGAAGCATTATGCTTGCGGTTGGGAGAAGCTTTTTTAGCGCCTGTCTTGACCGGAGGCAGCGCTCGGACAAGTATTTAGTTCAACCAAAATGAAATGAAAAGAAAAGTGCAGTATTAATATTTAATATTAATAATTACTTTATTTTCAAGTATTTGGTCAAATTCAATAATTAATATATATATATATATGTATGTATTTAACAGATTACCTCTAATTGCTGGATCTGGCTGGAACACGTCTCGCTGCGATGAAGTTTTAAAACAAGTGACAGAATGCAGGATTTGATCTTGCCAATTTTACCGGTCGAACTGTTTATTTCTTCCAGCGATGATTTAACATAGCAAGCGTAAAGTTCGACCGCCAATGTTAACTAAACAAATTACGAGGGCGACCGGCGAAGTTTAAAAGTTTTAGCTCTAGGCCTAAACATGCCGGCCCCCTTGCGAGACGCAAGGTAATTAACAAAGGACGTATTCCAACCACGAGTTCCAGGAGTTGCTTAAAACTGAGTATAAAACTATCTCTAGCTCCGGTCCCAATGTTGTCACCTAAAGTCTAGAGGAAAGGAGGAAATTAAATAAAAAACGTGGCAAATTTTCAATGGTGCAATAAGTTTTATTATTTAAATTCAATTCATCGTATCTCATCAGAATTTCATTACAAGTTTATACGATACTCTACAATATAATAAATGGATAAAAAAAGTAAAAAACATTCAGCATGCGCCCGATAAGACCCACTCGAATACTGTATTCTGAGCCAAAAGTGGGCCCAATGTGCCAGCAGCAATTGCGCCCAGCAAAATTTTTGGATACATTTCCGCACCTAAAACCAGTTCTACTGGTGCGGCCACATGGAATTGCGGGTCAGCGAGCTTCAAGTTGCAGTAGTGGCTCGCTATCGCCACATCCATATTCCTCACAGGAGTTCTTCTTTTAAAATTGTTTACGCAGACCGCATGCGTGGTGATGGTCACTGACTGGCCATGCTTCCCCCGCAACCGAATAAAGCACCCCATCTGGTTGCCTATCCAGTCCTTATGTAAGCACAGTCCTCGTGCTAACGCCGTGGAGATAAGTGTGGTTGTAGCGCATGGATCGATCAGTGCGCGCACTGGCCGTAAACAACCTCGTATCTCAATCTCCACCATCGCTGTCGGTGTGATCGATGTGAGGCACTGGATATGCTGGGGTGGCATTCTTTGGTCCATTATGTCTCCCGATCGAAACTGTATCGGGATGTGGAATGCACGAGATTCCACTCTCCCCTGCTGGTATTTGAAATCATTATGTGCGCGTTTGTGGGCTCGGGCTGCACGACGCGGGTTTTTCCGCGGTTGGAAAGTTTTCATTTCCAGTCCGCCTTGTCCTTAATGTTGCAGAAGCGGCCGGAAGCGCTGTGGTTCCGGTTCGCGCGTGGGGACTGGGTGGAATGCACGCGATTCCACTCCAAACACCTCTGCTGGGCGGAAAGCAGATGTTTCCGCTCCAGCATCTTGTAAATCATAATCTGAGTCGTGGCGGAGATGCCAGGATTCCGCTCCGACCTCAGATGCACACAAAGAAATTGCATCGCTTTCACTCGGTTCATTTCTCTTTGGTCTGTCATCATCTTTCATGTGCAACATGGTGTGGTGATCGTCACCGCATTTTTTACATCTGCCTTCATGAGTGCACTTCGCTGCCGTATGCAACGACGACAGGCAGTTGGTACAGTAGTATTTTTTGATGGCAATAATCCATCGCTCTTCTGGCTTACTTGCACGAAATCTTGGGCAAACTCGTAATGGGTGCCTGTTTTCACACACCCGACAGAACAAGGAGTATAAATTTGCTTCGTATTTTTTGCGTATGGCAGTGAAGCGTGTCATTTCTGCAATAAATAATATATTTTTTGTTTTCAAAAAAAAAAAAGTATACACTTCTGGAGTGGCGAGCAATAATTGAATTCTAAATGGTGGTTGTTGGCAATAGGGTTCACAGGTTTTACAGTAAAACTCTTAAGCTATCATGGAACATATTTATTGACTCGCCAAACATATTCATTTGACTTGCAAATGATATCCTTGGGCCCGCAAAACAAAAAAAAAACAAGATAATAGCGTGAAAGTACTGTTAAAGGTCATTGATAGCTATTTTTCACAAGATTGCATTTTGACTGACAACCTTGTTTGATGGTCTCCACGCACCTTAACATGCTTGACCACCATATACTTGAGGTGGGAGGTTATCGAAATCGATTTGGTTTCGATAACCTAATCTCATACATAAGTTTAATTAATTTGTGAATGGTCGCCGGTTTAGAAAAAAAAACTTGTGGCGTGAAAAAGTGTTCGTCGCGAAAATAGTGCGGGTTTCGAAATAAAAAGTGCCAAAATTATAGAAAGTGGTAGTGTAAATGCGTGCGGATGAAAAACAAAAATGTTTGAAAGGAAAAGTGCTAAAGTGACAATATGTCCGTACATACATATGTACGTACCTAAAGAGGAAAAAAAAAAAAAAAATTTGAAAAAAGAACTAACCCCTTCCCAAAACACATAAAAAGCCTAACGGCCATTAATTATAAGTAAAATAATTTACTCTTATCGTGTAAAGTCTTGTTTTTTGTGTTTTTAGCACTCCATTGAATAGCGACTAATCGTATGACGCTGATAGCGTGGATTGTATGAGGGCGTCCTAAGAAAAAAAAAATTTTTTTTTTCGAATAAAATTTTAGTCGTTATTAACAAAATATATCTCAAACTATTCCAGTTGCAGGATAGCAGCGACAAAAAAAATGTGTCGTGTATCCGGATGACCTATTCGGGTGAAAAAAGTTTTGCCACCGGGTGAAAAAAATAAATTAAAAAATTATGTACTTTATACTAAGGAGGGTGTATGCAATGGTATTGGTAGAGGATGAGATGTCTACGTGCCGATACCTTTACCATTGTGATATCCTTTTTTCTATTACATCAGCCAAAAAAATCGAAAATTGAAAAAAGTGAGAAACAGAAATTTTTATTTTTTTTTTGACCACTCTCATGTACTTTACATGAAGAGAAAGAATGATTTATATATTGACAAATTAGTGGGTTCCCCTAAATTTAGCAATGTCTAACGACTATGTGTGGGAAATAATTTTTTTTTTCTTTTTTCAACTAGTTATATATGATTGGCCTAATGTGTGCGCACATTTTTATGTACATATGTCCATATGTGATTTATGGTTTTCGCACCCAGCAGACAATCGGATTAGCCATAAGCTTTGAAAGAAGTGGCGAAAAGAAGTGAAAATGTTGGGTACCAAAAAGTAGGAAAAAAATAACATACCCTGATGTGTGTATAACAAACCATACATATGTACATATAAACTAACACGCATTCGGCTGTGCCAGAAATCATTTTTTTGTCTCCGAATTTTTTCTGTTAAAAGTTAAATTTAATGTTAGCATGTTTGGGTTTTAATACTTTATGCCGAATTTGATGTAGTAGGGTCCTCCGTTTCTGTGTTAGCTGATGGGAGTAGTACTAGTTTGACAAGTAGTCTTGTCACTTGTCCTCTTTCTGTACGAACGTCGACGACTCGTACCCGGTTATCGGAACCCGGGTGTAAATTTACTACTCTCTCCAGCCTCCATTCGTTTGGCGGTAGGTTATCCTCTCTGATGACCACCATATCTCCAACTTTTATATTTGATTTCGGATGTTTCCAATTTGTCCTTTTCTGTAGTTCCGAAAGATATTCGGTTTTCCATCTTTTGCAGAATGTTTGATGCAAGGCTTTTAATTTCTGCTTAATTTCAGGTCGCCCGCCCATTCTCACAACTTCGTCTTGATCAAGGAATGGATTTAATGGAAGTATTTCGCTTTTTGACTCAAGTGGTTCTTTAGCTTTCAATTTACCTATTTCTGCTCCGTAGTGTTGATTCTGAGCGATTTTAATGAGGCGGGTAGTCGTAGATTTAATTTCATCTGATGAAATTAAGCAAGAGTCCGGCTGGCTCGAAGTTTTCGTTTTCGGATGGGTTCTTTGAAGAAATCTTAACACGTATGAGATTACCCTCAAAGCTCGCGGTAGACTAAAAAACCTATCAAGAATGTCACTAATGTTGTCCGTAGTTGTTGCTGCATGAACATGCACTCTTTTTTCCTCAATGTTTGTTGTGAAATCCGTATCTTGAGTTGGCCAATTTTCCTCATTTTCTTGGAGCCAAGAAGGTCCCTGGCACCACAGCGTGTTGTTGACTAAATCCTGAGCTGATACACCTCTGCTTGCTAAGTGTTAAATTCGATGTTGAATTTTCTATATTTTAGTAATGAAAAAACACACCTTATTTAGTAACGTAATAATATTATATATTTCCGCACGTTTCGAGAATTCAATAGTTACTGACTTAAAAACTAACTTAAATTTTTCTTTACATCGAAGAGAATATTTGATAATTTACCGGAATGATAGCGGCACTAAAGTCGTCTGATGTCAATTACGTTATGTACCTTTGTATATTTGTAGGTGTTTATGCATATAATACGCTAGTGCTGTAAAATGTGTTGCGAAATCCGGTAATCGGGTTTGAAACGAAATGCAGTTAAGATTGGTTAAAGTAATTACAAAGGAGCCAACTTGCGACTGAACATGCCGCCCTCCTTGAAAGATACTTAAGTATTTTCAATCATCTAAAGGCAGTGGATATAATTTTGTTATGGTCCGCTTATAAGTACCAAGTTTTGTTCTGATTTCGGCTACACGGTGGACACCATCTTGACCGGGAATTGTTGAAATCACTCGACCCAGTAACCATTTGTATGGGGGCAAATTGTCATCTTGTATTAGCACGAGCATATCAGGACGTAATGTGCTGCCATTGGATGTCCATTTGTGGCGTTGCTGAAGCAAATGCAGGTAGTCGGTCGACCATCTACGCCAAAATATCTGCTGCAGTTGTTGTAGACGAAAGCGACCTAAACGATTATAGTTGGCATCAGTTAAATCTGGCTCTGGAAATGAAGTTAAAGGCTCTCCGATTAGGAAATGTCCCGGGGTCAATGCTTCAAGATCAGAAGGATCGGCGGGTAATGGCACTAGGGGACGAGAGTTTAATATTGCCTCTATTTGAGCTGATATTGTAGATAACTCTTCAAAGGAGAGGGAAGCGTTTGCAATGACTCTCACGAGGTGATATTTTGCTTGCTTTACCGCGGCTTCCCAAAGGCCGCCTAAATGTGGAGATTTTGGTGGAATCGTGCGCCATTCAATCCTATTTTGCTGACATAATTGTAACAGTGCTTGTTTATGAGGTTCGGATTGAAATAAGCGGTTTAATTCGTTGAGCTCATTTTTCGCTCCTACAAAATTTGTAGCATTATCGCTGAAAATTGTTGTGCATAGACCTCTTCGCGCAATAAAACGACGTAGGGCAGCGATAAATGCGGCAGTAGAAAGATCGCTCACTGCCTCTATATGCACAGCCTTAGTAGTAAAGCACACAAATATTGCCAAATATGCCTTCACGGGTACTCTGCCTCGTACTTGAGAGTGAACCATTATCGGCCCACAGAAGTCAATTCCGGTGATTAAGAAAGCGCGACCAGGCTGCACTCGCTCCCTTGGAAGGTCACCCATGAATGGATCTTGTCTTATTGGTTTTGTTCGGAAGCATCTAATGCATCGATGTACCGTGTTGTTGCATAACCTTTTGCCGTCGATGGGCCAATAACGTTGCCGTAATAAAGACAGAAGTGTTTGTGGCCCCGCGTGCAGATGCTTGAAATGATACGAGAGTATTAAAATTTTTGTGAGAGTACAATTTTTGGTAGAATTATTTGGTGCTTAGCCTGATAACCTAAATTACTATGTCGAAGGCGACCTCCAACTCGGATAAGGCCCTCTTCATCCAGGAACGGGTCCAGGCTTCTAAGTTTGCTACTTTTACTAACATTGTTCTGCCTTGACAGCGCGTTGAATTCAGCTGTAAGGTGGGTACGTTGAGAATTTATAATTAAAGCTGCGCGAGCTGTGTCCAATTCGGCTGCAGTGAGAGGACCTCTTGCACGATTCTCAGACGATGTTTTACAATTGCGAACAAAACGAAAACAATAAGAGATAATACGTTCTAGTCGATCTATTGATTGCCTATGATTTATATTCGCTGTAATGTCGCAATAGGGTGAATTCGCTGCGAGGAGCACTAGTTTATTAGGCCGTAGTTCAGGTACATTTGTTTGTTCTTCTGGTAGTGGTTGTTGAATCTGGAAATCTGAATCGCTTAAAAATTCCGGTCCGCCGTTCCACAAGGCTGATTGCATAAATTCTGTTGGAGATGCGCCACGTGAAATAATGTCGGCTGGGTTTTGTTTGCTGGTAACATACCCCCATTCATCGCTTCTTGTCAGTTCCTGGATTTTAGCGACTCTATTCGCGACAAACGTGGTCCAAGTGTATGACGGTTTGGCAATCCAGGCTAGGACAATTTTGCAGTCAGTGTAGATCTCTCTTGTTGATATCAATTGGGATGATATTCAAAATTCGTTCGACTAGCTCGGCTGCCAATAAAGCTGCTTGGAGTTCAAGTTTGGCAATTGATGTTGATTTCGTTGGTGCTACTCGGGATTTCGAGCAAATCAGCCGAACGCAAACCTGACCGTTTAAGGTCATACTCCGAAGATAGCAGCATGCTCCGTACGCTGCTTCGCTACTGTCAGAGAATGCATGCACTTGCACAATATTTTCTGCGTTTGAGCAAATAATTTGTCTTGGAATTTGTATCGGATTCATAGCCTCAAGTTGGTTCACATATTCGGTCCAGCGCTTAGCGAACATATCTGGTAGAGATTGATCCCACGATATGTTAAGTTTCCACAATTCCTGCATAAATATCTTTCCTCGTACAACAACGGGCCAAATCAACCCAAGCGGATCAAAAATTCTTCCAAGGTCAGACAAAACCGTTCTTTTAGTTATTGTAGCTGGGCGTACAAAGGAAATGTTATAGGTAAATTCGTCCGTGGGTGGCAACCAAATTAGCCCGAGTGTTTTAACAACGTTATTGCCGCCAATTTTCATTAGTGGCTCTCTGTGAGCTTCAGGAATATGTCTTAACAGCTCTGGTGTATTAGAACAATATTTTCTAAGCTCAAATCCTGCCTCACCCAGCAGTAGCTGAAGGTCCGCCATATGCGAGGTAATCTCTTGAAGCGAATTGGCTCCAGTCATTATGTCGTCGACATATGTTTCCTTTGTTAAGGCTGTAGAAGCCAATGGAAACTGATGCAGACTATTCTCTGCAATCATTGTCAGACAGCGCGTGGCCAAAAATGGGGCAGATGATGTACCGTAGGTGACAGTGTTTAACTGGTACACACCGAGTTCAGCCAGTGGATTTTCGCGCCACAGAATCAGCTGATATCGGCAATCCTCAGGTCGTACCAATATCTGTCTGTACATCTTGCTTATATCTGATGTGAAAACGTAGCGATAGGATCTAAAGCGAAGAATAACAGAAAACAAATCAGCTTGAACTGTAGGACCAGTCATTAAAATGTCATTAAGTGAAACGCTGGTGGTGGTTTTTGATGAACCGTCAAACACTACACGGAGTTTCGTAGACGAACTCTCTTCCTTGACAACACAGTGGTGAGGTAAAAAGTAACAATTTTCAACCAATTGTTTGTTGGCAATAAAGGCTGCATAATTCCCGATGCGCTTCATATGATGGAGATTTTCGTAGTCGCTTATGAATTGTATATATTGTTGCCTTATATTGGAATCTTTACCTAATCTACGTTCTAGAGCGAAGAACCGACGCTTAGCTGTGGTGACTGAATCACCCAATACCGATGGTGGCTGTCTAAAGGGCAGGCTAACGACACATCTGCCATCAGTTGCTCGCTTTACTGTTGACGAGAAATGGGCTTCGCACAATTTTTCTTCTAGTGTGAGCATTTTTTCGGCATGTGTGTGTGTCTCAATTTCCCAAAATTGTCGAAGCAGCTGTTCTAAAGATGCAACTGATGTCGTTGTTGCCTTCTTAGCGAGTAGGCTTGATTGTTTGTTAGCGGGTAGTCTTCCCGTGACTATCCATCCTAACTTTGTGTTTTGCAAAATAGGTAAATGGTCGGCTAAGCGAATTTGCTCATTTATTAGCAACTCTATATAAATTTCTGCTCCCAACAACATATACATTTTTTGAGGCTTAAAAAATAATGGGTCTGCGAGCTGTATACTTGAAGGTAAATTCCAATGCGATATATTGAAATGACACTCAGGTTGCTGTTCACTAATGCGTGGCAATATGAGAAATGTTAAATCAGCTGAATAAGCGGATGTAATTGAGGTTATACTAGTACCAATTGAATGCCGTATGCTTACGTTATAATCACCAATGCCACTAATATAAGCTTGTGCAAATTTACGACGAATTCCCAATTGTACAGCAAGACCTTCTGATACAAAATTAAGTTGTGACCCGGAGTCTAATAGGGCTCGACACAGTATAGGGATGCCCCAGTTGTTTGTCACGTGAACAAGAGCTGTGGCCAGTATGATTATACTCTTAGGTTTATTTACAATAGCTGATAAACTAGCTGGCGCCGTGAAAGCCGTATAATTGATAGTAGGAGCACAGGTATTGGCGGTAATCATGCTGTTGGAAGCAGGAGAAAATGAAGCTAATTGTCATTCCGTATGAGGATTGTTAGGCAAGGCAGTAGCCGAAGAGGGTTCAACAACTGGCCCTGCGTTTTGATAAAGAGAGTTGGTGTGGAGTAATGTATGATGACTACGTTTGCAGACTCTGCACCTTTCCGACGCGCAATTCAGGTGGGTATGGTCCGTTTTTAGGCAATTATTGCAAAGATTTCGCTGATGGACAGCATCAAATCTTTGCTTCGGAGTTAACAAAAGAAATTTTTTGCAGCGATAAATAATATGATTTATGCCGCTACAGAACGTACATTTACGCTGGGCCTTTATATTTTCGGAAGCGACAAGTGCGGAGCGCTGCTGCAAAGAGCGAGCGGGTTTAAAGGGTTTGGGAGCATTGATGCACTGCTGTGAAGTAGAATGAGATGCTCCCGCTCTTTCTTCTAAATGAGTACATCTCTTCTCGAGAAATTTAAAAAGTTCGTCTAATGTTGGAAGTCTATCAGTGGGAGCTTCGTCATTCCACTTTTCAAGCGTCGAGTTATCCAATTTTGGTAGAACTATTTCTATGACTAAATCATCCCAGTGTGCCACTGGTCTTCCTAAAGTTGATAATGCTCTGAGGTGAATATTTACCGAATCGATTAACTCCCTTAGCGCCGATGACGAAGATTTGTTAGCGATTGAAGACACGTTGAAAAGCTGTCGTATGTGCTCCCGAACAATGATGTTGCGCCTTTGATATCGTTCGACAAGCGATTTCAGTGCTATTTCGTAGTTGTCAGAGGTTACTTCGATTGATTGTATACGTCATAACGCAGCCTCCTTAAGGGAAGACCGTAGATAATGAAACCGTGTTACGTTATCTAGCGCACTATTGCGATGCACCAAGGCAGAGAACGTGTCGTAGTACGATAGCCATTGAGTATAATCACCGGAGAAAGTTGGTAGGGAGATTTCTGGCAATCTCAATTTCTTACTGGCAACCGTTTCAGTTTTGTCCTTTGGGATAGTATCCTTATCAGCTTCATCCTTGCACTCTTTTATGGCAACCATAAGAGTTGGACGAAGAACGAAGTAAAGCTCTTCGAAGGTGCCTCGAATTTCTATATCCTCACCCGGCTCCAATTCCTCAATGCTGCTTTGTATGCCTTCAAACGCAAGGTAGTATCTTTCTAAAGCTTGAAATCTCGTTTCAAGTTCCGGAAGAGTTGCCTGGGATAATTTGGAGTCGATGAACTCCTTTAACGCTGCTGTTGAGCTATTAGAGTCTCACGTTTAATTTTTAATTTAGCCACCTTGGCTTCTGACATATTTGCAGTATATTTGAGAAATTTGTATAATGAAAGTATTCACAAATGTCTTGGTATATAATTGCATACACGCTTAAACAGATGTGTTCAATAAAAACCGTCTCCTGGCAGGATCGCCAATGTTAAATTCGATGTTGAATTTTCTATATTTTAGTAATGAAAAAACACACTTTATTTAGTAACGTAATAATATTATATATTTCCGCACGTTTCGAGAATTCAATAATTACTGACTTAAAAACTAACTTCAATTTTTCTTTACATCGAAGAGAATATTTGATAATTTACCGGAATGATAGCGGCACTAAAGTCGCCTGATGTCAATTACGTTATGTACCTTTGTATATTTGTAGGTGTTTATGCATATAATACGCTAGTGCTGTAAAATGTGTTGCGAAATCCGGTAATCGGGTTTGAAACAAAATGCAGTTAAGATTGGTTAAAGTAATTACAAAGGAGCCAACTTGCGACTGAACACTTAGTCTGCGGGATTTGTACCTGAGTCCACATGAGACCAGTTCTTGTTTCCAACCTTGTCGATGATTTTTGTTATCCGATGGGCGACGAAGGTTGACCATGAGCATGGTGGTTTACGAATCCAAGCCAAAGCAATGGTGGAATCAGTCCAAAGACGAAAAGTAAGGTGGCTTAAATTGAGGTTAGTTATGATTGATTCGACGATTTCCGCAAGTAGTACTGCCCCACACAGCTCCAGTCGTGGAAGAGAAATCGTTTTGACTGGAGCCACTTTGGTTTTAGCTAAAAGTAAGTTGACAAGTACACTGTCATCATTTTTGACACGTAGGTAGACTGCTGCCGCGTATGCCTTTTCGGAGGCGTCGCAAAATCCGTGAATTTCTATATTCCCTGTTGGAGAAAATGATACCCGTCGAGGTATCCGTATTTTATCTATTTCCTTATAATTTGAAGTGAAGTTTTGCCACCGGTCTAATGTTGAAAGAGATACGGTTTCATCCCAACCAGTCCCCTCCAACCGAATATTTTGCATTATCATTTTTGCGACAATAATAGTTGGTGCTAGCCACCCTAATGGATCGAAGAGTTTCGCGATTGTAGACAGTATTGATATTTTTGTGGTCTTATTTTCGCCCTCAATTGGCTTTGTTGTGAAATAAAATTGATCGGAATGCGCATTCCACCGAATACCCAAAGCTTTCACGCTACTAGAACCCTCGAATTCTAGAAAATCGTTGCTCAATAAGTGAGCTTTTGGAATGCCTTGGAATATTTCACTACTATTCGCGGTCCATTTTCGCAATGGGAACCCAGCTGATTTTAAAACCCTAGAAATTTCATCCCTTGGTCTTATCGCAGAGTCAATAGTATGCCCACCCGAGAGAACGTCGTCGACATACATATTTGTTCGCAAAATATTCGAGGCTATTGGATGAGAACTTTCGGAGTCAGCAGCCAGTTGAAATAAAGTCCTTATTGCCAAATAAGGCGCACAATTGACACCGAAAGTAACCGTTTCAAGCTCATATAAACTGATGGGATCAGTTGGGCTTGAGCGGAAGACTATTCGTTGGTATTTTGTTTGATTGGCATCTACTCGGATTTGCCTATACATCTTCTCAATATCGCTATTGAAGACGTATCTAAAAAGTCTCCAGCGGAGAATTAAGGTGGGTAAATCCGCCTGAAGCACTGGGCCCGGCAGAAGAATGTCATTCAAACTTACACCATTCGAGGTGGATGAAGACGCATTAAAAACTACCCTAACTTTCGTTGAGATACTTTCCTCCTTAATAACCGCATGGTGAGGTAAATAGTAATTGTCGACCGCATCGGCCGACTGAATTTCTTTTATTTTTGTCATATGACCCATGGATTCATACTCCATTATCACCCTGTTATATTCCCTCTGCAACTCTGGATTTTTCTTAAGTCTTGTCTCATTCTTGTAGAACTGAGAGCACGCTATCCTTAACGATGGGCCCAGGCTTAGCTCAGCGGGGAATTCTGACCTAAATGGAAGTGACACGGTGTATCTTCCGTCAGAGCCCCGTCGAGTTGTCCGCTTGTAAAGTTCCTCACAGTAGGATTCTTCCGTTGTGAGGGCTTTAGTTTTGGGCAAATCTTCGAGTTCCCAAAAAGTGCTTACCTGCTTGTCTAGGGCAACTTCATTAAAAAAGGAGCACGACCAGTCAGTATCCAGCCAAACACAGTTTCCTGGGCTAAAAGAGTATTTAGAATATTCTTCTTAATACCGCTCAAGATAATTTGCGGATATAAATCTCCTCCTAGAACAAGATCGACTTGCTCATTGACGAAGAATCTTTTATCCGCCAAAACCAGATCAGGAAATGCTTGCTGTGTTAGCGCACTTACATCGTAAGTTGGCAAATAACCTGTTAAGTGTGGTAAGACTAATACCACAGCATCTATAGAAATAAGTGGGTCAACTGGTGATCGCAATTGTTCTGCGCCTAAGTCTATCCGTAATAAAAGAACATTCAGAGCCAGAGTCTATGAGAGCGCTGGCTGAAAAATCTACACCATTATAATGAATGGTTACACGAGCCGTCCCTAATAATACACCTTTACTCGTATTTGCGAAATTTGATTTTAAATTAACGGTTTTATCTGCCTTTCCTTGTTTTGCAAACTTATTTTTCGATTGAGCCTGCGCAGATGTGCCTGGCAAATCATCGGCCGAATCGGTGGTTTCATTCACCTTTGTATTCTTTGTTGATTTTTCTGTCGGCAGATGCAAAAGAGTATGATGTCTTTGGTGGCATGTGAAGCAGTTGCGAGGACTCGTGCATCTCGACACCGTATGACACATCATGAGACAATTGAGGCAACAACCATTCTTTTTGACAAAGGCTATTCTATCGGATAGTGCTAAGTTTTTAATCTTAGGGCACGAGTGTAGTTTATGGTCGGTACTTTGGCACATTTTACATGCATTTTTCGCGACGCTAGCTTGAAAAGCACCAAGCTTCTTTTGCGGTGGTTTAGAGGAATGCGTATTGCTTTGCACCTTTGGCGTAGGCTTTGGCATGATTCCTCTTAAACCCGAGACCGATTCTAAAGTTTGGAAACGATTTGACAGAAATCGGTGCATGTCCGCCCACTTGGAAGTTTCTGTCATGTTTTCAACTGACTGTTCCCACAGTGACAGGGTAACATCAGGTAATTTCGTTGAACAAAGATATGTGGTGATTGGGTCCCAGGTCGAAATGTCAATGTGATGACATTCAAGTGAGGATATACAATTGTTTATATCTCGTTGCAGCCTTTTAATTGACGTGCCGCATTCAGTCTCAACTGCTTGAAGACTGAATAAAACTTTTAGTTGGGTATTGATCAGGATTCTCTTATTCTCATATCTATCGCAAAGGTTTTTCCAGGCTACGTTGAAGCCGTCATTTGTCAGTTCACATTTCCTGACAATTTCTTGCGCCTCACCTTGTGTCTTTTGTGTAAGGTAAAACAGTTTTTGAATGGTGAAAGCCGTTTGTTTAAAATAAGAGAAAAATCCTCTTCTTTTTGCTGCTTTTCTAAATTATGCATGAGCTTATTTATTTTACTCATGCAACGGACAAACACTGCGTAACCTGACTTATTTTTCTTTCTAATTGACAAAATATTAGCGGCAGTAATTTTATCGTCAATTAGCAATTGCTCAAAAGCTTCTTTCGCTTTCGCCCCCATGGATTTCAACTCCTCTTCCTGAAGTTTCAGGGAAAAGGTGGAGTGGTCGCTTGCGGCTATGGCCATGAATCCCATTTCGAACTCTTGGACTGAGTCAGCCAAACGAGTGTATGCCTCCATATTAAGGTGTGCAAAAACAACAAGAATAAAAACTACAAGGAAAACTTCTCTTTTCCAAACTATAAGATAGCGCAGAGTCAAAATCTGTACAAAAAAAAAAAAAAAACCCAATATGGACGTGTGTAACAAACGCCTGCCAACAAAACAACCAAATTAAAATCACCAAGATCGCAAAAAATAAAAAGATCAAAAATTTAAATTTTATATTTTTCAATAATTTCTTGAGCCACCCTAATAGAGTGCTCTAAGAACGCTTATATATACATATATATATATATTGCTCGCCACCCAAAAAACGAAAATTTGTATGTGTGTATGTATATATGTTTATAAAAATGCCAAGTGAATATGAAAACGAACAAAAAATGCTTTATTTGGAGAGAAATATAATAATCTTCCAATATTAATAAATAAATTAATGTTTTATAAAATTCGTGTAAAGTGAGAAGTGATTCTTGTGGAAGAAAAAATTATTAAAGTGCAATCAAAGCCAAGTGGTGTTCTGTTCACAATGCAGTGTTGTTGTTTTTGGTATGTTAACTACAAAAAAGGTGCAAGTAGCGAGAAGTAATATGGAATAGATTTATTCCAGAAAATTAAAATACTTGCAGTTTTAAATGTGTTTTCCAAAAAACACAAGATGTACAAATATGTGAGTTTTTAAAACTATGAAGACTCTTAGGCTGTGTCAGGAGTACCTTACCACTGGTGGGGGGTGAAACCTGATAGACAAAAGGGCTATTTGTAACCAAATTAACTGAACTTTAACTTTAACTATTTTATTCACTCGAATGAATTATTCAAATAATCAAAGCAATATTTAATACCAAATTTATTGTGACGTTTGAAGTGATTTTTGTGAGAAAAAAAAACTTTTGAAAATTATTAAGTACAATTATAAGGCAAAGTGAGGTTATATTCATAGTGAATTGTTGTTGTTTTTGGAAAGCTAAATACCAAAGGGTGCAAGTAGCGAAAAGCACTATGAAATAAATTTATTCCCGAAAATGAAAATACTTGCAGCTTTAAATATATTTTCCAAAAACACAAGTTGTACAAATATGTGAGTTTATAAACTCTCAACACCCTTAGGCTGTGTCAGGAGTACCTTACCACTGGCGGGGGGTAAAACCTGATAGACAAAAGGGCTATTTGTAAACACTAACTCACTTTGCACGCAAAATCCCTCGCACTTTTCAATCAAATTTGTTAATTCACTTGAACACTGATTATTTTATTTATTAATTGTTTTTTTTTTTGTTTTTTTTTGTTTTGTTAATTTGCACCACTAAAATTAACCACGTACCTTTTATCTTTATTTAATAGGTAGATCAGGAACTAAAAATTGTTTTGTTGTTGCTGCTCCTCCGAATTATTGCCAGTGGTTATATTATTGGTTCACTCAAGGATGCTGTTGTTGAGTGGACTGCAAACTGGTGCTGAGTGGACTGTAATGAATTTGCTGGTTGTAAGAGAGGCGATGATGGACCAATGTCTTGACCGGACGCAGCGCTCGGACAAGTATTTAGTTCAACCAAAATGAAATGAAAAGAAAAGTGCAGTATTAATATTTAATATTAATAATTACTTTATTTTCAAGTATTTGGTCAAATTCAATAATTAATATATATATATGTATGTATTTAACAGATTACCTCTAATTGCTGGATCTGGCTGGAACACGTCTCGCTGCGATGAAGTTTTAAAACAAGTGAAAGAATGCAGGATTTGATCTTGCCAATTTTACCGGTCGAACTGTTTATTTCTTCCAGCGATGATTTAACATGATTTAACATACCGCCAATGTTAACTAAACAAATTACGAGGGTGACCGGCGAAGTTTAAAAGTTTTAGCTCTAGGCCTAAACAGCGCCTTTTTCAGCGCCTATTTTTCTGGGAGGTTTTAAATGAAATTGCTGTTGTAGTTGTCTTTTCCTTGGAATTTTTAGCTTCTTGAATTTTTTTGGTTACGACACATGTAATGGACGTGTCACATGAAGCATCTGAAAAAAGCGCGCAAGAAACTTTTTGTTCATTTAGAGAGCGATAACAATGGTATGAACGAGTATCTTTTATTGACTCTGCTTGCTCAAATCGTGGCTTTAATGCAGCTTTATGCACATTGTGCTCAGTTTGTGTACAAAATTCGAAACTGATATTTTTATAAAAAGTTTTCGCCCATGAAAAAAGACTGTAGGGCATTGTGATGTAATCACCATCTATTCGTTGTAAGGTTTTTCGCCGTGCTTGCCTTTTTATCGTACCTCCCTAACAATCACAAGCTCCCTTACCGTGCGATGTCGCGAAAAAATTCCACTCTGCATCGACCCCAAAACCCTTTTTATGATGTGCAAGATTATTAAAGTTGAACTTATTTGTATATTGTGACCCCGCTCCATCTGAGTAGTAATGTCGACAGAGAGACTCGTATTTCAGGAAATTGTTCTTGAAATTTCACATGAAGATCTCCGATATTAAATAATAATAATCTTCGTTGCTCCTGAGTACGGAAGCCATTTTGAGAAACTGATTTATAATCATTCAAATCTGGTTGAACTCTACTCACGTCGTCCATAAAATAAAACTGTCGTACCTTTTTCACGGTCTCATTAGGAATTTTTTTACCGACCTTACGTGGCGGTAAAGAACCATACCCAAAATTTTTTTTTAGTTTCTTGGCACGAAGGGCCATTCTTCTAGGTACCTATATTCAAATAGAGACAAAAATTTTTTTATTTCGTAAAGAAATTTTTATTAAAACATCTGTACCTGAAATACTGTACGTATTCTATTAAAGGACCAATTCTCTGGGAGAGTAGTTAATACTTTAATTTTCTCACATTTAGTATGATTTTCAGATAAAGCAGTTTTAATGTTAGCTATATACTGCTTCTCAGAATTATTTGCACTCTCATCATATCCTTTTTTGTTTAGTAGGCTAGAAATATTTTTATTACCTTTCTTTATTACTTGAGAAAATCTTTTTTTTTTAATCGCAGTTTCGCCGAAATCGCGCAAAAAATTATTAATATTTTGAAGTTTTGAAACATTTTCGACTTCACTGAATTCAAAAGTAGGATCAGACTTTTCATCGTCAACATCACTCTCAATCACGATATCAATGTTACATTTATCACTTTCAGCGGTGTCAAAAACAAGTTAATGTGTTTTTTTATAAACACCCCTTCGACAAGCATTGCACATGTACGAATCAACAAAGCACTTAAATTTTATGTCCCAGTCATCGGTGACTCTGTACAAATTATTATAAACGCTATTATGCTTTCTTTTTAGCAATGGGTTGCAGCACTTATACTTCGATCGACCCATCACTCGAATTTACACCGTACTGTTTATACTATATAGAATATTCACTTCAACACCAAAATCAAGGTGAAATAACCGCGCGGCTTAAATGAGCAACGTCTTTATTCAATCAAAGGATTACTCTAAACTAATTTTACCCATCATTGTAAATAACAATGTACAACTCTTATTTTACATGCGTTCTTTACCGTTAATTTTTGTGAATTGCATCTATATGTATGTACGCGCGTTTGTAAGTACATATGTATGTATGATTATCTGTAAGAATATTTTTTAGTTATGCCAATTAATAAGTACATAAATATGTAAGAACAAAATAAGAAGTGTTTGAAAATAGAGTACGCAATAGTCAAATAAGCATTTTATTGTTATGTACATATGTTTGTATGTGCCTATGTAAATTACTATAACTCGCTTAGCGCGAATGGAGAAATGAGAGCATATCGGCCGCCCGCATGTTCGCAGCAGTGCGATGCGTAAGAGAAACAATTATTTTTTAATACTTTCCGTTGAGAGCACAAAACAAATTTGTGATATCATGTTACTCATCATATTTCCAACATAACCCATTAAAAAATTTTAAAATTCAAGGCGTGGCAGTGGGTCAAACCCCTATTTGTTTATAAAAAATTTATTAAAAAAAGGACAAAAATATTTTTTTTTTAATTTTTTCATAAAGCTCCCTTATAGTGAACTATGTATGTAAATTTTCATATTTTTTCAATTCAAAGTATGTGAGTAATGAATTTTTCAAGAAAGAGCTAATAAAATATTTATCTGCAAAAATAAGTAATAATCAATTTAGTTTTTAAAAAAATTTTGGGTGGGATATTGTTGTATTGGTAAATACTTAACAAATAAGCAAAGAACTTTATTTTTCATAACTTCGGGGAAAATGGTGTGTACACTTCAGAGATTTCCACTCTGATACGAACAGGCTTACCAAAGACGTTATGAACAATGCAGCTCAGGAATCTCCACAAGAATCTCCACAAGGTTGTGTCGAGACTTCCAGTGAGACGATCTCTGGCAAATTAAACGATGCACGAACTAATAGTGGTACCTTTGCGGCTGTTTGTTCTACGTCACCAATGTTGATTTCGCTGGACTCCCCAATTCATCCTACACCTCCACCGGTATCTTTAGCTCCAACAACAACAGTTACCCATACTGGGGTTGTTGCTAGCGATACAAGTGTTCCTGAAAAAAATAGTACTTCTTTGACGGGCTCGATAACCAACGCTAGGTCAAGCAATGCGTTTTCTGTCAACTGTTCTATAACGGCCGCACCTTCGCAGCTCTCTGGTGCGCTATCCGCTACTCCTTTGCAGGTGACTGCCGTGCCACCTCGTAGGGCTGTATTTGTGTCCCGATTACACGCCTCGCTTCCCGAAAATGACATTGCTCGTTACGTTTGCTCTAAACTTGGTGTTGCACCCACTAGTAACATCAATGTGTATAAATTTAACTTTAAATATGAGAGAGACATCTCCTCATTTAAAATATCCCTTTCAGATGAATATTTCGATAAGGTACTTGATTCCTTTTTTTGCCCTAAGCATACTGTGGTTCACTTGTTCACGAGAAAGGCGAGGGCCGAACCTGTTTTATTACAGCCAAAAAACGGTATGACGAACACAGTAATAACAACACAAAGGTAATTGCTGATCTTTCCCGTCTTCTCATTAATTACCAAAATGTTCGTGGTTTACGATCAAAACTTGTTCCATTCTTCCTTAATTCTTTCAACTTTTCTGCACAAGTTGTAGCTTTTACGGAGACCTGGTTAAAGCCTGATAATTACAATTCTGAGGTTTTTTCAAATAAATATGCTGTTTATCGGCGTGATCGCATCTCTAGAGCGGGAGGTGTCCTTATTGCTGTTGAATCTAACCTATCATCTGAGTTGATTTCGCTGGACAATATCTCTCATATTGAATTCATAGCAGTTAGGCTTTCATTCGGTAGCTATAGCGTAATTGTTTGCTGTTCGTATATACCACCTCGTTCGGATATGGATGTTTATGCTAGTCATAGCTCGGCCATCTGCGATTTGCATTCGAAGTTGGGAGATAACGATCGACTTGTTGTTGTTGGTGGCTTTAACTTGCCAACAGTTAGTTGGGTTAATATAAGTGATTCAAACTTTTTAACTCCCACTGCTCAACATGAGTTTCTCAATTGCTTGTTAGACTCATCTCTTTTACAGATTAACAATATTCCAAATAGTGGAAATAAAATGCTGGATTTAGTATTAGTGGATGGCTCGGTGGGTACTGATCTTACGCAAATACCACCTTTACCCCTTCCAGAAGACCCTCTTCACCCTACGCTAGAGATATCACTTGATATCAGCCTACCCCGTAGGATTCAAGTACAGTCTCGTCCCCGATCTAGATGCTTCTACAAAGCGAATTTCATTATGCTCAATGATCAGTTGGCTTCCCATGACTGGTCGGATCTCTATGCTTGCACTGATGTCGATTCGACTATCTCTATATTTTACAGTACACTTGATGGCTTCTTTGATACCTGCATTCCTACTCGCTATACCCTATGTTCGAATAAGCCCCCTTGGTTTTCAAGGCAACTTATCAGACTTAATAACATTAAATCTAGGCTTTATAAGAGATTCAAGAAATCTGGAGCATCTGCAGACCTCTCTAAATATCTAATAGTTCGTTCTAAATTTCACCGTCTTAATCAGCTTTGTTATAAAAATTACTTGAGTTGTTGTAAAGCCCAATTTTTTAGAAATCCAAAAAAGTTTTAGAGTTTCGTAAATTCAAAGCGGAAAACTTCTGGGTATCCTTCCTCATTAACCTTTGGAGGTAAAAAAGCTTGCACTGATGACGACGTTGCTGAACTATTTTCTGAGTTATTTAAGTCCACGTATTCATCCAGTGGTTTTCATTCCGGTCAATATCCCTATCGCTTAGATAGCTCGAATTACATTAAGAATCCTGCTATTGATGGTAATATTGTTCTTCAGAGTCTTCAATCTTTGAAGCCCACCTTTTCTCCGGGACCGGACGGTGTTCCTAGTTGCGTGCTTAGGTACTGCGCCGAAAACATGTATGACCTTATTTTAAAATTATTTGAGCTATCTCTGGGATCTGCGTCATTCCCGGCACTTTCGAAACAGTCTTTTATTATACCCCTGCATAAAAAAGGTAGTAGGTCAAAAGTTGAAAACTACAGGGGTATTGCTAAACTTTCAGTCTTTCCTAAAGTCTTTGAACAGATTGTTACCAGTCAACTCCAATATCAGTGTTCTAGTATTTTATCTCCATGCCAACACGGTTTTATTCGTCAAAGGTCAATCACTACAAATTTGCTTGTATTCACCTCTATAGTTATGGATGGATTTTTAGCGAACAAGCAAACGGATGTCATCTACACGGACTTCAGCAAAGCATTTGATACCGTCAACCATGAGTTGCTTATTCATAAGCTTGATTTAATGGGCTTTCCGTTTCACCTATTAATGTGGCTGAAAAGCTATCTTTCTAACCGGACCCAAAAAGTCCTGTTCAAGTGCAATCTGTCGGAATCGTTCGGAGTTTCCTCCGGCGTACCCGAGGGAAGTCATATGGGCCATTTGCTCTTTGCCCTTTTCATTAATGACTTGCCACAGACAATATTATATTCCCATACTATAATGTATGCGGATGATGTAAAACTTTGCTACACTTACTGTCCTACCGATTTGAGCTCCTTGGCTCTTCTTCAGGTCGACTTGGACTCGTTCCAATGTTGGTGTACAACAAATTTACTAGCTTTAAATTGCTCTAAATGTAAGCATATGACATTTCACCGAGTGTAGACAGCATTGAAATCTTATGTAATAGATGGTACGCCTTTGGAGCGTATATCTATTGCAAATGATCTAGGTTTCCTTTTTGATCCGAAATTGAATTTTAACATGCATATTTCATCTATAGCCAACAAAGCGTTGGGTTTACTTGGATTCGTTAAAAGATGGGCTAAAGAGTTCGATGATCCGTACCTCACTAAGGTTCTTTCCACATCGCTGGTTCGTCCAATACTCGAGTATTGCTCATGCGTTTGGTCCCCTGTTTCCCAAAACATATAAAGCGTCTTGAGTCAGTTAAAAAGCAATTTTTGATATTTGCATTGCGCGGCCTTAATTGGGACTCAGTCTCCACCTTCCTCCATACAGAAGTAGACTTCTTCTTATTAACTTACCCACTCTGGAAAATCGGAGAATATTACTGGGGGTATTGTTCATCCATAAGCTCATTATTGGAGAAATTGATTCTGCGGAGCTCCTCAGCCGCTTGTTTTTTGCGGTTCCCCCTAGAGTATCCAGACACTACGTTCCTTTCTATTTACCCCTTTGTTGACGAAACTTTGGTAAAAATAATCCTCTTCTTATCTGGTGCACGCACTACAATGACTTGTATAGCTGTATCAGTCTTGAATGTACTTTTGCCACTATACGTAATGCAATACTTGCCTATCTAATTTAAGAGATACAAGCTAATTTAATTTGCCGGCATTTTATTCCTTCCATAAAAAACAGGAACTATCTCGCTTAATGATGGAGGAACATTTATCAACATGTATCATTAAGAAGGAACAAGACAGTACTGTGTTGATTGGAATCTGGTGCATTCCAAAAACGTAAAAAACATGCTTTTTCATGAGTCACTGACCGGAATCGTATGCATTCCGGCAGTATAATCTTATAGGTCAGGCATCGAGCTGATCGGAATCTGGTGCATTCCAACAACACAGGTCATGTTACTTTTTTATGCCTTGTGATGGCGTATCCTCATTACACTACTCTTAGCACTGCCGGATTCCCATGACATGCTGATTGGAATCTTGTTGCATTCCAACAGGGAGATTAGAATTCACTGCATTCCGAAATCATGCTGAGCGGAATTTGATGCATTCCGCCAGTATAAGATTTCGGCATAACATCTTATTTCTGCTCATATTTCTTATTATTATTATATTCTTAAATTAAATAGTAATGTTCATTAATATTTCTTTGTTTGTAATATAACATTGTTGAAATCTCGATATATCTTAAATTTTATCTTTTGAGTTGTATATTTATATATATTTTATATTATGCAGTCGACCATAGTTTGTCGTCGACTTTAAATAATAAATAAATAAATAAATAAAAATATTCCCTTGCTCCGGGAAGGTATCGAATCCAATCCGGGTCCGTCTCCTGACCTCGATCCTGAGAAATGGTTTTGCTGCATCTGCCGGAAAAGAATCTTTTTAGGACGGTCATACTCTGTTCAGTGTGTCTCGTATAAGGGATGGTTGCATCGGACAGGTTGTTCTGGGCTTGATCCCAAAACCCGACTTCCACGTAACTTTTATAAATCTTTTGTGGCTCCTTTCTGTTCACGCCAAAGGGCGTCCAGTAGTCTACGCCAAAGCGCCCCCTCTCCCCCCCCCCCCCACTACCTTCCAGCAGCCCCGCTGCTCAGGAAGCCACAATAAGTACCCACGGCTGCTCGCGCCCCACTGCGCCAACAACTCAAACAGCTGCTACCACTCATAACTACTATCTTCGTAGTAGAGTCGGTAGCAATGCTGAGCATCAGCCCCTGCCCCCGTCTTCTCCCCCCCCCCCCCCCCCCCCCCCTCTTTTCCGGCAGCAATCGTGTAGGTCAGGGAAACAGACTCTTAGTCCCAACCTCCGTTTGCACCGTTTTCCAGCACAGAATATATATGTTTGCGACATCCGCCCAATGCAGCTCCTGCCTTGGGTGGTGCCACATTCCTAGATGTTCTGGTCTCCGCGACGGCAACCCCCGACGGGTTTCATCGCGCCATGTTGCCAGGTCGCAAACGCAAATCAAACGGGTACCCCAATGCTTGCCCAAGAACGCCCAGTTCCAGGGCCACAACAGCAATCGCGTCCTGCCCTTCCACAACCCAGGCGTAGTCACCCGTCACTTACCCCCAGAGTGGCGGCGTCTCCCCTTATGCACTTCAGAATTCTGCAGTTAAACTGTAATGGACTAACTGGGAAGATTACGGAGATAGTCGATTTCATGAAGCGGCACAAAATCCGCATTGCTGCGATTCAAGAGACTAAACTCACAGCAAGATCTGCATTGCAGACCTGCTCTGGGTATAATGTCCACAGAAAAGATCACGAGAGCGGAAATGGAGGCGGCCTCGCGTTTATCATACACCACTCTGTGCAATATTATATATTTGATCCTGGCATCGACCGCAGGGACAATGTCTTAGAACGTGAAGGCCTATCTGTCCGGTCAGGCGATGCAAACCTAGAAATCATCAACATCTACATCCCTCCTACCACCTGTTGCCCCAGTGGATACCGCCCTAATATCAGAGCCTTACTCACTGGCAACAATCGCATTATCTTAGGCCATTTCAATGCCCATCACGATCTAAGCCATTCAAGTTTGCGGACGGACAGTAGGGGTGAGATGTTGGCGGATCAAATAGAAGAAACGACGTTCTGCACAATAAACGGAGACGCTCCCACACGTATGGTAGGAAGCTGTCACAGTTCGCCAGATACCTCAATCGTGAGCGCAGAACTCGTAAACTGCGTCAACTGGCAGCCGATGGTAACATTGGCATCCGACCACCTGCCTATACTTACTTCGCTCGAGCGTACCGCCGAATTCATCGTCACCGAAAAACGCACTTTCATAAACTTCAAAAAAGGAAAGTGGGAAGAATATAAATCTTTTACAGACAACCTCTTTGCTACCCTCCCTATCACGACTGATGCCCGCCAAGGGGAGCGTGCCTTCCGCAAGGTCATTGAATCCGCCCCGGCACATTTCATTCCCGCCAGGAGAATTCCCGAAATCCGGCCCCACTTCCCGCCGGAGGCCGCAAACTTAGCGAGAGAACGTGACCTTATAAACCAACGCATCAGATTGCTTGTGGATGAACACAAGCGGGCGAAATGGGAGGAGCACCTAAGAGGTTGTAACCTCTCTACCGATGTGGGTAAACTTTGGTCCACCGTAAAGTCACTATCGAATCCGACTAAGCACAAAGACAAAGTTTCCATCGCTTTTGGCGACAAAGTGCTGTGGGATGCGAAAAAATGCG
Source organism: Eurosta solidaginis (assembly GCF_040869045.1). Taxonomy (NCBI): domain Eukaryota; kingdom Metazoa; phylum Arthropoda; class Insecta; order Diptera; family Tephritidae; genus Eurosta; species Eurosta solidaginis. The sequence goes on from NC_090319.1 coordinate 132,033,393, forward strand.
CGAGCGCTTTCTGCCGGCAATATATAATGCATTCTAGGGTCGACAAAGATAGACGGAGGGCCAACAGACACGCACATAAACACAAATTGAGCGCGTCACCAATCACCATCACCGCTAAAGAGGTTGAGGCCGCCATTGGTCGCGCTAAACCATCCAAAGCAGTGGGCCCAGACGGCATAGCCATGCCGATGCTTAAAAACCTAGGGAAAGAGGGTTTCAAATATTTAGCGCATGTCTTCAACCTGTCTCTTTTCACCTTTGTCATACCCGAGAAATGGAAAATGGCCAAGATGGTCCCGCTACTAAAGCCTGGGAAACCAGCTAACATAGGAGAGTCGTATCGTCCGATATCTCTCCTATCGCCAGTAGCAAAGACGCTTGAAGCCATTTTGCTCCCTTATTTCCAAGCAAATGTGCAGCTAGCCTCTCATCAGCATGGCTTCAGAAAACTCCATAGCACTACCACCGCGCTAAATGCCATTATCACCCAGATAAATTGCGGTTTAAATCAATACCGGTTTAAATCAATTGCGGTTAATATCAATACGGCTACCTCCCTGATCTCTCCAGTTTTTTCGCCTCGCGAAAGCTGGCATTATCACCGCCTAAATCTTCCGCGACCTTATTTACAACATGGACGTCCCAAATGTCGACCATTTTGAACATCCACGTCGATGGCACTACGCTACCGACTGTCCTGCACCCCAAAATCTTGGGTGTGACGTTTGATCAGGATCTACATTTTGGTGAGCACGCAGCCGCAATTGTTCCGAGAATTCAGAGCCGTAACAAAATCCTCAAATCCCTCGCTGGCAGTACCTGGGGAAAAGATAAAGAAACGCTCATGACTACATACAAAGCAATTAGCCAGCCGATTACGTGCTACGCATCACCCATATGGTCGCCAAGCCTAAAAGTTACCCACTGGAAGAAGCTACAGGCCTGCCAAAGTACTGCTCTCAGAATTGCCACGGGTTGTCTTCTTATGTCACCAGAACACCATCTGCATAATGAGGTGAGAATACTCCCCATCAGGAAGAGAAATGAGATGCTGACCAAACAGTTCCTGTTTAATACCCAGAAACCTGAGCATCCCAACAGACATCTGATTGATGAACCAGCACCGCCTAGGGGCTTAAGGAGTCATCGCCGTAAGCATTTTGAGGAAATACGGCACCTGAGAACCCAGCCGTATGAAGCGAAAAAACACAAGCAGGTCCTTGGTGAACTCCACAAACAGGCGTAGGACCTTTATGCCGGGAATTGCCCGGTGAATCCAGTACTCAAAGAAAAGTACCCAAAACTCACGGAAGAGGTACGCATACTCCCCAGGGAAACGCGTGTCACTCTTACTCAACTTCGTTCTGGATACTGTAACAGGTTAAACCCTTACCTAACCAGAATCAACCCCGACATACAAAATATATGCCCCGCTTGCAATGTGTCCCCACATGACACCAACCATCTCTTTAATTGTAATGTGGAACCAACGCCTCTAACACCCCTTTCCTTATGGCCCACCCCTGTTGAAACAGCAAGTTTCCTTGGACTCCCGTTAGAGGATATTGATGACAATTTGTGATCGGTCGCGGCTGTTAAGTGGGGCGAAACACTGCTACAACAACAACATTAAGAGTCTTCGAATAAGATGTAAGTATACAAAAGAATCTACGTTAAACGCTGATAGTTTGAATGAGGTGTTTTTATCTAGTGCTTCGAATAATAGTTCCACACCTCAGTTTGTTCCGTATCCTTCTATCAAATACTTTGACGTACCTTTCGCATTCTCAATTCTATCGGAGCTCCATGTCGCTAAATGCCTCAATAATATAAAATCTAACACTGTTGGCGAAGGTGGCTTACCTATTACATTTTTGAAGTTGATTATGCCCAATATCGTCAGCACGCTGACGCACATTATTAATCATTGTATTACAACATCTTGCTTCCCTAATTCGTGGAAAATTGCCTACGTACGTCCCATTGCAAAAAATAAGCGCGCCTGTTCTCCGGGTGACTTTCGTCCAATTAGTGTTCTTCCCGCCTTGTCGAAAGTTCTTGAGTCAATAATGGCTGAACAAATTACGGCTAACATTACAGCAAAAAGTCTACTTTCCCCTTATCAATCTGGGCTTAGGGCAGGTCGTGGTTGTTCAACAGGTATGGTTAAAAATATTGGACGATTGCGTATGGCTTATGAAAAAGGTGGAATATTCCTCCTATGTTTACTTGACTTCTCTAAAGCGTTCGACTCTGTTGATCATTTATTACTTTGCTCTAAGCTTACGTACTATTATGGATTTGGTAAAGCTGATATTTTTCTTATGAGGAGTTACTTAACGGATAGGTGTCAAAGAGTCAAGATTTGCGAACTTTCATCAACGGTCAAAACCATACCTTGTGGCGTTCCTCAAGGGTCTATTCTAGGTCCACTACTTTTTAGTGTATTTATAAACGATATATTTTTAGCCTGTCGGCATGTAAGTATGCATGCATATGCTGATGACGTCCAGCTATCTGGTCGTTTTGATAATATTAATGCAATAACGGTAAAGCTGAATGAGGATTTACTAGCTATCTACACGAAATGGCCTTCAACTTAACTGAAATAAGTCGTATGTCTTACCAGTTTTCAAAAATAAAATAAATCTTACTAGTATCCCTAATATTAATTTAAACCAGGGATGCACCTTAACGTTAAGCTAATCGTTTATCAAAAAATGTCCACCGTTTCCGTTGAAACACTTCGAAATATTATCGATAAAGAAATTATCAAGATAAATTGTATCTCGTTTTTAACCGAAACGAAAAGCTTTCGTTAACGTTAAAAACGTTAACGAAAACGTGATACTTTATGTTTGAATTGTGCTGGCAATGCTATAGCCATGGTGAAGCCGTAAGGTGGCAACAACGAGCGCACATACACACACAAACTCTATGTAATTTGTTTGTGTAATTCGTTGGTGGTAATGTCAAAAATACTCTGAGAAATGTTCGTACTGTCAAAATTCATGAGAAAAGTTGCAATCAGCTTGGATAATGCTTTCACCTTTAATGACTCCGCCATCAATCAGCTTTGCCAGCATAGTTTGAAATTAATAATCAACATAAACGATTTGATTTCGTTTTGATATGGCAGAAAACGAAACGAAATCATTTCGTTAATTTGACGATCTTAACGTTAATAAACGAAACGAAATGACTTCGTTTCGTTTATTAACGTTGATTATCGTAACGAAATGATATCGTTTCGTTGGTTAAGCATGCCTGATTTAAACAAAAACTCTCTTGAAATAGTTGAAAAATCATCAACGTGGGCTTCGTTAATAACACAAATTTAAGTTTTGTAAACCACATAAGTTCAGCTGTAGGCAAAGTGTATGTTACTCTACGTAACCTGAGGCAGTCAGCACCATTTACTTCAATTCATATTCGAAAGAGGATTGCCGTCAAATTATTTTGCCTACCCTAACCTACTCTGAACTGGTATATAGCAAGATTGACTCTCAGTCGGCGTATAAAGTTGATATTGCATTTAATGACATTACGCGTTATGTATATGGAATACGTACACTCCGCGACAAAACTTTAGCACACCACACATTTTTTATGACAACTTTTAATAAAAAAATTTTTTAGCTTTTATATTCTACAATTAAAGACGGTGAGTGAAGGTATTCATGTAAATAGTAGTAACAGACAGCTATTGCGTACGTGTAGGGTCCGCGTAAAATCGCGGCGCCCGAACGACGCGACAAAACTATAGCACAATTAGGTAAAAATAAACAAAAAACTGATTATATTTTTTTATTTTTATTTTAGCAAATGGGTGTATCCCCCGTTATTTTTTACAACTTCAATAAGTCTCTTTGGCAGCGTCTCATATAGGCTTTTAATATAATCTTGATCTAACTTTTCCCACTCATCTTGGATAGCATTTTTTAAATGTTCACCATTGTTATATTATTTACCATTTAAGTACACAGCACGTACTAGTTTACCCCAACAATTTTCAATAATATTTAAATCAGGGGAGTGCGCTGGCCACTTTAAATTTTGAATATTACGTTCTGAAAAATAGTCTCTTGCGAGTTTTGCAGTATGAACTGCAGCATTATCTCGCTGAAAAATATAATTTTGACCACCAATTTGTGTTCCATATTTGGCTAATTGTTCGTCGATCAATTTAATGTAACCCTTACTATTTATTTTCCCAGAGATAAATTTTATTTCAGTCTTTCCGTCAAAGCCTATAGCAACCCAACACATAACACTTCCTCCACCAAACTGCCTGCGACTAAAATTTTTTTCTTAAATCATGATAGTAATACTTATACCCATCAGGGCCATCTAAATTGAATTTCTTTTCATCCGAAAGTATTACATGACGCCACTTTTTTTCCATGCGATTTGTTATTCGGCAAATTGTATCGTTCTTTCTTGTGTTCTTCACTTAAAGGCGGTTTCTGCAATATTTTCTTTCTGCTTAAATGCTTAGCATCATGTAGGAGACTTTGAACATTCCTTACATTCGTCTTTACACCAGCTGCAGAAGCGATTTGATTCGTTGTTAACGTAGAATTTGAAACAACTCGCAAAATTGCTCGTCTATCTCTATCACTTATAGCTCGTGGCCGCCCTCCTGTATTTTTAATGTAATTTTCTAGATCTTTTAAGTAATTCATGATGACTTTTCTAGATCTAATTATTGTATTTGCTATTTGTAACATATTAAATTTTTGTTTTTTTAAATTCTTGATAGTGTTTATTTCAACTATACTAAGTTTTTTTTACCGCGAGGCATGATGAAAAAATAAATTGATATTTTAAATACGAAATACTTTACAGTACGTATAGTATTCACAAAACGAAAATAACACGTATTAACCGTTTGCTAGACATTCACAAACTAAATGTGTGCTATAGTTTTGTGGCGTCGTTCGGGCGCCACGATTTTACGCGGACCCTATTCGTAAACAATACCTGTCTCTTGCTACTATTTTGATGAATACTTTCACTCTGTTAACTGTTCACACTGTTTAACTGTAGAATATAAAAGCTAAAAAAATTTCTTTATTAAAAGTTGTAATAAAAAATGTGTAGTGCGCTAATGTTTTGTCGCGGAGAGTAGATTTGACCTGCTGGAGAACACCTGCATGGAGAACATCGCTACTGGGATGTGACACCGCTCCCTATTTAAAAGCCAGGAACTGTATATTTCTATTTCGTTTAATGTATACGAGGACTCCAAATTATCTTATCTCATGTTGCCATATTTTAACCTTACGAACTCTACTAGAATGTTTTTCATCAATGCTGTTAGAATTTGGAATTCAATACCTGCTGGCATAAAAAGCAAATTGAACGGAAGTAACTTCAAGGATATCCTATATAAATACCTTTTCACAAATTGAACCATTTACATAATGTACTTTGTTCTTATCTTTTGTTACTTGTTTTAATATACTTATTGATTGATTTAATTTAATTTATCGTTAATTTATCGTCAACTATTTCTAACTATTTTCTGGACCTGAGTGTTATTTTCCTATTGTGCAAAAAGGGATGTAAATATTACTGTACTAATATTTTAGAAATAAATTGAATTGAATTGGACGCTAACACGATAACTTGAGCAAAAATCGATATATCTTTACTAAACTTAGTTCACGTATTTATCTGAACTCACTTTACCTTGGTATAAAAAATGGCCGAAATCCGACTATAACCACGTCCACTTTCTTGATATCGAAAATTACGAAAAATGAAAAAATGCCATAATTCTATAACAAATACGAAAAAAGGGATGAAACATAGTAATTGTACCTGTTTATTGACGCAAAATATAACTTTAGAAAAAACTTTGTAAAATGGTTGTTACACCTACCATATTAAGTAGAAGAAAACGAAAAAGTTCTGCAGGGCGAAATCAAAAGCCCTTGGAATTTTGGCAGGAATACTGTTCGTGGTATTACATATATAAATAAATTAGCAATACCCGACAGATGATGTTCTGGGTCACCCTTCTCCACATTTTGGTCGATATCTCGCAAATGCCTTCACATATACAACTAAGGGCCACTCCCTTTTAAAACCCTCATTAATACTTTTAATTTGATACATTTTAGGGTCACCCCTGGTCCACCTTTATGGCGAACTCTCGAAAAGGCGTCCACCTATAGAACTAAGGCCCACTGTCTTTTAAATAATCATTAACAACTTTCATTTGGTACCCATATCGTACAAACGTATTCTAGAGTCACCCCTTGTCCACCTTTATGGCGATATCTCGAAAAGGCGTCCACCTATAAAAATAAGGCCCACTTCCTTTTAAAATAATCATTAACACCTTTCATTTGATACCCATATCGTACAAACACGTTCTAGAGTCACCCCTGGCCAACCTTTATGGCGATATCTCGAAAAGGCGTCCACCAATGCAACTAAGGCCCACTCCCTTTTAAATAATCATTAACACCTTTCATTTGATACCGATATCGTACAAACGCATTCTAGAGTCACCCCTGGTCCACCTTTATGGCGATATCTCAAAAAGGCGTCCACCTATAGAACTAAGGCCCACTTCCTTTTAAAATACTCATTAACACCTTTCATTTGATATCCATATCGTACAAACACATTCTAGAGTCACCCCTGGCCCACCTTTATGGCGATATCTCGAAAAGGCGTCCACCTATAAAACTAAGGCCCGCTCCTTTTAAAACACTTATTAACACCTTTCATTTGATACCCATATCGTACAAACAAATTCTAGAGTCGCCCCTGGTCCACCTCTATAGCGATATCTCAAAAAGGCGTCCACCTATAGAACTAAGGCCCACTCCCTTTTAAAATACTTATTAACACCTTTCATTTGATTCCCATATCGTGCAAACACATTCTAGAGCCACCCCTGGTCCACCTTTATGGCGATATCTCAAAAAAGGCGTCCACCTAGAGAACTAAGGTCCACTCCCTTTTAAATAATCATTAACGCCTGTCATTTGATACCCATATCGTACAAACGCATTCTAGAGTCACCCGTTCCCACCTTTACGGCGATATCCCGAAATGTCGTCCACCTATAATAACTATGGCACACTCCCTTTTAAAATACTCTTTAATACCTCCCATTTGATACCCATGTCATACAAACACATTCCAGGGTTACCCTATTTTCCCCTTATTTTGTCTCCAAAGTTCTCAGCTGAGTATGTAATGTCCGGTTACAACCGAACTTAGCCTTCCTTACTTGTTACGTATGCCTTTTGAATAAAGAAATTCATCACAAACCTTCCAGAGGTTTATTAACGAGATTGTTAACGGTCTAGATTTC